>NC_142575.1:2443750-2804375 GCF_041283825.1 Pyrus communis | reverse complement strand
GATGTGTCTTTCTTCTTCTTGAAGCTCTCATCATGAATCACTGAAATCCCAGAAAGCAATCAATGAGGTAAAAGTTGATAAAGCTATTCATGTGATTTTCATGTTGTCTGAAATAATCTTTGTGCTTGTCATAAACAAAATAAATTTTGTGCTAGCAGCTTTTTGTCAAATACAACATTCACTTTGCTGGAGTATCTAGAAGCATTTTCAGGGCATCAGGCAATAATACAGAAGCACCAGATTTTGCAGATTTGGTTTCTCAGATCACTTCTATGAGTTTTGATTCTACTGGCTTGCATTGGAGGTAAGTAACTAAATATATTGTACCTTTTCTTTTAGGTTGGAAAAACTATTTTGACTTTCTCCTATTATAATCTTTGAAGTTTCTGGTGCATCCCTTGAACGCTAAAACTGTGAAAGTATACCTGAGCGGTTGGTGTTTTGTGAAGATTTCTCTTTGAAGCGAACTTTACATATCTTGAAGCTTTAAATGCGTAGGCATTGAAATCCATAAGGTTAATTGTTAAAATCTTTTTCTTTATATTTTTTCAGGTACAATCTGATGGCTAATAGGGTTCTACTCTTGTTGGCAATGTCATCTAGGAATGACCCAACTTCCTCCTCAAAAATTTTGAGTGAAACTGCCGGTGGGTTCATGATTTTATTGACTCATGGGTTGACCCTTTTCTTTTTTGCACTAATCTTGTTTGTCAGGTTACCTTTTTTTAGTGAAATTCTAAATTCTTTATATTTGCCTTTCCAGGTCACTTCTTAAAGAATTTAAAAAGTCAGCTTCCTCAGACAAGGATACTTGCAATTTCTGCACTAAATACACTGTTAAAAGAATCACCTTATAAACTATCTGCTGGGGAACAGACTCTCCCCTCTGGGAATGTGCAAGGAAGTAGAAAGTCATCCCTTGAAGGAGAATTAACCCAAATATTTCAGGAAGATGGTTTTTTCAATGAGACCTTGAACAGTCTTTCTCATGTTCATATTGTTACTGATACTGAAAGCGCATCTTCCAGAGGCAATCATGGAAGTTCTTTTCAGAGCCTCGCAGACAAATCAATCACCCGATTTTATTTTGATTTTTCTGCTTCATGGCCACGCACTCCTACTTGGATCTCTTTATTAGGGAGTGACACATTTTACTCGAACTTTGCTAGAATTTTCAAGCGGCTAATACAGGAATGTGGCATGCCTGTTCTATTGGCACTTAAAAGCTCATTAGAGGAGTTTGCAAATGCCAAGGAGAGGTCTAAGCAGTGTGTTGCTGCTGAAGCATTGGCTGGAATATTGCATTCTGATGTTGACGGTATTTTAGTAGCATGGGATACTTGGATTTTGGCCCAGTTGCAGAATATAATCTTATCACAATCGGTAGAGTCAATACCTGAGTGGGCAGCCTGTATACGTTACGCTGTTACTGGGAAAGGGAAGCATGGAACAAGAGTTCCTCTTTTGAGGCAACCAGTATTGGATTGTTTGGTCACACCTTTACCTGGAACTGTAACCACTACTGTAGTTGCCAAGCGCTATGCTTTTCTTTCAGCTGCACTTATAGAATTATCTCCACAGACAATGCCATCAACTGAAGTACAGCTCCATCATAGACTTCTGGAAGAGCTGCTTGGTAGCATGTGCCATTCATCTGCCCAAGTAAGCCTTTTCACTCTGTACATGCCTTTTACTGTTTTTATTGGGTAGTGCTATCCACACACCCATTTTTACTTCTCAATTCTCATGCACCCTCTCAATTTTCGACTGTATGATTGAATGAATTGAAGAAGATCAATGGCCCAAAATTAACAAGGGTGTGGGAGGTAACAATGGGTGTGTGAATAGAACTATCCTTTTTATTTTGCAGAACAGATGGATAAAATAGATATTATGGGAGAACTTAACAGTGCTTTTCTCATAAGAAATTATTGGTTAGGTAGTCTTCAGATGCTTTCTCATAAGAAATTACGGGCTAGGATGGTGATACTTCAAAAGATTGATTAAATTTACTTTTAATCACTCATTCGTTTTAGAATGGCACTATCACACGACTTCTGTTTATAAATGCATCATTCTCTCGTCTTGTCCAATTAGATACATGAACGTAAGAGATTCTGACATTGTGATGAAGATTAGTGATCATTGTAGGAGGTTGTATAAATACCATGTTACTCATTTATCTAAACTATTGCAAAATGATCTCTCTTGTGTGTCATTATTGTCCTAATAACTTTTGTTTTTGATCTCGTAATATAACATCATTATTTGAAAGAAGGAACCAACCTTTATTTTCTCTCTCTATCCCTGTTATGCATTTTCATTGGGATTTCAAACCTTATCATTTATTTTAAATATAAGTTCTGAGGAATATTTTCTGTGGGACAGGTAAGAGAAGCTTTAGGTGTTACTCTTTCAGTGGTGTGCTCTAACATCCAGCTTTATGAGTCATTTAATCATGAGCATTCACTTGAGGGCGAAAAAAGAGATGTTGCCAACAAATTTGATGGGAAAAGTTGGGTTCAGTTTCTGAAAGAGCGAGCATCTGAAGTGCTGATGAGTATTCAGAATACTTCCCAGTCTGACAGTTTGGATACCGCAACAAATATTAGTTCTGAGAATGGGAATTCAAATGGTGATTCACAGGATGATGTCAAGTGGATGGAGACGGTACTATTTGTTTACATTATATTTGTTAGTATCTTTTTATTCTTGTAAAGTTTTGGACTGATCGATTTGTAATTTTCATATTTTGTGAAGCTTTTCCATTTTATCATCTCATCTTTGAAGTCTGGCCGAGTTTCATATCTTCTGGATGTAATTGTGGGACTTCTTTCTCCTGTTATATCCTTACAGGTATGTGAAATTGAAGTTCTCTTTTGAGGAGGGGTTTGATATTGCAATTTGTAACAATCTACTGGATGGTTCTATTTTAATGTAATGGCGCTAGAAATTATCTTTATATCTGAATAATGATTTTGGTGTTTTTCTTTTTCCAAAGGAAACTTCAAGTAAAGATCTGTCAACCTTAGCAAAAGCAGCTTTTGAATTGCTGAAGTGGAGAATTTTCTGGGGACCTCATCTCCAGGAGGCTGTATCTGTGATTCTTTCTTCTGCCAATGACTCTAACTGGCGAATCAGATCTGCAACACTCACATATCTGCGAACTTTTATGTATAGGTATATTACATGTTTTACATCTCCTGTTCTGTTACGAGCCTCTGGTTTCAGTCTGCAGAACATATGATATTGATTCTAGCATGTAGACTAAGAAAGTACTATTATTATTTGTATCTTCTTAAACAACAGGCACACTTTTGTCCTCTCAAGTGCGGAGAAGCAGCAAATTTGGAGAACTGTTGAAAATCTACTTTTAGACAACCAAGTTGAGGCAAGTTTCTGGTTCAAGATAATAACATAGTTCATTATTCGATGACTTAATGTTTCCTTTCATTTGAACATTTTCTTTCGTATATAGAATGTAGATCTATCAACACACATACTTTAAAGCTTCTGATCTGGAAAGCAGAGGAAAACTGAATTTAGGTGTTTCTTAAGGATGGTCATTAAACATTGATGCACTGATATTTTGAGAGTCTCACTCTTTTGGGTATTAGATTTTCAACGTGAGGTAGATTTTATATTTTTAACTTATAATTTATATCTCAGGTAAGAGAGCATGCTGCTGCAGTTTTAGCAGGCCTAATGAAGGGTGGGGATGAAGATCTTGCTAAAGACTTTCGCGATAAAGCTTATACCAAAGCTACTACTCTTCAGAGGAAGAGAAAGCAGAGGTACTCCCCTTGCTTTTGTTCTCTTTGGTTATACAATGTCCTTTCTTTAAAAGGATTCGAATATGTGTATTGTTTATCCATGTTCCACATTCACTCGTTCATTCCTACAATTTGCTGGTCTCGCATCAAGTTTTTGTTGTTTTTCTGGAAACAAAACGTCTTCATGGGTTGAAAATGATTTAGACAAGGAAATTTTCTTTGCACTGCAAAGTAGCTTCCCACATTCCAGCATACACTTTTACATCAGCAGCCTAAGAAGCTACTTTTGATGTGCAAATAGCATGTTAGAAGCTCTTTTGAAGTCAAATATGCACATCATATTTTTAATATACAATACTACACGTATTCATTGATAAATGTTATGCTGTCATACATACTTGAGGCAATTTTATGTTTTTTATGTCCAGAACCGCAACTAAGCATCTCATATATGATTTCAGAATTTATATTAATCCTGAACTCATATGCTTTTATTGTTTATGAATGCAGAACGTTGAGCTCGAGCCAGTCCATAGCTTCTATTCACGGTGCTGTACTTGCTTTGGTGGCTTCTGTGTTGTCAGCCCCTTATGATATGCCCAGGTACGTCATGTCCGATATAGGCAACTGATCTTGTAATTATTCACGGTTGCTCAAACAATCGCACTAATAGGTTGGGTTTTAGCAGCGTTAACTATGACAAGCTCAAATGTATTTAAGAACACCGACCCCTTTCCTTCTTGTCAAGTATGACAAGCTCAAATTTATTCATGTTGGCATGTTGTAGTGGAGGAAGTGAGCATTTCATGACTTCTTTGATCTTAATTATCCCGGGAGATGAATGTTTGAATGTCTCATCTCACACCAATTTCCAATTTCCATTGTTTTCTCAGTTGGTTGCCGGAACATGTCACTTTACTCGCTCGTTTTAGTGGAGAGCCATCGCCGGTGAAATCTACGGTTACAAAAGCAGTTGCAGAGTTTCGACGTACCCATGCTGATACATGGAATATTCAGAAAGATTCATTTACTGAAGAGCAACTTGAGGTTTGTGTGCTGGCCAATCTAAACCTTACATTCAAATATTTATTCATCAGTTCGGGTTTTCTAACTTTCTTCAATTCATATATGCAGGTTCTGGCTGATACGTCGTCTTCATCGTCGTATTTTGCATGATTCACCATGTAATTCATAGGAAAGAGAAACCATATAGTTGTACAGCAATTGATTGAAAGTAAGCAAACATAGGGATTCAACGTAAAAACGGAGTGGTAGCTGTCGACTACCTGACGCCCTCTCTCCTTCTTTATCCGGGCTTAGTACTGGCAGCAGTGAACTATAATTTTTTTTGATAATTTCTTTTACCATAAATTCTATATAATAAGCCTTGTATTATCATTATTTATCACTGCCGGAGAAATTTAATTCAGTCTATCTTTAGAGACCATCGGAATCATCAGGTCATCAAATTGTAAATCCGACGGGATGATATCTGAGTTGTATTATTTTAGCTCCGTTTTACAATTCCCACCTTCGGATTCCTCTCCGTTTTCTTCCTCAAGCTGGAAAAGGGTTTGTGGGTGTTGGAGAAAATTTTGATTGTGACAAGAACACGGATGGTATACCACGTGTTTTTATGCGAGTGGTGGAAAATTTTACTTTTTAAGTTATTAACTTTTTTAACACACATATTCCATCATTTGTATAGTAACATGCGATGTACCATTTCGTGTGTTGGTTACATTGAAAAATCTCTCGTAGGTGTCGGGGTCTATCTCCATGTCCGATAGCTTCTTTTTCACGTCTTGTTGGTGCGACCAGGCAATCAACCGCACTATCTGTTCCGTTCATGGAAAATGATTAGTGAAGTTAGACAAGATTATCGAAAAACTAGGCTATCGCCCTCGATCTTCTTTTCCTTCTTTTCGTCAGCGTCTTCAACCGCCTCTTCCTCTTCCTTGTTTATCGCTCATGTTCGACTTCAAACCTCCTCCTCAAAGGTATTCTTCTCAAATCCAGAGTGAGATTAACTGATGAACGCGGAGTGCTTAATCAATCCATGAGACGTAGCTCTTCTTCCTTCAGGTGAAGAACACTGACCGTATCGGCGACAAGATAAGCAGAGTAGAACCCGACACCAAACCCAATCAAAAATACCCAATCGCATTGTGCACAGGGGTTTAGGGGGAGATGCAGCTAGGGTTTGGAGAAGCAGGTCGAAGAGGAGGCCGTCGCAGAAACGAAGAGGAGGATGTGAGAAGCAGCTATAAGGACTTAAGGGTCCTTAAAAGCACTTTCGCATGATTCATCTTCTTCATCTTCTCATATCGCATGATCCACCATGCAATTACAGTAAATTATAATTTTCTTTTACTAGCTAATATTTCTTTTACCATAAATTTATATAATGACCTTATTTACGTTATCATGTATTAAACCATCTGATTCATTAGATAATCAGATGGCAAGTCCCACAAGAGACTATCCGGGTTGAATATGTTGGATGATCCGTTTCTGAGCTCCTTTCCACCCGCGGACTCCTCTCCGTTTTCTTCCACCTCAAGTTTGTCATCCAACTGGCCCTGCTGGTCCGCCGCTGCCGTGCACGTACTTCCAGCACACAGACTCTGGCTCCACGGCGATCCATTGCCTTCGTTCCCAAACGTAGAATGGCCGTACTGAAATCCAGACATGGGCAAGCGGAAAGCACTGCAGTTCCCTGTGAAGTTCCCAGATGATGCTCCAGTAGTGTCCATCCAAGGTTGAGGTTAACATGTCTGGTTGTTCTTGCATTGCCCTAGATAAACCAATCTTGATCTTTTCGATAGTGTCGTTTTTTCTTCCTGCTTGCTGTTAATGTACGTGGCCGTGCTGTTTCCCGGCGTTGGATTGATGTGTTGGAGCTGGAAGTCGATGCGCTTCTTTGTAAGGATGTGGAGCATTTTGTCCTTAAAGAAGCCGAGTGCCGCTTCTGCAAGGTGAGCCGCCTGTGGCGGCTCTATTGTGGTTGCAATCTCGGCCATGAGGTGGGAAAAGGGTTTGTGTGTGACGGGGTCGATCCCCATGCCTGATAGCTTCTTCTTCAGCTTGGTGTTCCGGTTATTTTTGACATCGCGGCCAGGTAGTCGCGCTGCAATCAACGACCATCTGTGACACATTCACCGGAAATGATTAGTGAGCTGAGTACTTGAAATATGTAGAGGATGCAAGGGAGCTGTTATTCGCACCTTAAAAAAAACATCCACTTATTTAATTATACTAAAAAGTGAAAAGAATAAATGAGGAAGAATGGCAATAACTAGATGCGTTGGAGTGCTAATAACTATTTCTTTTTGGATCATATAACAGAAAATGATCCAAGACTTACCGGTTGCCAACAATGGAGTGGAGCTTAACAATTATTTGCTCTTCCGCGTCGGAGAATTGTCCGTGCTTAAGGTCGGGGTGATGGGGGACCATCTGAAGAGTCACTGAGAGAATTAAAGTCTGAGGTGCGATATACTATTTTCAAGGAATGTCCTAGGGGGATGATTACTAAACCCATCAGATTCCAAGACCAAGGAGGTTAATAACGTTGGGAACGGCAAGACCTATTGAGCTTCCTTATTTATTTCATGTACTAGTCTAATTAAGTTCCTTTTATTATATAAATAGGTTGTGATTTGGATGCTGGAAACGGAGTTGGAATATAATTTTTTCTCAATTGAGTTAGCTTCCTATAGCTTCTCTTTTTATTAGCTTGCGTGTTGTTATTCCCTTCCTATTCTCTGCAGCTTCTAAGTGAACTGCATCACGGGGCGAAGGTAGTTTGTCCAACGTAGCCTGCAGCTTGTTATCTTCTTCAGGAGTCCACTGCCCCCTTTGCACAGTGTCCTGCTCACAGCATGGAATCCGATAGTACAAAAAACACTTTGCGCGACGCAGGTCCTTCGTCGCGCAAAGTCGAAAACCGTCGCGCAAAACTTAGCTCAACGCACATTCGTCGCGCACTAACCGTCGCGGCAAGGCAGTGACGGAAGGGGTTTGCGACGTAGGGGCATGCGTCGCTCAAAGTGGCTTTGCGCGACGTAGGGGAATGCGTCGCGCAAAGTGGCTTCGCGCGACGTTCTATACGTCGCGCCAAGTGGCTTTGAGCGACGCATCCCCTACGTCGCGCAAACACTTTGTGCGACGAAGATTCTACCTGCGTCGCGCCACCCTCTTTGCGCGACGCACGATTTTACGTTGCGCGAAGTGGCTTTGCGCGACGTAGGGTCGTGCGTCGCGCAAAGAGGTTGGCGCGACGAAGATTCTACCTACATCGCGCAAACCTCTTTTTTTTTGTTTTGGTAAAAAACATATTTTTTTAATTTTTAATAAATATCTTAATTAAACTCTAAACGATAATTAATTAACCAACGAAAAGTATTTAGTTATAAATATATGAAAATATACATACAAAATGTCCAAACAAAAAAATAAGAAAAAACTACAAGTACTAGTCTTTTAGGTTTGATACATCAAGCTACTAGGTATCGGTAGGGCAAAGTGGCTCAGAAGTCGAAGGTGTAGGAAGATCAGGTACTGGTAGTGAGATTTGGAGGCCAGACATCTGTATGGCTCGTACAAGGTCTCTCATCTGTTCGGCATAGGCCTTCACCTGCTCGCCCTGGGCCTTAATCTGCTCGCCCTGGGCCCTCATCTGCTCGTCCCGGGCCCTCATTTGCTCACTTTGGACCGCAAGTTGACCCTTTAGGGTTGTCACTTCCTCCTTCAATGCACTGACCTCTCCTGTGTTTGATCTGGAAGAAGAGGCACCCGTCTCACGAACTCGCGCTTTTCCCATACCCCGAACAACTTTGCTAGGACAACGATCGAAGTTTTGATCCATGACATTAGTCAGGATCTGAAAACCTGCATCCTCGGGTATCGTGGCGTCCTCGATCGAGGTCTCCGGGGGAAGTTGTGATGTTGCTTCTTGGAGAACAGTAGTGCGCTGTTCCACCATAGCATCCTGTAATAATAAAGGAAAAAACATATAATGTTTAATAACATAATATAAATAATATTTGAACGATTCATACATATAAGAATAATAACAATTACATATACTTACATGAAGCTGCTTAGCTATCTCATCACCAGGTCGAACGTAAACGTCCTCGAACATGTCGATCTCTGGGAACTTAGAACCCTCCTGAAGAAACAAACATTAAGAAAATTTTATTAATAAATAATAATAAATAAATTGTATAAAATTTCAAAATTAATATACTTTTACCTGACGTCGTGCCTCAAGCCTATACGAAAAGGGCTTCGAACCAGAATGGTGGAGAAGTGTCTTTGAGTCCCGAGCTATCTTGCCAGCAATAGATTTCTTCTGTTAAACACACAATATACATGTTAGTGCGATTATTTAAAATAAATTAATAAAGGAAGCTTAAAAAAATAACTAAAACAATAATAAATTATTATTAAAATATTATGTACATACCACAAAATTTGGGTCCGTAAAATGTTTGCAGAGCCACTCCCAATCCTCCGGCCGGTCCTGCAACTCGGTTGGGCAACCATGTAGGCGAGCAAACTCCGGATCATCCCATCGCTTAAAATGCGTGTGAAGATAGTTCTTCCAATGTTTGTACCGATTTGCTAAGGTATCCTCTAAGTAGGCCATGACCTCAGGGGATATGTCGTCAAGATCAAAATTGACCTATGAATATGAAAAATAATAAAATAATAGTAAGAAATTTAATAATATTAAGATAATATATTTTGGTTTTTAATATTTGTAAACAAAATTAAAAAAATGATAAAGGCTAAAAATTAATATACTAACCGATAAGTTTTCTCGCACTAGTTTCTTCGTCTCCTCGGGAATTTCTGCCCAAGACTCCCACTACATAGGACAATTTTGTTTAATAATAACACCACAACTAGTAGCGACGCTGTTATGCTGCTGTGAGGTAGCCGCTCCATGATGTCGCGGGTCATACTCAATCTTGATCCTGGAGCCGGTCAAACGTACGCTTTGTGCCTCCTTCAACATTCGACTAGGCCCCCTGGTGTTTTTTTTAGTTGGCCAAAAATAATTAAATGGTGAAATCCCTAAGCTTAAATTTACAGAAAATTCGACATAACCTCACCTAATAGTATAGCATTTCCCAAAACCTTAAAATAGTAATTCACAACCCCCATCACATTGTCACATTCCAGCAAATTTTCACCATCATAAAAATAATAATTTTAAAATGATAAAAGAAAAATACAACGTAGTGATCGAGAATTAGAAAAAACTACCTGGCTGGGAGGCCTCACCCTCGACTCTGGATGCCGAGGAAGTGTGATCAGAAGGCTCCGGCTCGCGGCGGCGTCGGTGAGGCTGTCGTGCACTAAGCGGCTGAACTGACACTGATGATGTCGATGAGACGGGCACCTGGGACGCCATAGGAGTGGCCTCAGTAAGGGGTGTAGGCTCCCCAATCAATGGAGCACTCACGCATGGAGCAGTAGATGTTGATAATGCAGGAGGCTCATTGGTCACACTCCGACGACGAGTGATCAACTACGACATCTATACACTTTTTGAACCATAAAATTATAACATTAGAAACTAATCCTTTCTTGCATTTGAAACTAATCAATTAGCAGCCAAAGTAGTAAGTAAGTAGGTTACCAACATTCTTAATTTCAAAACATGAGGAAACTACTTATCCATTTTCATAGCCAACAAAAAAAAAGTGCATCAAGTGAAACAAAAAAAAAAAGGGTAATATGACACTAGGATTACCAAACATTGTAATCAATCAAAGGTATCAAAACTTCATTAGACTAAATGATCAAAGTATCGTACAAAAACAATTTACTTCATACAAGTCATTCAACTAGACACATGCCACAACAAATGAAAAGGCAATCTACTTACCCCCACTTGATTTCTGGAATTGGATCCTTTGGTTTTTCTTTGGTGATAACTCTGTCTCTTACTTCTATCAAATTTGGATTTATATGCAGCACTGCTTTGCTTTTTGGCTTGTGCTTCTCCAAATTTACTCTGTACGGAGGTGGGAATTTTTTTTACAAAAGGACAGGTACATAACTCAAAAAATGATCGAATGGGTTAAAGAAGTAAAGGGAAATTTGTTGAAGTGGTTGTGCTTGAGAATGACACAAAAGCATGCAGCCCTAACATATCTTCATTGAATTCGTAAACTAAGGGAAAACTGGGACTATTTTTAGGATTTAGTTGCCTGAATGGAAGACCGTATGCAAAGCATTATACATCAGGTATTATCCAAGTCTAAGCATGATAATAAGTTACCCAAACTGCACAGAATTTTATACCTGTACCACTTCCTCTCCTTTGATGACCCGTCCGAATACAATTAGCTTATCATTTAAATCTGGTATTGGTGCAGTTGTGATAACAAGCTCAAATTCTTTGTTGTCTGGTCTAGCCTTCGTAGTTCCAAGCATAAAAGCTTCATGCTTCGGACTACAGGTTCACACAGGCAAGAATAAGCTATCAGCTTTGCAACACAGGACCAACAGGCCACACAACCAATATAAAAGTTTTATCTATGAAACAAACCTCGTAACAAGTTGACTACGAAGCTTCCCTTTTGATATCCAATCTTCAGCTGCTCCAAGTCCTTGGGAACCACCCCCTTTGATTATATAGTGCTTGATCACGTGACTGAACGACATCCCCTTGAAGTGTCCCTTTTGACTGCAAAACTAATGCCTTAGAAGTGCCATGAGGGCATAACACACTATTGCCCAAATCAAGGCGAGCTTGGACCGTGTCCTTCGTTTTTCCTTCAATGTCTAGAATTGTCCCGACCAAAGTATCAAACACATTTTTCTCAATATGCATAACATCGAGGTTGTGTCTCAATTTTAACTTTGACCAGTACGGGAGCTCAAATAACATACTCCAAGTGTTAGTGAATCTAATGTTTTCATGGGATACGCATTGTACGAAACTAGTTTCAACGATCCAACCGTCAAATTTGTTTGTATATGCTTTGAGATCCCATACGCCAAAAATTGTAAAAAACAAACATGTAGAGATCAAACAACGGGACAAACCTTTTCGACGGCTATAAATGAAAAATCATGATTTAACGGTTATATTAGCTCTGATTTTGTTGATTTTTTACAGCTACACTCATTGACCCTATATGAATACAATAAACTGATTCGATCGTCCATTTAAAATATTTACACAAGTGGATACCAAAAATATTATGTTATACTTAATGAAAGTTTAAATAAATTCCAAGTGTTAGTGAATCTAATGTTTTGATGGGATACGCATTGTACAAAACTAGTTTGAACAATCCAACCGTCAAACTTATTTGTATATGCTTTGAGATCGCATACGCCAAAAATTGTAAAAAACAAATGTGTAGAGATCAAACAACGGGACAAACCTTTTCGACGGCTATAAACGAAAAATTACGATTTAACGGTTATATTAACTCCGATTTTGATGATTTTTTACAGCTGCACTGTTTAACCCTATATGAATACAATGAACTGATTCGATCGTCAATTTAAAACATTTATACAAGTGGATACTACAAAAGAAAAAGGCAATGCAAGAAACCCAAAAGAAAAGGAAAAGGCCAAAAAGAAAAAAAAAAGGACTTTGCGCGACGTATAAGACGTCGCGCAAAAGGCATTTGCGCGACGAACCTTTGCGCGACTACATATGGCGTCGCGCAAAACGCCTTTGCGCGACGCAGGATCTGATGCGTCGCTCAAAACAGCTTTGCGCGACGCAATCCTTGGTCGCGCAAAATTCCGTCGCGCAAATGTCTTTTGCGCGACGTTGTGTGTTTTTGGTCGCGCAAGCATACTTTGCGCGACGAAAGTTGATCCGTCGCGCAAAATTCGGTCGCGCAAACATGTTTTTCTACTAGTTCTCTCTCTTTCTTTCTCTATCCATTTTTTTAAGAACTCTCACTCCTTAACTTAAAAAATGTCAATAATAATCTTCTTTGCGCCGTCAAGGTTTTCTTAAATGAAAATGCCAACAACTTTTGGAAAATAAAAAAAAGACGAGTAGGGTTTGAGAGTTTGAGAAAGTAGTGGAAGTAAACTAATAAGCTAAAAGAGCTAAAACTTTTTTTTTTTTTTTTTAATTTTGGTTTGCTAAAAACAAAGAAACGAAAACATTTTCTTGGGGAATTTTTTTTTTTAATTTCTAAATTTCTCTTATAGGTTTACCCGTTCTCTAATATTCTTTATATATATATATGATATAATGAATGAAGAGGTTCAAGTGCATTAGCCATGACCTAATAGGGTTACTGGAAGACTCCCATCAAAGGCGCACGATTTCATTAAAAAATTCAACGCCGTTGAGCGTGTGAGACTTCATGTTGTCTGCAACCGTGTGGCCATGTCTGCAGGAGTTGTCCAATAATGTTGCTGCTAAATCATGCAATATATGGTTATGGATGACTTCGTACTTGTAAATTGATTAAAAAACCCACATAATTAATAGTTTGTTTAGTTTTGATGAATATATATATATATATATATATATATATATATATATATATATATATATATATATAGATGAGAAAAAATCGGTTATGTCATGCTCCGATCCCGACATATGTCCTGGATCGATACACGATGTCACAAAATACTCGTATATCTAACATACCCATCTTCGGGATATGGCAAATCACAACTCGAGAATCAAATCTCATAGTAATTTTTTTTCGTATACTTTATGGCTGTATCTAACCTCCTTGTTAGACTGCCTATGTACCCTCAATAAGGATCAAGCCATTCGTAGTTCACCATTGCTATAACTCGACATATGACACAGTCTGTTTAAGCCAAAATACATAACATTCCTCAATCAAACATTTGGACTTGACAAGCATGAATTATTCGATTCAAACTACATAACAACCCGCAAGACAGTCAAGGTTTCTATTTCATCCATCATATAAATCATTATGTTTCAACATAAAATCGCTATTCATATCATGTAATATATCAAAGAATCAATAAAGCACAATAGTATCCTCTAGTCGCATTGATCACATATCTAATCATTTTATCAACAATCATTTCAACATCGTTCCACAATCATCTCAAGTAACCCATTCCATGATATCAAGGAGGCACGATATTAACATTTAATTACGTTAATCAGTCAATCAGATCACATCTCAATGCTCATAATTAATATAGGACTTCTATATAATTCCCTGCCTGGATTTCAGATAATAACTTGATAATTCTAATTTATATTCACAAGATTTATTATGGGTAATTCCCATTCACTCGAATCCAGGGTACAAGTCTAACTTATGGAAATGAGCAAGAGTAGGGATTCCAGACCACTCAATGGAATCCAAAACTATCAATCGGTTTCTCGCATGTAAAATTAGTGTCATCGATCACAATCTATAAACATCAAATATAGAATCATGCTTTATGAAATCATAATCAAGTCACTGACAACTTCAAAGGAGTCACCCAGACATCCAACGACTTTTCTAATTCAAAGCACAAGATTCTCAAAATCCATCATTTGTATGTACATTAAAAACTAGGGCTAGAGGGACGCAATTCGGCTGAAGCCTACATCTTTGAAACTCTCTCAATCTAAACTCAATGAAACCCAAGGTGGATACGATCCTGGACCATCACTCAACGGAATTGGGGAGTAGGAGGGATTCCGGACCATCTCTCAACGGAATCTGAGTGGATACGATTCCAGACCATCACTCAACGGAATCACGGAGTAAGAGGGATTCCGGACCATCTCTTAACGGAATCCGAGTGGATACGATTCTGGACCATCACTTAACGGAATCGCAAAGGGCCAACAACCATATATACAACGCCTCAAAGAAATGAGACAAGCACAAGCTACTTAATTTACAAAAGTTCAACCAAGGGAAATAAGGCACAAATACTAAATTTAGAACGAATCAGCGAAACATGAGATAAAACCATATCGAAGCAACAAATCCCCATCACCACGGGTTAACGGTCTACCACTAGTCCTCACATTTCATTACAACATGCCAAACAAACCAATCAAACCATATTTCAATATATACATGTCAAATCTCATGTCATAAACTTAAATCAATATCTCAGTATTGGAAATAACAATTCAATAGAAACATATTCATAAAACCAATTCATATCCACACCGGATCATAATTATGAAAGCATGGTTAATTACCAATATCACATACATTAAAGTCACTCACATTTTATCATATCATACCATCTAAGCACATCAACCACCATTCAAATATGCAAGTCAAATCACATATCATAATCCTCATCAGTACACAAGCCAAATCATGTTTAATAAACATAGGTCTATGGCTAAATATATAAAATCACATTTCAATAGAAAATCATATTCATACAACCAATTCTTATTCACAATCGGTACCAATAAAAGAAATTAAGATAATAAACATATCTCATATACTCAAGTCGCTAACAAACTAATATAGGCCCACTACATATCGGAAAATTCGACTTTTTAAAAAAATTCTCAAATTTCACAAGAATGAAGATCTCAACACGTAGAGTAAACTTTATACCTGCGGCCAAGGCCAATTTGGCCTGAAAACATCCCAAACTTGCCACGAACCGCCGAAACCCTAAGGTGGGTGTTCTTCAATTCGACTTCCTCGGTGTCCCAACACCCCTACAACCTGTTGGGTCTTGTTCCCGGGTCCAAAGGGAGTTGACTAAGGGTGATGGTGGGTGGTGAAACTCACCGAAACTGCGGAATCGCCGTCAAAGCTCCATGGGTCACCCGCACGGTTTTTACACGGTTTTGGACCTAAAAACCCTCAACTTGGGGTGGAAATGGAAGGTGGGAGATGGTGGAAGAGGTTGCAGGTGATGGATAGTTGAATTTTACCTGAAAAAATGATGGAAGTGGCCGGAAACCACTCTGGGTTGGCGTGGGTAAATGGGTTCATGGGAATAGAGGGAAAAAAAAAAAAATCCCTTTTCCCCCATTGGTCCTTCCTTTCTTTTCTTCCTTCTAATTGGTCCCCTTTTCCACTTAAACTGGCCGGTACTTTAATCCCAAAAAGTGTTTGGGCCTTTTTCACCCCTAAGTGGAAATTAAAATAATTCCCACAATCTATAGTTTCACAACTTCAAACGTCTGTAACTATACCGTTATAATCCAGACTTGCAAACGGCTTTCGCCTATGCGCTCGTGGCTTCGAGAACTATTCGAAAACGTTACAAAAGGTCAACGAGTAAATAATAATTTTCCAAACTTCACTCTTCGTAACTAGTTTAATTGAAATCTAATTTCAAATAAACTAATATAAATTCTCAAAAAAAAAATATAAAATCTCAATAATACAAATACGTAGATTATAACAGTGAAATCCGAAAACGGAATTTCACAGGTTAAGATGGTTTGGATATGTGAATCGAACACCTATAGATGCTTCGGTTAAGTTGCGACTATGAGACAGAAGCTCAGGGCAAAAGGGATAGAAGAAAACCTAGGAAGACTTTAAAAGAGACTATAAGAAAATATATGGAATGCTTGGAGTTAACAGAACGCTAGGCGCAAAACAGAACGCAATAGTGTAGTAGGACTCATACAACCAATCTCATTAAGTAGAGTATATAAGGCTTGATTGTTGTTGTTGTATAAGCCTCATATTTACCATTTGTTATAATATTGTGAAATGCACTCAAATATTGAAATGCTCTCAAATATTGAAATGGTAACAACATTACTGATTTAATGCAGTAGATCTACACAATATTGACAACATATTGATAATTTCTCTATATATTACGACTATAGGGGAATCTTTGTTACCTATGTAATGGGACAACATCGAGATGATATAGATATGATATGTTTATTTTCTGCACTAACGTTTTTAAGATCTATTACGTACTACTATAATATTGGTATTTGAGAGCATTCTCCTATATATAATATTTTTGTCCAAAATCCCAAAAGCTCTGAAAAAAAAATTATACCACAAATTGGGCACAAGTTTGTTTTAATTATTTACTTTTTTTGGTTTATCTTGTTTTTACCATATTTATGGAAGAGAAAATATGTCAAACTGATCAGTTGGGGTAAGAAAAAGGGAACAATTAGGTTTGCAGTGTTTAGCTCTTATTTAAGACAGAGGAGCTAGCCTATGAGGATATATATTTGCATTAGACAAGCACTTCATAACATTTTAAGTAGTTAAGAGGCTGATGATTTATAAGTGGTGAAATCTGCAAGAAAAGAAATGCTTTTACAATCTTTCTTCTACTTCTTCACAGGATTCAATTTCGATAAGCGATATCAACTCGTTGAAGTTGCTAACCTTTGCAATGTGCGTCATCTAGTTTGAGGTTGTTAGGTAGAACTACTATATAATTAAGGCAGTTGTGTTCTAAAATTCATATAACCGATCACATTTAGTGGGACAAGGTTTCATTATTGTGGTCGTTTATTTGCTCAGTGCAATCTCATTATTTTTGTAGCTTGCAATGGAAGCAATTAAATTATGTAAATGAGGATGACTATATATATATATGTATATGTATATGTATATATTATTATATATATATATATATATATTCATTTGTTTATGGAGGATATTACAATATTCTTTGTACTTCCCTAGCTCAGTTTGGCACTTATAAGTCCTTCAACTGATCCAATCACACCCACAACTGTTACAAGAAAGCAAGCTAAACTAAATGTCCTCAGAACAACCCATGTTTTTGTCCAAGCCCCAATTTTCTTCTGTACAAAGTACATTTCTACAGGAAAATATATGGTCAAAGGCCAAAAGTTCAAGGCCCCTAAAACTCCCAAAACCTGGTTGAAGTAAGGAAATATCATCGCAATTGCGGTAGTTGACACAACGTAAACAGTTCGGAAACACAGCCTGAAGGGATTCACTTGAAATCTCGGTAACAATGGGACCTTGATAGTGTAAAAGTTGTTCACAAATCCACTGCTCGGGTATTTCTTCGTGGACCATCTTTCAGCAACTGCAAATACTGGTTGACTGTAGACCTGCAAGATGAAACATTCGAAATATACGTGACTACAACAGATAAAAAATGGTGATTCAAACTTGAAAAATTTGATACATATATATACGGTACCTGATATCCTCCCACCAAATGAAGAGCAATGCAAGCATTGGCAAAATCAATGAGCCAGAAGGGTTCGTAGAATCCGAATCCTGTCAAGAGATTCCCTGGGGTGTCATCGCCAAAGGCGGCGTATCCAAAGCATCCGCAGCAGAGGTAGAAGAAGGTTGTGACAAATATGGCAATCATTGAGGCCTTCTTCATTGTCTGATTTTCTGGTGGAGGGGACTTCAAAGTATCCTTTGATTTGACAGATACAACACAATCCAACAGTTTCTAATTAAAATCAATCAGAATTTTGTGTGGTTTTAATCAGATTTCTTCGTTTTTCTTCTTTCAAAAGTTTAGAAATCCAACCTGAACTTCAAGAACAATAATAGAGTATGGATAGGCAAAAGCAATGTCTCCAAGTGCTTGGAAGGATAACCATAATTTATCAGCAACATTTGATGTTCTAACTCCTGTTAGGCTTCCTTGAATCTTCCCATTTTCTGCAATTAACAAACATATCTTAAAAATCGAAGTTCCGAGCTTTTATTTATGTCTTATTCTGGACAATGAGGCTGGAAGGTAGGAAAAAAGAAGCTGGAAAAATCGAAGCAAATACCTATTACTTTTGCAAAGCCGAGGCCAAGTCCAATGAAAGAGTAGGCAAAGGACATGATTGCTGCGATAACTGAAAGCCATTCCATGTTGTGGAAATCTGGTATTTGTGACGCAACAATCTGGACAAGTCCAAATAGCAGCATATACAGACTAGTTCCATATTCACATGAAGCCTCATGCCCTTCTTTGTGGTAGCAGTTTGATCTCTGAATGGCTCTAAATCGACAAAATAGAATACAAATGTTAATACATATCGCCTTTACGAAATTAATTTCAGTTGGAAAGAAGTGTAAGCATCATCATACTAGTATAGTGTAGGTAAATATGCACAAATAAAACTCGTTACAAACTTTTAATAAAAAAAAGAACTGAGAGACCCTAGACAAAACAGTAAGTCGTATATATAACACGGTTAAGTGACCATCCCTCCAGTAGTGTTTTGATTAAAAGTAACTGGTTATTTTTGTGCATATTTTGATAGAATCTGAGTGAATTAGGTTAATTGTATTCATTAACATAAGAGAGTTAGAATTAGAAAATAAGAAGCTTGATCTCAAATTTCATTTAATAATACTATTGATTTCTTATAGAAGGGGCCTGAATCTGAAACAAAACGAAAATGACATGAAAAGCACGACTCAATGGGGAAGCTGGTTAAGTACCTCATACTGGTCGCAGTGGTAATCACATAAGCAATACCAGTTCCAAACATGCTGAAATACAGAAGTAAACCACAAAACCAGGTCTTTTTTCTACCTGAACTATCACTGAACTAAATCAGAATCCCACATTAAAGAATCCAATCTATTAGAAACATATCCTAAAATGAAGATCACGTAGAGCAAAAAGTGCAAAAAAGAGAGGTTTTCGGTGTTTTTACTATTGAGATTCACTTTCACAGCATCCATGTAAGATTTGTTTCGAGTTCCGGTGATAGGATCAGGAGACCGGTAACAATCCGAAACGAGGAAGGAAGAAATGTAGGTGACAATTGCAAAACAAAGCAACGAAACGGGGCCTCCAATCCACCCTAGGTGAGCAGTACTCCATGCCAAAGACAAAACTCCAGATCCAATCACAGCAGTGATGATATGAGCCACACAACTCCACAGCGTTCCTGGTTAATTGATGAGTTTCCCACCAGAAACTACGTAAGTCCAAGACCAAATGACAGAGTATAAAATCGAGGCAACGATTTTCGCACTCCCTTTTTAGAGCCGTATGCACTTCATATTGAACATTATACAATTTGTTTGGCATCTACATAACAAGTGCATGAGGCTAAAAGATGAGTATCAAAATCGCCAGCATACGCTTAATTATCAAGTGCTTAATTTAGACTACGAAAAGTTTACCAGTTCTTAGTGGATGGCCATCATCGTCACAGGAACCATTACTAGCTGACTCAAGTGGGTGTTGAATTGCCATGCTTATCAGACTCACACTAGGAACTTATGAAGTTTTTGAGACCTGTGTATAGAACATATGAAGGCCTAAAAGGAAGATACTATAATAAATAGCACTATGCCAAACTTGAATTGATGCAACTAACTATGCCTCAAATGGCAACAGTTTCATTTTCCATTTCTATCTCTCTAGCTAATTAACACTTGACTTTCATATATGTAGCTTTGCGAGCATTGCTTGTCTCCTTAGAGTTAACAATCAATCTCTTTACTTACCTGTAAATCGCAGACTAACACATGTATTAGATTGACTTGTTAAAAATACAAAAAAAAGTTTATATGCGACATGTCAAACTGTGATTTAGTTGTAAGAAACAAATATAATCTTACTATGTTAAGAGTAAAAGACCATTATAGCCATAGCAAGGAGCTCATATACTTTGTGAAATGGTTGATATATGTTATTTGAACCTTCTCAATCAGTCATGTCATGTTCATCTTTTACCCATTTTCTAACTTTCCTCCTCACTTTATTTTGGATTTGAATTCTAGTACATGAGTTGAGTGGGTGGGTGGCCAGTCCCCTTCTGAAACAAACAAATTGCTTGAAAACAGAAATAGAATGTCTTGCTCGATTTAAAACACTCCAACTAATTTTCACCTAAAAGTGCGTTGTTTACAAGTAAGTTGCTCTCTCAAATAAACAAACTGAATATTTTTGCTCACCATCCTTCAATAATTGTAAATTCATCATCCTATTTATCATTGTTCAAAAACCAATGATTCAAAAACTAAAAATAAGTAAATAAATCTTAGAATTTTGAACCATATCCAGATATCCCATGTGCCAAAGTACAGGTTACTGTAATAATTCTCAGTGATTCTAATTTTAAGTGTCGCTATATTTGCATAGACATTGCAATTTGCAACTCTCCTTTTGTTCTATCATCCAAAAAGCTACTTTACAATTTTTAGGCGGCTCAAACTAGCAATCACTATTCGTTAATGAGTCCTGATCATCGATGGAGCCATAAATATTTTTTTAGTGGAAGTCATTGTTCTAAAAATTTCCTTCTAAAACTGTTTAGGCCAACCTAGGCGCTAGACAGTTGGCCACCACCTCGATTAATCTCTAAATATTTGAAAATTAAGAATAGACTCCTAGATTTGTTTAGGCTCCTGTCTAGGCCAACTAAGCGCCCACCCAGACCCACCTAGGCACTCGTCTCGTTTGCAACTCAAACTTAGATAGAGAATAGATAACTTTCATTTTGCATTTTTCTTTTTTCAATAAATTGTAATAGACTTGTTTTTTTTTGAACAAAATAATAGACTTGTTGAATACTTAGATGAACATACATTATATGCTTGTTCCCCATATTTTTATTATGTTCTAATACTTTATAACCTATATGTCATTCTATTTTGCAATTTATGCATCCAAATGCAATTGTGTTTTAAGTATAAACATACATTTATTTGTACGATAAAATAAATTTATTTAAATCCGCCTTGGCGCTAGGCCTTAACTTGCCGCAAGACTAGTGCCTAGAGTCTTTAAGAACCTTGGTGGAAGCAACTTCGAATGATGAAATTAAATTAAATTTTGAAATAATGCTATTAACTTATTGTCCAACAACATGATTTCAGGTAGTTGGTGTTTAGAATGGCAAAATATGAAAAATTAGCTAATGGAAGAATTACACGGCTCAAAAAGGATGAGAGGGTAGGAAAATTATGGAACGTGAGAGGGTATTTTAAGTTGAGTGTTTGGATTGAGACTTTATTTTTGAATATATAGGTAATTTATAGTTTTAGTTGGAACCTTTTTTATAGCAAAAAAAGTTGAGTGGAGACAGCTGCTCCCAGTAGGCATATACTGCTTTTGTCCATGGTCCTGATATACTAAAAAAAACAAGAAGTTTAAAGCTTCCAGTATGCACGAGTGTATAAGTATACTAGAGTATGTTACAAAAATAAATCTCGCAAGAACCTAAGAAGATAAAAGAACACATAGAATTAGAGCTCCAACATTCTAGTATGTTTTTATTATTTGATTCCTCATCACTTATTAGCTGCCATAACTCACACCTGAGGAGGGAGTGGAACAGTCACAAACTCGTGGGCAAGTGACTCCAACTTCTTGGTGGAAGTGTATCCACTATTAATCAATGACCAAAAGTTATCCGTTAGTGTACCACCTATTTTTAACAAAATTTAACACACACGTCTTTCAATTCATGCCGGTGACTTTCAATATTGATTAACGAGTAGAAATCACTGCATCAATGGTTAAAAGTCACCCGTACTTGGACAACTAATTAATTATACATAGCAAAACTCTAAGCACACATACAATGAGCTTGTAGTTTTCTAAAGGTAGGAGCATCTCCTTCCTTTTTCTCATGTCAAGTTGATATTTGTTTGCATCAACTTTATTATGTCAATCGGCATCTCTTGCTTTGTCACTTTGTGCATGTTTCGTCACTTTATCTTTTCATTTCTAGAGCCGTACAAGAATCGGCGATAAAAACTTGGGTGGAAGTGCGCAGTCACGTTATTGATGCGACTCATTTCATAAAAGTATGAGATTATTTTGTATTTTGGTATCGCTCAACCTTGTACAATCTTACACGATATGAGAATTGTCATAATCAAACAACCATACCAAATGTCTTCTTGTAGTCGGCTACATTAGGATTTTACCTGGTACAGGATCATCAAACTCTAGAACTGGAGTTGTATGGGCCATTTTCAATTGGATTATGGTCCACTATGCTAAGCAACTTGACTCAAATTTCTTTTATAAAAAAACCTAGCCTTCAGCGAGTGCAGAATATATTTTTTGAATTACGGCATACCACGTGTGATTTATACGTTTTAAATGTATTTATATGAGTAAATTGACAAAAAAAAGTCAAATATTCGAAGTAAATGAATAATCTTAGATCATGCTAGAAGAAAACCCTCATAAACTAATTAAAGCAGATGAATTCACATAATAAAATCGGTCTCTATAGAATTTACATTAAGAATAAAGAAAATAATATTTAATAAGCAATAATCACATTATTGCTAGCCCATTGTGAGGCTATGCCCACCCCCTCCTCCTTAGTGTAGATAATATCGTTTTTTTTTTTTTAAAACAATTATTTGACAACGAATTTAATCACATTATTATCTGCATGCGAAAGACATTTTTCATAACCAACATTACACGTCTCTTAAGATGTTTTTAACATGTTTAAAAATAGAGAAAATGATATTTAATAAACAACTGATTTAATTACATTATTGCTAGCTCATTGTGAGGCTAAACCCAACCCCCTCTCTCTTAGTATAGATAATATTGTTTGTTAAAAAAAATCATTTGATAACTAATTTAATCACATTATTATCCTCTTGTGAAAGATCTTTTTTATAACCGGCATTACACGCCTCTTAAGATGTTATGAAGGTACTAATTTAAAAAAAAAAAAAAAAAGCATAAAAAAATTAATTATTAAAAAAACATTGTTAAAATGACAAAAATACCCCTGCCTTATTTGTTGCATTATTTTGGGATGCCTTTGAAGTTTTTTGTATTGGGAGCATTTTTGTTGAAGCATGGTGACACCAAAAGTACTATTCACCTTTTGTATTGGCTTTATATATAGATTGGGATCATAAATCCAAGTGACTAGTTTAAATGACACACACATTTTTTAGACTCTCGTACTCATATTTAATCATGTATGACGGCTAGAAATAAAGAGCAATGTCTAAGAAGCTAAAAGAGTATGTGAAAATCATCTCCTTCGATTTTGACACAAACTTAGGAGAGAATTTTTGCTGACTGTAGAATGAGGTCTCTCTCAACCATGGATATGAGCGAGAGAAAAGGAAATACAAAGAAATTTTTTTTGTGTGTGACTGCAAAGTCATGTGATCCGACAAGAAGACGCTAGGATTTTCCCAAACTCAGGACTTAAACTAAGCATGCAAACAATCATCCCATCAAATCACGTTGGATTTGCAATGACAAGTGCAACATGAAACAAAGAACAAAGAAGCAATAAGCAGATTAAGGTTTGACAAGGACTTACTTGACGCTGCCAGCAGCTGTAATAACGTAGGCAATTCCGGTGCCATACAGGCTCTCCTGTGCAAATATTGCACACACTGTCTGACTCTTCTCTCCTAAAATTCAATCATACACAAGTTAAAATTACAACTATGTATAAAGTCTACCCATAAATCATGCTAAATTAAGTCGCTAATGTGAAATTGGGAGACTCTGAGATGTTGTTCACAGTCATTTACTCATGCGTGGACGACTGAGCCTAACATTTAGTTATTCAAGTATTACTAGCTCAACTTTTTCAACAAAGTTTGCACGCATTTAGAAAATTATGACTTTTACACACTCAGTTTGTCCATATGTGCTCCTCCCATATATTTCTATATTTTGGTAATTGAAATTTGAGGAAACAATAGGAAGAACCAAAGTAAACACGCAAAAAAGTCCAAGGAGACAGAACGAGAGTCAAAAGATCAATACCCCATGAATGCATGTCACATACCCTACATCTACATCTCACAAGGTCTAGCATATTTTAATCAAAATTGACAACGGGATGCTACAAAGATCATAAAAATAAAAGTTAGAGAGTATATTATATGGTTACTGGGTTAGAAATGCTGACCTAGGTAGACCTTAACAGCTTCTAAGTAGGATCCGACCCTCATCGGGCTATTGGATTCGGGGTACCGGTAGCAGTCGGAGAGGAGGTTGGTGGAAAGAATGGTGACTGAAGCAAATACAATCATAAGCAATGGACCTCCAATCCACCCTAGCTGAGCCACACTCCATGCAAGGGATAATACTCCTGCTCCTATCACACCTGTTATGTTATTATATGTGCAATTGCAGTCGGAAGAGTTCCTATATATTAAAAAGTTCATGTCAAAATTAGCCTCAAAATAATTTTTTTTTGTTGAACTTCGACAGCATGAGGGAAACTTATTAAAGAAGCAAACAGAAATACCTAGATAGGAGGGAAAATAACCAAAAACCCTAAGAAAAGAGCTAAAAACGAATCGAGGTAAGAAAAAAATGCAAACTATAGAAAAATCAAACTGAACCAAAAGCTAGCAAAAGCGATAATTCGGAAATGTGACTAGTTCCATGAAAAACTTTGCCTGATCACCAGTAAGAAGAGAGAGACTTACATAAACTCTCGAAATTCTATCAGGGTAAACTGCCATTTTACTCCCTGAACTATTACCATAGTTGAAATTGACTCTATAAACTATTTTTTGATAAATTAACCCCCTAAATCACCGTTATATTCTATAAAATTTCATTCACTTTGCCGTCAAACACCGGCACAACTTTACCCTCAAAAGTGAATCATGTGCTGGATTAGCATGTGCCTATATTTGATGGCAAAATATATAAAATTTCATCGAATTTGACGGTGAAGGGTTAATTGGCTAATTTTAAATAGTTCAAAAGGCTAATTTACCAAAAAACACAGTACATGAATCAATTTCGACTAAAATAATAGTTAAGAGGGTCAAAGCAATTTACTAAAAATACAAATCAATGGGGGTTGTTGAGTGAGGAATTAGGACCACCGGGGGTTGTTTGCACATTCCCCACAACTGCCAATCAAATCTACCCAAAAACCGCTACACTACCAAAATAATTAGAACCACCTGAAGTTATCATGTGAAAGCTCTACAAGCTCTCAAACATGGCCCCTCTGAGTCCTCTGGTTATCCATGAAACCTCTAACTCATGACCTCCTCCAACAAAATGATGATTGAGTGCCACTAAACCAAACGGTCACGTGCCACTCATCAACAAATTTATTAACTCCCTTGGTTCTAACATATTTCCTTGCAGCAAAATCTAACTACATAAGCATACAACTCGATAAAATTTGTAAGCAAAAATGGTATGAGTTTAGATTACCAGTTCTTTTGAGAGGTTGGTTGAGTTCACCTGATGAAGAACTTATGAGCGACGGTAACTGCTGATCTTCTGCTGCTTCACCAACACCCATCTCTCTCCCTTTCCAAAATTTAACAGATGAAAAAACTTGTCAAAAATCTGGAGGTACAAATAAACAGATTGGCACCTCAAAAACAAAGTACACATTTGGCATGTCATAGAAAACTTCGCCAGGTTTGTCATCTTGCTGGAGTAAGCAGATATCACTTTAAAGCAACAAGTAGAACTATTTTTTTTCTGGTGAGGCAAAAAGTTGACAGTTTAGTACAATAAAACAAGTCGTTGGCTTACAATTCGTCCAATAAATTCCGCCAAACTCTTTTCTTTCCTTGCACTCTTATTTATCTTTAGACTTGTAAACAAGTCCGATTTGAATTGAATCAGTCTTGATTCATATCCGGATTCATTTATAATCAGATTGACAAATTTGAATCCTATCCGGACTCGAATCATTCTAGTCAATGCATATCCAATTACCATCTGATCAAATTGGATCCTTATCGGATTTAATTTGAGACTTGGAAAATATTAAAATATCATTAGTAACCTCATCTTTTTGTTATATATATATATATATATATATATATTTTTTTTTTTTTTTACTTTTAATTTAAATTTTTGTTGAATAATAAGAAAATATGATATAAGTGTATTTTTATTGCATAAAAAAACTTAATTATGATTACAAAAAAGTGTAATAATATCAAAATCAAATAATATGATATATTAAGTCGATCAGATAGATTATTATCGGACCAAATCAGCTTTAGTCAAATATCCAAATCTATTTATAATCGAATTATCAGATTCTGATCGAATTCGGGTCAAAATCCGATCCATTAACAGATTTATTTATCTCTGGTTTTAACCGAGCGTAAAAAAGGCTTTGCGGAAATGATCTGGCATTACTATTTTGTTAAAGTTCTCTGATAACATTAAGAAATCTAAGGGGGGATGTAATTTGTAGGCCACTTCCAAGCCACTATCAAAAGTTATATTAATATATTAAGCATTAGCCTTTATTTTCTAGGTTGTTATGTACAAGCAATAAGAAATCAAACATCTTAATCTAGAAAATGCCAAGAGCTGA
The DNA here is from genome assembly GCF_041283825.1 of Pyrus communis. Taxonomy (NCBI): domain Eukaryota; kingdom Viridiplantae; phylum Streptophyta; class Magnoliopsida; order Rosales; family Rosaceae; genus Pyrus; species Pyrus communis. The sequence goes on along the minus strand of NC_142575.1, from coordinate 2,777,381 downwards.
ATCAATGATAAAAAAAAAAAAGGGATTCGACGGAATCCAAGATATATTCAATGTCGTGCTCATTTGTCATTTCTCCTTTTTTTTTTTTTTCTTTTTCCCTAGGCTGTTATGTACAAGCAATATGAAATCAACGTCTTGCTCATTTGCCTTATAGGCTTCATCGCGTCTTGGATGACTTTGGAATATGTTTTCGAAGTTATTTTTCAATGTAACTGTGACATGTTACTTATGTTATATCCTCGAGCATAAACTCATCTTTTATAACATAAGGAATAATAAAAAATATTGGAGAGATCATATTTATCACACCTTTAATAAAAGGTATGGCTTACTTTTATTGATGAACCTTATTTCTATTAGAGATGTTACACTTGGCTTTTTTTTGTTTTATAAAAGGAGACCAGCTGGTGGCTTCACCACAGTAGTTCACTATTTCAGTGGCTCTTGAAGACTCGTAGCCTCCTCTGAGTCACCATCGTATGATTCACCAGCATCAGCAGTCAAACCCATCTTCCACTCTTCATCGGGCCTTGGATGAGCCATCATCGGCCGAACACGTTATTTTTGTTATATCCTCGAGCATAAGCTTGTCTTCCACCCTTGTTACAACATAAGGATTAACAAGAAATGTTAGAGAAATTATACTGTACGTCTCTAATAAAGATACGACCTACTTTTAGAGGTGTTACACTATGGTTTCTCATAATTTAGTTTCCGTAGTACTAAAAAAATTAAAGTCTAATCTATATTTCTTTTCAACAAAAGTTAATGACTCGTTTGAAGGTGGGTTTAAAATGACTGAAAACATTTTTGGTTAAAGTGTTTATAGATTCTGAAAACACGTTAAGTGCTTTTTAGAAGAAGCATTATGTGCTTCTTGCAGAAGCACTTCAAGTGCTTTTCCATAATTTACTTACATTTTTACTAAGGATTGGTTCCAAAAACATTTTCATTAAAAGCACTTTTAGTCATCCAAAAAGCACTTCAAAACACACCCTAAATCTAGATTTGTAACAAGGTTTGGTTCCGAATTTATATTAATCCTGAACTCATATGCTTTCATTGTTTATGAATGCAGAACATTGAGCTCAAGCCAGTCCATAGCTTCTATTCACGGTGCTGGTGGCTTCCGTGTTGTCAGCCCCTTATGATATGCCCAGGTACGTCATGTCCGATACAGGCAACTGATCTTGTAATTATTCACGGTTACTCAAACAATCGCACTAATAGGTTGGGTTTTAGCAGCGTTAACTATGACAAGCTCAAATGTATTTAGGAACACTGACCCCTTTCTTGTCAAGTATGACAAGCTCAAATATTCACGTTGGCATGTTGTAAATTGAGGAAGTTAGCATTTCATGACTTCTTTCATCTTAATTATCACGGGATATGAATGTTTGAATGTCTCTCTCATACCAATTTCCATTTTCCACTGTTTTCTCAGTTGGTTGCCGGAGCATGTTACTTTACTCGCTCGTTTTAGTGGAGACCCATTGCCGGTGAAATCTACAGTTACAAAAGCAGTTGCAGAGTTTCGACGTACCCATGCTGATACATGGAATATTCAGAAAGATTCATTTACTGAAGAGCAACTTGAGGTGTGTGTGCTGACCAAACTAAACCTTTACATTCAAATATTTATTCATCGGTTCTGGTTTTCTAACTTTCCTCAGTTCGTATATGCAGGTTCTGGCAGATACGTCTTCATCGTCATCGTATTTTGCATGATTCACCATGTAATTCGTAGGAAAGAGAAACGATATAGTTGTACAGCAATTGATTGAAAGTAAGCAAACATAGGGATTCGACATAAAAACGGAGTGCTAGCTGTCGACTACCTGACGCTCTCTCTCCTCTATCCAGGCTTAGGACCGGCAGTATTGAACTATAATTTTTTTTGATAATTTCTTTTATCATAATTTTATGTAATAAGCCTTGTGTTATCATTGTTTATCACTGCCGCAGAAATTTATTTCATTCTACCTTCCTCTCACATTATATTAGAGACCATCGGAAACATTAGATCATTAGATTGTAAATCCGACTACATGATATCCGAGTTGTATTATGTTGTCTCCGTTTTACAATTTCCACCCACTTCTCTCCGTTTTCTTCCGCAAGCGGGAAAAGGATTTGAGGGTGTCGGGGTCTATCCCCATGTCCGATAGCTTCTTCTTCAGCTTGATGACGTTTCACGTCATGTTGGTGCTAATAACTAAAATATACAAGTGGCAATCATTGAATGGTTAGAGCATGATACGGAGAAATAAGGAGAGATGTAGAGGATTGCCACATAAGCAAGTCAGTTAGAATTGTTGGGATATAACTGATGTAATCTGTTACAATTGGTTTCATTCAATACAATTTACTCTTTAGTCTTCCGCTCGTTTCTCTCTCTAGAGTTCTTAGTTTCTTGCTTTCTTTGTTCATCATCACTGTGATTTTCTTCATACATCTGTGATTTCTTCCATACATTTGGTTTAGTTATCATGGTATCGAGCCTGCGATCTTCTGTGGGTAGATTTTTTGTGATCTTCTGCGATCTTGATATGTTTGTTGAGATAGTGTAGTTTGGTAGATTTTCTTATGTGTTTGTGAAGGCCAATGCCAGTATTTGTAGATTGAATGAATTACTTTGCACTAAATGTTTTGAGAAGGCCAATGCCATTTACTCTGTGTCAAGAAAGAATCTAAAAGGCCAAAGCCAGTGATTCAAGCAAGTTTATAGTTGTATTGTTTAAAGATTTGTCAAAGATTACTTCTTGGAATTTGTTAGATGTGGCTTCTTCTTCTGTGAAAGTTGAGGGTTTGTTGGGAATGTTAACTATTAAGTTGAATGATCACAGTTACACTAAGTAGTCATTTTAATTCAAGTCGGTGCTTAAAGGGTACAAACTGTTTGATTATTTTGATGGTTCTGCAAATTGTCCATCTAAGTTTGTGGTGAGTGCTGAAACTGAGATTACAAAAGAGGTGACAATTACTTTTCAAGAATGGGAGACTGTAGATTTGGCTTTGTTAAGTTTGTTAATGGCTACACTATCAGATGATGCTATTGAACAAGTAATTGGGTGCAAGACTGTTGCTGAAGCATGGGCTAATCTTGAAGACATTTATGCATCTGTGTCTAAAATTGGTGTGAATCATTTGAAGACTGAGTTGCACACAATGCAAAAAGGTGGTGATTCAATGGCTAAGTACTTGTTGAGAATCAAATCTATAAGGGATCAATTGATTGCTGCTGGAGAATATATATTCAATAATGATGTTATGATTGCTGGGTTACCAAAAGAATATGCCACAATAAGAACTGTGATTCTTGCAAGAGAGTTCATTATTACCATGAAAGAATTCAGGGCACTACTATTGGGAGCTGAAAGGGAAAATGATGTTGTCTTGAGTTCTTTAACACAAAGTATGGCAGCTTTATATATGCATAATACTAATGCTGGTGCCAGTTCTCACTATAGCAATGGTGCATCTAGTTCTAATTTTTCTGCAAGCGATCCATCAAGTACTGGTGGTACTATCACTTGGAGTCCTTTACCACAACAAGTGTCATTTGGTTCACAGTCTCAAATGGGACAACCTGCATATTTTTCAGATCAAACTTCATATGGTTCAAGTACTGGTTTTTTGGGTCATATGGATCCGCCTTTTGATAACTCTAAATAACAATAGTCTTCTTTGAATCTTAATGGTGGTCAACAGAGATTCTACAATGGAGGACAATCGAGGGGAAATGGCAATTACAGGTTTGGATATAAAGGCAAGGGCTCTAACAACTATATAAGCAACAGTGGCTGGAATGGAAATACTGAACCAAGAATTACATTGCATCATGAGTGTCAAATGTGTCAAAGAAGAGGGCATACTGCACCTACCTGTTTTTATAGAAACTCTTAAAATAATTCGCCACATTTCATGACAAAGTGTTAAAAAAGGGGCCATATTGCACTTGAGAGCTATCACAGTGCCAACTACTCATATCAACCATCTGGACCACCTGCTGATCTTGAGTCTGTGAATCAAGGACAACCTCATACAATTCCAGAGCCACCAAATTATGTTGCTCATTATTCCTATCAAGTTCCAACACATGTACACACATGTACCTCATGTAATGCAACATAATTTGTGTATGCCTGATCTGTCTTATCAAATGCAAGGCATGTCTGCACAAGCTTCACCATCATACTTTAATCCTGCAACTTGGATTATGGACACATGAGCTTCTCATCACATGACTTTGGATCTTGCTAGTCTCAATCATGTCTCTCCATTTGAAGGTTTAGAGAAAATTAAGATTGGCAATGGTCAAGATTTGCCAATTCAAAATATTGGTTCCACAGTTGTCAAAACACCATCTCATTCCATCATTTTGAAGAATGTCTTACATGTTTCATCAATTGCTATCAATCTTATGTCTGTAAAACAATTATGCAAAGACAATAGGTGTTGGTTTATCTGTGATGACACATATTTCTTTGTGCAAGACAAGGTGACAAGGAAGATCTTGTACAAAAGAAGAAGTAGGCCTCAAGACATGTTTCAGATTCCTATGTCATCATGGAAGGAGTCAAGTGCATTCATTGGGCAGTTAGTAAAGTCTTCACTATGGCATCAAAGGCTAGGGCATCCTACAAATGAAGTGTTGGCAGTTATGTTAGCTAAGTCCAAAATTCCAGTCACTATTGATAATAAGCATGCAATGTGCACTAATTGTATTCATGGGAAAATTACCAGGAAACCATTCTCTAATGATGGTTCTAGGTGTGTTTTACCATTTGATAGAATACACTTTGATGTTTAGGGATTCTCTTTTGTAAAATCTACAAAGGGATATAGGTTCTATGTTGTATTTGTTGATGATTGTACAAGATATATGTGGATTTTCCCACTTTATAATAAATCTGAGGTGTTCTCAGTATTTGTCAAGTTCTATAAATATGTTGAAGTTCAATTTGGAACTCAAATTAAATGCTTACAATTAGATTGAGGTGGAGAGTTTGTAAGTAATGTGTTCAAAGAGTTTATGAAATCAAAATGGATGATTCAAGGTTTCTTGTCTTTACATTCATTTGGTTTCATTCACCCTTTTTTTATCTGTATGATAAACATCCATCTCTTCAAGATTTGAGGGTTTATGGGTCTGCAATCTATCCTTATTTGAGACACTAAAATGATAGCAAGTTTCAGCCAAAAACCTCAGTTTGTGTGTTCTTAGGCTATGATTCAGGGTATAAAGGTGTTAGATCCCATATCGCCCAAGGGAGAGGATCCTCTATGCCTTATATGTAATGTCCACCTTCTTTAGCACGAGGCATTTTGGGAGCTAACTGGCTTCAGAGTTCATCGAAACTCCAAAGTTAAGCGAGTTCGCGTGAGAGCAATCCCAAGATGGGTGACCCACTGGGAAGTTCTCGTGTGAGTTCCCAGAAATAAAACCATGAGGGCGTGGTCGGGGCCCAAAGCGGACAATATCGTGCTATGACGAAGTTGAACCCAGGATGTGGTAAAGCTCAGGTCGGGATGTGACAAAATGGGCTATCTGTTATAACTTGCAGACTAAGAAATTAATTCTCTCTAGGCATGTTCTTCATGATGAGTCTATTTTTCCAAATAAATATCAGTCTTCTGTAATACCAAGAAATAATATCGTACAGACTTCAATACATTCAGCTCCAATTATAGTTTAGTTAAGAGTTCTATATATACAAGAAAGGAAAGAAAATGACACAGCTCGCTCAGTTTCTGATGATACTTCTTTACTGGGAGCACCTAATATATCTTCTGCATCAACTGAAAGTTCACAGAATGCAACAAATACACAGGAATTTGAACCATATTCATCACACTCACCTACTCCAGTACAAGATCTGCATCAACCCTTGTTGCCTGTCTTTGATCCAGCTCAACTTCAGGTATTACTTCCTATCTCTATGAATGATTGTGAACAACCTTTACATCCTTCAACTGGAGATGCTTCAAGTACTCACTCTATGAATACCAGATTACAAACTGGAACCATTCAAAGAAAGGATTACACTATTTTTCATGCAGATTTACCTGAATTACGGTCTCTAAATATAAATGATGGTTCTTTATGATGTGGTGGTTTTTCATTTCTGGCTGAGATCACTGATTTTGAAGAACCAAAGAATTTCAAAGCAACTACAAGTAATTCTAATTAGTAGCAAGCAATTCAGGATGAGTTTGATGCTCTTAAAGGGCAAGCTACATGGACATTAATACCTCAACCTCCTAACAGAACGATCATAAAGAATAAATGGGTTTACAAATTGAAGAAAAATCCAAATGGCAGCATAACCAGATACAAGGCAAGATTGGTTGCACAATGTTATACACAAGAACATGGGTTGGATTACTCTGAGACATTTAGCCTTGTGGTAAGGCATACTACAGTGAGATTTATACTTGCTTTAGCTACAAGTCACAAGTGGGAACTTCGCCAATTAGACATTAAGAATGCCTTTCTACATGGAGAATTGTAGGAGGAAATATATATATATATATATATATGTATGTATATATATATATATATGTATGTATATATATATATATATATATATGTATGTATATATATATGTATGTATGTATGTATATATATATGTATGTATGTATGAAACAACCACTTGGTTTTGTGGATTCAATGACTCCAGATTATGTATGTAAGCTTGTCAAATCTTTATATGGTCTCAAACAAGCTCTAAGAGCTTGAAATTCAAAATTCACAGGTGTGCTACCATCTCTGGGCTTCAAAGTGTCTCAAGCTGATACAAGTCTATTTGTTAAAACAGATGGCAAAGATGTAGTCATTCTATTGTTGTATGTATATGGTATAATCCTCACAGGTTCCAACATCTCTAAGGTTCAAGCTATGGTTACTGCTCTAAGTGAAAATTTTTATTTAAAAGAAATGGGGAAGTTAACATATTTTTTGGGCTTACAAATTCAATACAGAGATAATGGTGATGTATTTATCAGTCAAGCTAAATATGCAAAGGAACTCATTAAAAAAGTTGGAATGGAGAATTGTAAACCAGCTCCAACTCCCTGAAAACCACATATAAATTTATTACTATATGAGGGTCAACCTTTAGCTAATCCAAGTTTTTACATAAGCATAGTTGGTGCACTTCAATATTTGACATTCACTAGGCCTGATATAGCCTATTCTATGAATGTTGTATGCCAGTACATGACCAATCCAACTGATGCACATATGTTTTTGGTCAAAAGGATACTCAAGTATCTCCAAGGAACTATACAATGTGGTCTCACATATTTTGCAGACTCTAATAACAAATTTCAGCCTATATTGATGCAGATTGGGTTGCAGACATCAATACAATAAGGTCAATCACATGATATGTTGTCTTTCTTGGTCTCAATCCTATATCTTGGCAATCTAAGAAATAGTTTCAAGAAGCTCCATAGAGGCTAAATATAAAGCATTAGCAAACTGTGCTGCAGATGTGTGTTGGATACAGTCACAATGTCTCAATAGACAACTAGGTTGCTGATGTGCTGACTAAAGGGTTACACAATCCAACATTTGTAAATCATTGTATCAATCTCAATCTTGGACATCCTAGCTGAGATTTGTATAAGGAGAGATGTAGAGGATTGCCACATAAGCAAGTTAGTTAGAATTGTTGGGATATAACTGATGTAATCTGTTACGATTGGTTTCATTCAATACAATTTACTCTTTCGTCTTCCGCTCGTTTCTCTCTCTAGAGTTCTTAGTTTCTTGCTTTCTTTATTCATCATCACTAAGACTTTCTTCATACATCTGTGATTTCTTCCATATATTTGGTTTAGTTATCAGGTGTGACCAGGCAATCAACTGTGCCATCTGTTCCGTTCATGGAAAATGATTAGTGAAGTTAGACAACATTTTTGAAGAATTAACCAACCGCCGTAGATCTTCTTTTCCTTCTCTTTCCCTTCTTTTCGTCAATGTCCACAACTGCCCCTTCCTCTTTCTTCGTTACTCCCTCGTCTTCGACATCAAATCTCCATGTCAGTGATCTTTTTCTCAAATCCAGAGTGAGATTAACTGAAGAACACATATTGCTTCTTAAACAAATCCATGAGACGGTGCTCCTCAAGGTATTCAAGGTACTCAAGCTGTTCTTCCTTAAGGTGAAGAGTGATCTTCTTACCCCTACTAAGAACTCGCCAGCGATGTCTCTAGTAACGGTGAATGAGCCACCTCCAGCCCGTGACTACTACACTTACTGCTCATCGTTGTCATTGTGCTTGATTGTAACACCGACCTTATCCTAGGCAAGATAAGCAGAGTAGAACCCAACACTAAACCAAATCATTCTAGCATTTGCCCTGGCAGCCAAGAAGGTAGTTCACCAAATTTGAAAATAGAAATTAAGGTAAAACCATTAAAAAATTCCCCAATTCATGTTGTGTGCAAGGGTTTCAGGGGAGATGCAGCAGGGTTTGGAGAAGCAGCGAAGAAGTTGAGGTTCCACCATAAAACCAATTGACAATATGGAGAATAGCTCAATTACTTATAAGCACATTTAGGCTCACACACAGGACAACTTATCCTGATATTATATATGAAGAAGTTGAGATTCCACCATAAAATCAATTGGCAATATAGAGAGTAGCCTAATTACTTATAAGTACATGCAACGCCCCCCTTTTCCCCAAGGGGGATTGATACTCTCAATAGAAGGTCAAAGATGAGTCCGTCATAGAAACGAAGAGGAGGACTTGAGAAGCAGCTACAAGGACTTAAGGCTCCTTAACAGCACTTCTTTCGCATGTTTCATCTTCTTCATCTTCATATTTCGCATGATTCACCATGCAATTCACAGTAAGTTATTTTCTTTTACTAATATTTCTTTTACCATAATTTATATAATGACCTTATTTACATTGTCATTGTCACAGCCACAAGAAATTTCAGGGATTTGAACCTATCTTTTAAATTTCCTTCACACATGTATTTATACTAAACCATCTGATTCATCAGATCATCAGATGGTAAATCCCACAAGAGACCATCCGAGTTGAATATGTTGGATGATCCGTTTCTCAGCTCCTTTCCACCCGTGGACTCCTCTCCGTTTTCTTCCACCTCAAGTTTGTCATGCAACTGGCCCAGCTGATCTGCTGCCGTACTTCCAGTACATAGACTCTGGCTCCACAGCGATCCATTGCCTTCATTCCCAAACGTTGAATGGCCGTATTGAAATCCAGACATGGGCAAGGGGAAAGGACTGTAGTTCCCTGTGATGTTCACAGATGTTGCTCCAGTAGTGTCCGTCCAAAGTTTGTTTGAGTTTAACATGTCTGGTTGTTCTTGCATTGCCCTAGATAAACCAATCTTGATCTTTTCAATAGTACCGTCTTTTTCTTCCTGCTTTCTGTTAATGTACGTGGCCGTGCTGTTTCCCGGCGTTGGATTGATGTGTTGGAGCTGGAAGTCCATGCGCTTCTTTGTAAGGAGGTGGAGCATTTCGTCCTTAAAGAAGCCGAGTGCTGATTCTGCAAGGTGAGCCGCCTGTGGCTGCTCTAGTGTGGTTGCAATCTCGGCCATGAGGTGGGAAAAGGGTTTGTGTGTGACGGGGTCGATCCCCATGCCTGATAGCTTCTTCTTCAGCTTGGTGTTCCAGTGATTTTTCACATCGTTGTCGGTGCGGCCAGGTAATCGCGCTGCAATCAACGACCATCTGTGACACATTCACCGGAAATGATTAGTGAGCCGAGTACTTGAAATATGTAGAGGATGCAAGGGAGCTGTTATTCGCACCTTAAAAGAGAAAAAAGCATTCACTTCTTTAGTTATAGTAAAAAGTGAAAAGAATAAATGAGGAAGAATGGCAGGATAACTAGATGCATTGGAGTGCTAATAACTATTTCTTTTTGTATCATATAACAGAAAAAGATCAACATTACCGGTTGCCAAAAATGGAGTGGAGCTTAACAATTATTTGCTCTTCCGCGTCGGAGAATTGTCCGTGCTTAAGGTCGGGGCGAAGGTAGTTTGTCCAACGTAGCCTGCAGCTTTTCCCACATCTTTGTAAACCTTGTAAACCAAATGAAGAACGTTTCAGGAAGAGAGAGAGAGAGAGAGAGAGAGAGAGTTTTTGCAGTTGTAAATAGTAATTACCAGCATTTTTGGGGATGAGGCGCCAGTTACGAGTGCCATGTTGGGCAATGTAGGAAGAGAGCTTGTTATCTTCTTCAGGAGTCCACTGCCCCCTTTTCACAGTGTCCTTCTCACAGCATGGAATCCGACCCATCTTTCTCTTTCTTTTTCTATCTATTTTTCGAAGAACTTTCACTCCTCAACTTAAAAAATGCCAATAATAATCTTCTTCATGCTATCGAGGTTTTCTTAAACGAAAATGTCAACAATTTTGGAAAAGAAAAAAAAGACAAGATTAGGGCTTGAGAGTTGAGAAAGTAGTGGAAGTAAACTAATAAGCTAAAAGAGCTAAAACATTTTTCTTTGATTTTGGTTTGCTAAAAACAAAGAAACGAAAACATTTTCTTCGGGAATTTTTTTTTTTTAATTTCTAAATTTCTCTTACAGGTTTACCTGTTCTCTAATATTCTTTATATATATGATATAATGTATGAAGAGGTTCAAATGCATTAGCCATGACATAATAGGGTTACTGGAAAAATCCCATCAAAGGCTCGTGATTTCATTAAAAACTTCAACGCCATTGAGCGTGTGAGACTTTGGCCGGTAGCTCACCCACATGACACCCGGTCAACCCTCTCTCTCTCTCTCTCTCTCTCTCGGTTGACTGCACGCACGCATGTATGATGCTTCATCCGTGCATGGTTTTTGGGTGGCTTTCTGCTCTCCTCAGACAAAACCTAGTTAAGGTTGTTGCACGTGATGGTCACGTGTGCATTTCCCTACTAGTTTCTTCCAAGCTATGCGTTCATGTTGTCTGCAACCGTGTGGCCTTGTCGGCAAGGTTGTCCAATAATGTTACCGTTGCTAAATCATGCAATATATGGTTATGGAAGACTTCATGTACTTGTAAATTGATTAAAAAACCCACATAATTAATAGTTTGTTTAGTTTTAATGAATATATATGTGTGTGTGTGTGTGTGTGTATATATATATATGAGAGAAAATCGGTTAAGATGATTTGGATATGTGAATCGAACACCTATAGTTGCTTCAGTTAAGATAGAACTATGAGACAGAGACTCAGGGGAAGACTTTAAAAGAGACTATAAGAAAATATATAAAGTACTTGGAGTTAACAGAACACTAGGCGCAAAACCGAGCACAATAGTATACTAGGATTCATACAACCAATCTCATTAAGTGGAGTATACAAAGCTTGGTTGTTGTTGTTGTCGTCGTTGTCGTCTAAGCCTCATATTTACGATTTGTTATAATACTGTGAAATGCACTCAAATATTGAAATGCTCTCAAATATTGAAATGGTAACAACATTACTGATTTAATGCAGTAGATCTGCAATATTGACAACATATTGATACTTTATATATTACAACTATAGGGGAATCTTTGTTACCTATGTAATGGGACAACATCGACGACATATTAAGATGATATAGAAATGATATGTTTATTTTCTACACTAACAGTGTTTTTGAGATCTATTACGTACAATAATATTGTTATTTGGGAGCATTCCCCTATATATAATATTCTTGTCCAAAATCCCAGAAGCTCTAAAAAAAAAAAATTATACCACAAAATTGGGCACAAGTTTGTTTTAATTATTTACTTTTTAGGTTTATCTTGTTTTTACCCCCTTTATGGAAGAGAAAATATGTCAAACTGATCAGTTGGGGTAAGAAAGAGGGAACAATTAGGTTTGCTGTGTTTAGCTCTTATTTAAGACAGAGGAGCTAGCCTATGAGGATATATATTTGCATTAGACAAGCACTTCATAACATTTTGAGTAGTTAAGAGGCTGATGATTTATAAATGGTGAAATCTGCAAGATATGAAGTGCTTTTACAATCTTTCTTCTACTTCTTCACAGGATTCAATTTCGATAAGCGATATTAACTCTTTGAAGTTGCTAACCTTTGCAATGTGTGTCATCTAGTTTGAGGTTGTTAGGTAGAACTACTATATAATTAAGGCAGTGGTGTTCTAGAATTCATATAGCTGATCTCATTTAGTGGGACAAAATTTCATTATTGTGGTCGTATATTTGCTCAATGCAATCTCATTATCTTTGTAGCTTGCAATGGAAACAATTAAATTATGTAAATGAGGATGAAAAAATATATATGTATATATTATATTCATTTGTTTATGGAGGATATTACAATATTCTTTGTACTTCCCTAGCTCAGTTTAGCACTTATAAGTCCTTCAACTGATCCAATCACACCCACAACTGTCACAAGAAAGCAAGCTAAACTAAATGTCCTCAGAACAACCCATGTTTTTGTCCAAGCCCCAATTTTCTTCTGTACAAAGTACATTTCTACAGGGAAATATATGGCCAAAGGCCAAAAGTTCAAGGCCCCTAAAACTCCCAAAACCTGATTGAAGTAAGGAAATATCATCGCAATTGCGGTAGTTGACACAACGTAAACAGTACGGAAACACAGCCTGAAGGGATTCACTTGAAATCTCGGTAACAATGGGACTTTGATAGAGTAAAAGTTGTTCACAAATCCACTGCTCGGGTATTTCTTCCTAGACCATCTCTCAGCAACTGCAAATACTGGTTGACTGAAGATCTGCAACATGATACATGTGACATGTACTTACGTGACTACAAAAGATCAAAAATGGGGATTTGAACTTGAAAAATTCGATACATATTTGTAGTACGGTACCTGATATCCTCCCACCAAATGAAGAACAATACAAGCATTGGCAAAATCAATGAGCCAGTAGGGTTCGTAGAATCCAAATCCTGTCAAGAGGTTCCCTGGCGTGTCATCCCCAAAGGCGGCATATCCAAAGCATCCACAGCAGAGGTAGAAGAAGGTTGTGACAAATATGGCAATCTTTGAGGCCTTCTTCATTGTCTGATTTTCGGGTGGAGGGGACTTCAAAGTATCCTTTGATTTAACAGATATCACACAATCCAATGTTAATTAGCTTCTAAAATTATCAGAATTTTGCGTGGTTTTAATCAGATTTCTTCCCTTTTTTTTTTTTTTTTTTTTTTTTTTTGTGTGAAAAGATTAGAAATCCAACCTGAATTTCAAGAACAATAATAGAGTATGGGTAGGCAAAAGCAATGTCTCCAAGTGCTTGGAAGGCCAACCATAATTTATCAGCAACATTTGATGTTGGAACTCCTGTTAGGCTTCCTTGAATCTTCCCATTTTCTGAAATTAACAAACATATCTTCAAAATCGAAGTTCCAAGTTTTTATTTATGTCTTATTCTGGACAATGAGGCCGGAAGGTTTGGAAAAAAGAAGCTGGAAAAAATCGAAGTGAATACCTATTACTTTCGCAAAGCCGAGGCCAAGTCCAATGAAAGAGTAGGTAAAGGACATGATTGCTGCAATAACTGAAAGCCATTCCATGTTGTGGAAATCTGGTATTTGTGACATAACAATCTGGACAAGTCCAAATAGCAGCATATACAGACTAGTTCCATATTCACATGAAGCCTCATGCCCTTCTTTGTGGTAGCAGTTGGATCTCTGAATGGCTCTAAATTGACAAAATAGAATACAAAAGTTAATACATATCGTCTTTACGAAATTAATTTCAGTTGGAAAGAAGTGTAAGCATCAACATACTAGTACAAGCGAGGAAAATATGCACAAACATAACTCGTTACAAACTTATAATAAAAAAATAGACGTACGGGACCAAAACAAAACAGTTAAGTTGTATGTATAACATGGTTTAGTGACGATCCCTCCAGTACTATTATGATTAAATGTTTATAACTGGTTATTTTTGTGCATATTTAGATAGAATCTAAGTAAGGGTTAATCGTTTTCACTGATATAAAAGAGAGTCATTTCATTGCAAAATGTACTATTGTTGTTCTTATGGCAGGGGCTGAATCTGAAACAAAACGAAAAGGAAAATACTATGATAAATAGCACTATGCCAAACTTGAATTGATGCAACTAACTATGCCCCAAATGGCAACAGTTTCATTTTCCATTTCTATCCCTCTAGCTAATTAACACTTGACTTTCATATATGTAGCTTTGTGAGCACTACTTGTCTCCTTACAGTTAAGAATCAATCTCTGTTCTTACCTGTAAATCGTAGACTAACACATGTACTAGATTGACTTGTTAAAAACACATAAACAAAAGTTTATACGACATGTCAAACTGTGATTTGGTTGTAAAATGAAATATAGCTTTACTATGTTAAGGGTAAAAGACCATTATAGCCATAGCAAGGAGCTCATATACTTTGTGAAATGGTTGATATGTGTTATTTGAATCTTCTCAATAATTGGAGGAACGAGCTATCATCAATCATGTCATGTTCATCTTCTACCCATTTTTTAACTTTCGTCCTCACTTTATTTTGGATTTGAATTCTAGTACATGAATTTAGTAGGTGTGTGGCCGGTCCCCTTCTGAAATAAATAAATTGCTTGAAAACAGAAGTAGAATGTCTTGCTCGATTGAAAACACTCCCAACTAATTTTCACCTAAAAACTATGGTGCGTAGTTTACAAGTAAGTTGTTCTCTCAAATAAACAAACTGAATATTTTTACTCATCATCTTTTATTGGTATTACACTTGTTTGTACCATACTTGACCAATCCCGAAACTACTAAGCACCGGTCAACAGCATACCGTCAAGGACCCACAAGACTTTTCCTCCAACTAGGAGGCCAATCACAACGCGACACGTGTCGGTATCAGAGGCCAATCACAGCGCAACACGTGTTGATATCAGAGGCCAATCACAACACGACACGTGTCAATGTCACAACAAAACTAGAAACTCTCTTCTATAAAAGGGGATCATTCTCCCACAATAATCCCTAATGTCATTTGTACTAAACTATTCACTAGAACTCACTAAAAGAGAGCTTAAACCTATGTATTTGTGTAAACCCTTCACAACTAATGAGAACTCCTCTACTCCGTGGACGTAGCCAATCTGGGTGAACCACGTACATCTTGTCTTATTTGCTTCCCTGTCTCTATTCATTTACATACTTATCCACACTAATGACCAGAGCAACCTAGCGAAGGTCACAAACTTGACACTTCCTGTTGTACCAAAGTCCTCGCCGATTTTGTGCATCAACATTTGGCGTCGTCTGTGGGAATCGCACTTATTCCTACTCTCTCCAGCTTTGTCAAGCTGGTTTCCACCATTCGTACACATTCTTTTGACCAGGCACCCCTCTCCAACATAGGAAGTGAAGGGAGCCACAACACGCAGAACGACACCCCCCTCGCACTTAGTGCGAAGGAACGAAAGAAGTTTGCTCTTCAGGCTAAAGTCGATGAGCTAGAGGCTCAGAACAACAAGATAGTGATAAAGAATGAGATCCTCCAGGAGCAGTATGAGAAGCTCTTCAGGATGCTCCATGAAGCTAGGCATACTCAAACACATGAACTCATCGTCCCTAAGGAAGTCAACCACCACCTGGGTGTCCCCCAACACGAGGGATCACCTGTCTTCAACATGGATATCCCTAATGGGGAGCGAGTTACTCATCAAGGTGTTGATCAACATGAGACCTCTCTCGACCCAGGTGCTTCGACCCGAAGTAGGAGAAGTGGAGGAAGACACCTTGCAGAAAGAGTAGAAGGATCAAAAGCCGTTTATCGCGATTGTCGAGACTTCCTGAGGCAACGTCGAGAGAACCCCATCCACATAAGCTCGAAGGTCAATAACCCAAGGGTTTCTGAAAGATTCAGTCATCTCTCATGCCCTAAGCCAACTGCCAATCTAGGGAATGAGCGACATGTCCTAAAGGAACGTGAAGGTACAGAGGACTCGGGGGCGTTTCGACAGGCTCGCCCTGGAAGTCAGTATGGTGAGTCCAAAGAAAAATCTAATGCCCTTGATCAAGCTTTCCTACTTCCAAGAGGAGATGGAGACTTACAGAAGAAGGATCCAGCAGTACCCGACTCCACTCAGGACCCCCTTGTCCTACAACTCTTTGAGGAAGTAAACAAGTTGAAGGCCGAACGTCAGGCCGAAATACCTGACTGGAACCAACTTAGGCATGGCCCTCTTACAAGGAGGATCCTCGACACCCTCTCCAAGCAAAGACAAAGCAGAAGCTTGGCTTACAGCTCTACACTGGAAGGGAGGACCCGATTGAACACCTTAACCTCTTTGAGTCCATCATGGCATATCGGATGCACACCGACGAAGAACGATGTCTTCTCTTCCCCTATACCTTCTCTGGCGGAGATCTGAATTGGTATTGTCGTCTTCAACCTGAGACAGTAAACTCATTTGAGGAACTGAGGAAACTATTTATCTCTTAACACATCTTCCAGACAGATCGCTTGCATTCCGTAGATAACTTGTACACTATTCGCCAGAAGCCGGACGAGCCACTACGAAAGTATGCCGGCCGCTTCAGCCATAAGTATTCTCGCTGCGCTGAGGCAGATGACAAGACCGCCCTCAAAGCCTTCACGGCAGGCCTACGTGATTGTTTCTTCAAGTACATGATCAATGCCAACACTTGAAAGACTTACTCTGGGGTGATGGCACATGTTTACAACCACACCTCGGCCGAAGCAAGAACATACCAAGGGAACCCCCATATGGTTAACCCCTATCAACAAGTGGGAAGTGGAAGTCAAGTTCTACCAAGTGAGGATATCTTGGCCATTCAGACACCCATTGCATCATCTCCTGCCTCATTTAGCTACTCGCTAAGTCACCAAACGTATTTGTCTCTTGGTAAGAGGAAGAATTTTTACTCTCAGGCAGTTTATTACAACAAGAGGGATAAAAGTTCGTATCAAGACAACCAGGGGTGACCATACCGTTGACTATTATGACTATGGGGCCAAGCCTCATTTTTTCAAAGTGGAGGACTGGGTACTGAAGGAAATGCTATTATAAGAAGGCATACACATTACAAATGTTTTGACTCTCAACCACTTGAGATCTTTTGTCACACAAGCCATTCAAACAACTTATTCTGAGTCTTTTGCATTCCTAGCACTAGAACACTTGGTCTACGCTGACCTACCCCTATACTCCAACTCAGAGCTTCAACATGCATACTTTGACACAAAGTATGTGATACTAAGTGTTACAACCAATATGGTTCACATATCGAAAGTATGGATCTCTTCATGCATAGCAAAACATTCATAAGCATCACTCATGTCAATAAACATGAACATCATACATTCCAACACATTCATACATAAACATTATACATTCCAACACATCCATACATAAGCCAACTGTGCTTCAAAAGGGTTCAACATACTTTGTGTTATTCGACACTTGCTACAATGTGCCTCGACACCTCGCCCTTATTCTCACCAACCAAGTGATGAAATGTGAAGAAAGAACTCATCTTTATGTCACCAACGAGGTGATGAAATGTACAACCTGTACTCTCCTTCATGCCACCAACCAGGTGAAGAAGGAACTTATTTTCATGCCACCAAACAGGTGATGAAATGTACAACTTGTACTCTTCTTCATGCCACCAACCAGGTGATGAAATGTACAACCCGTACTCTAACATCATTTGGCAACTTGCCACTCATGCCACCAACCAAGTGAAGAAAGAACTCATCTTCGTGCCACCAACTAGGTGGTGAAATGTGATGAAAGGTGACAAAGGAACTCGCATTCGTACCACTAACCAAGTGATGAAAGTAACTCACCATTCATTCCACCAACCAGAAGACGAGTGGTACAACTTGTACATGTGAACTCCTAGCATTCATAAATAATCAAAAACCCTCAAGCTTTACAACTCAACTAGGGAAGCACTTATGCCTAACAAGAGTTATAGTCACCAACAAAGTCTTATTGCAAGCCAACAACGGTTTCAGTGCATGGTATACGAAGATCAAGCTCTTCAGCCTTCTTACATCTGCTTCAGACATTTCTCCTCTGTAACAATGCAAACACTACAGCTCGTAGAAAGCTTCACACACTCTTGATCAAGACTTTTCGAAGCAAATTCAATTTATATGGTTCATCCAAACATTCGACTACTACAAGGTGTGGCTTGCATCACAATCTCTTGCTCAACAGTGTGGAAGCAAAATTTGTATATGTTGTCTCTCCCACATTTTCAAATTTCTAATTTTTCCAAAAAAAAAAAAAAAAAAAGAAAAAAAAAAAGAGGAAATTGGGAAATTCAACAACTTCAACAAATGGAGGGTAACTACAATTCTCAAAAACTTCACACACTCTTGATCAAGATAGTGTGAAGCAAAATCAATTCATGGTGCTCAACAAAGCTTCACCCATAAAGTTTCAACACAAAAGCTTCACCATAAGAGTTTTAACAAATGGAGGGCAACAACAAATGTCAAAAGCCTCACACACTCTTGATCAAGATAGTGTGAAGCAAAATCAATTCATGGTGCCCAACAAAGCTTCAACCTCAAAGCTTCACCCACAAAGTTTCAACACAAAAGCTTCACCACAAGAGCTTCAACAAATGGACGGCAACAACAAATGTCAAAAGCCTCACACACTCTTGATCAAGAAGATGTGAAGCAAAATCAATTTATGGTGCCAACAAAAGCTTCAACAAGTGAAGGGCAACAACAATTCTCAAAAACTTCACACACTCTTGATCAAGATAGTGTGAAGCAAAATCAATTTATGGTGCCCAACAAAGCTTCAACACAAAAGTTTCATCTACAAAGTTTCAACATAAGAGCTTCACCTACAAAGCTTCAATACAAAAGTTTCACCACAAGAGCTTCAACAAATGGAGGGCAACAACAAATGTCAAAAGCCTCACACACTCTTGATCAAGATAGTGTGAATCAAAATCAATTTATGGTGCCAACAAAAGCTTCAACAAGTGAAGGGCAACAACAATTCTCAAAAGCTTGACACACTCTTGATCAAGATAGTGTGAGGCAAAATCAATTTATGGTGCCCAACAAAGCTTCAACACAAAAGCTTCACCTACAAAGTTTCAACATCAAATAAAGTTTTAACAACAAAGCTTCATCAATGGAGAGCAACTACAATTCTCAAAAGCTTCACACACTCTTGATCAAGATAGTGTGAAGCAAAATCAATTTATGGTGCCCAACAAAGCTTCAACACAAAAGTTTCATCTACAAAGTTTCAACATAAGAGCTTCACCTACAAAGCTTCAATACAAAAGCTTCACCACAAGAGCTTCAACAAATGGAGGGCAACAACAAATGTCAAAAGCCTCACACACTCTTGATCAAGATAGTGTGAAGCAAAATCAATTTATGGTGCCAACAAAAGCTTCAACAAGTGAAGGGCAACAACAATTCTCAAAAGCTTGACACATTCTTGATCAAGATAGTGTGAAGCAAAATCAATTTATGGTGCCCAACAAAGCTTCAACACAAAAGCTTCACCTACAAAGTTTCAACATCAAACAAAGTTTTAACAACAAAGCTTCATCAATGGAGAGCAACTACAATTCTCAAAAGCTTCACACACTCTTGATCAAGATAGTGTGAAGCAAAATCAATTTATGGTGCCCAACAAAGCTTCAACACAAAAGCTTCACCTACAAATTTTCAACATCAAACAAAGTTTTAACAACAAAGCTTCATCAATGGAGAGCAACTACAATTCTCAAAAGCTTCACACACTCTTGATCAAGATAGTGTGAAGCAAAATCAATTTATGGTGCCCAACAAAGCTTCAACACAAAAGTTTCATCTACAAAGTTTCAACATAAGAGCTTCACCTACAAAGCTTCAATACAAAAGATTCACCACAAGAGCTTCAACAAATGGAGGGCAACAACAAATGTCAAAAGCCTCACACACTCTTGATCAAGATAGTGTGAAGCAAAATCAATTTATGGTGCCAACAAAAGCTTCAACAAGTGAAGGGCAACAACAATTCTCAAAAGCTTGACACATTCTTGATCAAGATAGTGTGAAGCAAAATCAATTTATGGTGCCCAACAAAGCTTCAACACAAAAGCTTCACCTACAAAGTTTCAACATCAAACAAAGTTTTAACAACAAAGCTTCATCAATGGAGAGCAACTACAATTCTCAAAAGCTTCACACACTCTTGATCAAGATAGTGTGAAGCAAAATCAATTTATGGTGCCCAACAAAGCTTCAACACAAAAGCTTCACCTACAAAATTTCAACATCAAACAAAGTTTTAACAACAAAGCTTCATCAATGGAGAGCAACTACAATTCTCAAAAGCTTCACACACTTTTGATCAAGATAGTGTGAAGCAAAATCAATTTATGGTGCCCAACAAAGCTTCAACACAAAAGCTTCACCTACAAAGTTTCAACATCAAACAAAGTTTTAACAACAAAGCTTCATCAATGGAGAGCAACTACAATTCTCAAAAGCTTCACACACTCTTGATCAAGATAGTGTGAAGCAAAATCAATTTATGGTGCCCAACAAAGCTTCAACACAAAAGCTCCACCTACAAAGTTTCAACACAAGAGCTTCACCTACAAAGCTTCAATACAAAAGCTTCACCTACAAAGCTTCAACACAAAAGCTTCACCTACAAAGCTTCAACACAAAAGCTTCACCTACAAAGTCTCAACACAAAAGCTTCACCTACAAAGCTTCATTAATGGAGAGCAACTACAATTCTCAAAAGCTTCACACACTCTTGATCAAGATAGTGTGAAGCAAAATCAAGTTATGGTGCCCAACAAAGCTTCAATACAAAAGCTTTAACACAAAAGCTTAACCTACAAAGCTTCAACACAAAAGCTTCACCTACAAAGCCTCAACACAAAAGCTTCACCTACAAAGCTTCAACACAAAACCTTCAACACCAAAGCTTCAACACAAAAGCTTCAACACCAAAGCTTCACCCACAAAGCTTCAATACAAAAGCTTCACCCATTAAAAAATAAAATAAAAAAATGAGCCTAAGCCTCCCCTTCTTTGGGCCTAACAACTTTCATACCAAATATATATGAAGGAGGAATTTTGGGCAACCACTTAGAAAGGAAAATGGTGAAGTTTTGTTTGGAAAATTGCCTACTAGATACCTCCCTCGTCAACTCTCTCGACCGGAGACTTGGAGGACTCCTACCATATACCACTACACCTTGGTACTCATAAATTTCGCCACTACTCAATGCCTTGGATTTTTCAAGTCCCCAACCGAGAAGTTTTCCTCACTCAAGAAATTAAGGGAGCATTACTTCAACTTACAGGGTCCACCCACGAAGTTTCAACATGCAAACTTCAACAAAATAAAAAATCCAGGCTCGGCATCATTGCTCTAATTTAAGAGATCGAGAAGCCTCAACAACCATTTGCCAACACCGTTGTCGAATAACAAAGCTTCGCCATACCACATCAACTACTTTGTCAAACAGCAAAAGTATCACATATCATCAGGATCGAACATACTCCAGGTTTGACGGACTTGTTTTGACCCTCAAATTCTGGAGTCGACTTGCTCCTTTGGAGGAAACCAGAAAACCTTCCAGCCTAGTTGAAGAATACACCTGTGGAAAGTTAAGTACAACAAAGCACGTGCCTATTCGTCCGTCTTCTCCAAAAACAAGAATACCTCATATCATCTCTTCTCCCTGTTTCTTCTCTTTATCCTTATTGCTGAATGAGAGACAGGGAGAATGAGTACAATCAGCCGGAACCCAAGATCAACTTACCGATCTGAGATTGATTGCTTGGAACCCTGATTGCTTACCTTGCCTGTCACCTCCTTTGGCAGATCTCCTCGCTTAGAGACTTGGATGACTCCTACTATATGGTTTGTATCGCACTTGACCAAACCCGAAACTACAAGTAAGCTTCAAATGAAAATGATACATTACCTTGTGCGTCAACGCCAACCAAAGATACCACTCATGGATGAAGGAAAAGTACTTCCAAGAGAAGATGCCACATCTACTTACAGGACAAAGAAGGCAAGTGAAGGCGACACCACACTTCGGTACTTGGAAGTTTTGTGATTACTCAATGGCTTGAATCTTGCAAGTCCCCAACCGAGGAGCTTCCCTCAGTCGGGAACTTAGGGGAGCACTGTTTGTACCATACTTGACCAATCCCGAAACTACTAAGCACCGATGAACAGCATACCGTCAAGGACCCACAAGACTTTTCCTCCAACTAGGAGGCCAATCACAACGCGACACGTGTCGGTATCAGAGGCCAATCACAGCACAACACGTGTCGATATTAGAGGCCAATAACAACACGACACGTGTCAATGTCACAACAAAACTAGAAACTCTCTTCTATAAAAGGGGATCATTCTCCAACAATAATCCCTAATGTCATTTGTACTAAACTATTTACTAGAACTCACTAAAAGAGAGTTTGAACCTATGTATTTGTGTAAACCCTTCACAACTAATGAGAACTCCTCTACTCTGTGGACGTAGCCAATCTGGGTGAACCACGTACATCTTGTGTTATTTGTTTCCCTGTCTTTATTCATTTACATACTTATCCACACTAATGACCAGAGCAACCTAGCGAAGGTCACAAACTTGACACTTTCTGTTGTACCAAAGTCCTCGCCGATTTTGTGCATCAACAACACTCATTATCATATTTATCACCGTTCAATGAAGTTAAATTGATAAATCAAAAACTAAAATAAGTAAATAAATAGAACTTTGAACCATATCCCGATATCCCATGTGCCAAAGTACAGTTTATTGTACTAATTCTCAGTGATACCAATTTTTAAGTGCCGCTATAGTTGCATAGACATGTTAGTATGTCACAAGGACAACTCCCTAGTGGTCATTGCAATTTGCAACTCTCTTTTGTTCTACCATCAAAAGGCCACCTTACAATTTTAAGGCGGCTCAAACTAGCAATCACTATTCGTTAATGAGTCCTGATCATAGACAAAGCCAGAAACATTTTTTAGTGGACCACTAAAAATTCCCTCCTAATACTATTTAGGCCAATTTAGGCGTCAAATCTGCTTAGGCGTCCACTTAAACTCACCTAGGCACCCGTTTAGTTCGTGATTCAAACTTAGACAGAGAATAGATAACTTTTATTTTGCATTTTATTTTTTTCAATAAATTGTAATAGACTTATTGAATACTTAAATGAACATACATTATATGCTTGTTCCCCATATTTTTATTATGTTCTAATACTTTATAATCTATATATCATTCTATTTTGCAAGTTATGCATCTCAATCCAATTATGTATTTTTAAGTATAAACAAAGACTTATTTATACGATAAAATAAATTTATATAAATATGCCTTGGCGCTAGGCCTCTGTCCGCCGCAGGACTAGTGCCTAACATCTTTAAGAACCTTGGTGGAAGCAACTTTGAATGATGAAATTAAATTAAACTTTGAAATAATTTCAGGTAATTGGTGTTTAGAACAGTAAAATGTGAACAATTAGCTAATGGAAGAATTACATGGCTCAAAAGGATGAGAAAGTAGGAAAAGTACGGAACATGAGAGGGTATTTTGAATTGAGTGTTTGGACTGAGACTATTTCTGAACATATAGGTAATTTATAGTTTTAGTTGGAACATTTTTTTTATAGCAAAAAGAGTTCTGAGTGGGGAAAGCTGCTCCCAGTGAATATATACTGCCTTCGTCCATGGTCCTGATTTACTAAAAAAAAATTCAAAGCTTCCAGTACGCACTAGTGTGTAAGTATACCGGAGCATATTACAAAAATAAATCTCGCAGGAACCTAAGAAGATAAAAGAACACATAAAATTAGAGCTCCAACATTCTAGTATGTTTTTTCATAGAATTAGAGCTTCAACATTCTAGTATGTTTTTATTTGATTCCTCATCACTTATTAGCTGCCATAACTCACACCCGAGGAGTGAGTGGAACAGTCACACACTCGTGGGCAAGTGACTTTGTTAGTGTAAGTCTATCCACTATTAATCAATGATCAAGAGTTACCCGTTCGTGTACCATCTGTTTTTAGCAAAATTTAACACACACGTCTTTCAATTCATGCCGATGACTTCCAATATTGATTAACGAGTAGGCACCACTGCATCAATAGTTAAAAGTCAGCCGCGCTTGGACAACTAATTAATTATACATAGCAAAGCTCTAACCACACAGACAATGAGCTTGTAGTTTTCTTAAGGCAGGAGCATCTCCCTCCTTTTTCTCACGTCAAGTTGATATATGTTTGCATCAACTTTATTATGTCAATAGGCATCTCTTGCTTTGTCACTTTGTGCATATTTCATCACTTTATCCTTTCATGTCTCGAGCCGTAGACCTTTAATCAGTGAGAAAAACTTGGGTGAAAGTGCACAATCACGTTAATGATGTGACTCATAAAAGTATAAGACTATTTCGTATTTTGGTATTGTTCAACCTCATACAATCTTACACGAAATGATAATTGTCATAATCAAATAACCATACCAAATATCTTCTTGTAGTTGGTAACGTTAGGATTTCACTTGGCACAGAACATCAAACTCAAGAACTGGAGTTGTATGGGCCATTTTCAATTGGATTACGGTCCAGTATGCCAAGCAACTGGACTCAAATTTCTTCTATAAAAAAATTGGGATCATAAACCCAAGTGACTCGTTTAAATGATACACATTTTTAAGACTCTCGTACTCATATTTAATCCTACCTGACGGTTAAATATAAGCGCAATGTCTAAGAAACTAAAAGAATATATGAAAATCATCTTCCTTGATTTTCACCCAAATTTAGGAGAGAAATTTTGTTGACTGTAGCATGAGGTCTCTCTCAACCGGATCGATCCATGGGTATGAGTGAGAGAAAAGGAAATACAAAGCAGCTTTTTTTGTGTGTGTAACGGCAAAGTCATGTGATCCGACATGAAAGACGTTAGGATTTTTCCAAACTCAGGACTTAAACTAAGCATGCAAACAATCATCCCATCAAATCACGTTGGATTTGCAAGGACAAGTGCAACAAGAAACAAAGAACAAAGAAGCAATAGGCAGATTAAGGTTCGACAAGGACTTACTTGACGCTGCCAGCAGCTGTAATAACGTAGGCAATCCCGGTGCCATACAGGCTCTCCTGTACAAATATTGCACACACTGTCTGACTCTTCTCTCCTAAAATTCAATCATACACAAGTCAAAATTACTTATGTGTATACAATTTACACATAAATTATGCTAGACTAAGTTAAGTCGCCAACGTGAAATCAGGAGACTTTGAGATGTCATTCACAGTTGTCTACTCATGCGTGCACGACTGAGCGTAACATACAGTCATTCATGTATTACTAGCTCCACTTTTTCAACAAAGTTTGCACGCATTTAGAAAATTACGACTTTTACACTCTCAGTTTGTCCATATGTGCTCCTTCCATTTATTTCTATATTTTGGTAATTGAAATTTAAGGAAACAAAAGGAAGAACGAAAGCAAACACGGAGAAAAGTGCAAATAGACAGAACGAGAGTAAAAAAATCACACCCCCTTGAATGCACGTCACATACTCTACATCTACATCTCACAAGGTCTAAAATATTTTAATCAAAATTGCCAATGGGATGCTACAAAGATCATAAAAATAAGTTAGAGAGTATATTTATATGGTTACTGGGTTAGAAATGCTAACCTAGGTAGACCTTGACAGCTTCTAAGTAGGATCCGACCCTCGTCGGGCTATCGGATTCGGGGTACCGGTAGCAGTCGGAGAGGAGGTTGGTGGAAAGAATGGTGACTGAAGCAAATACAAGCATAAGCAATGGACCTCCAATCCACCCTAGCTGAGCCACACTCCATGCAAGGGATAATACTCCTGCTCCTATCACGCCTGTTATTATATGTGCTACTGCAGTCGGTAGAGTTCCTGTACATTAAAAAGTTCATGTCAAGATTAGCCTCAAAAGTTTTTTTTTTTTTTTTTTTTTTTTTGAACGTTGACGGCACGAGGAAAACTTGTTGAAGAAGCAAAAAGAAATACCTAGGTCGGAGGGACAATAACCAAAAACCCTAAGAAAAGAGCTAAAAACGAACCGAGGTAAGAAAAATGCAAACTATAGAAAAATCAAATTGAACCAAAAACTAGCAAAAGCGAGAATTCAGCAATTGTGACTAGTTCCATGAAAAAACTTTGTCTGATCAAGTGTATGGAGAGAGAGACTTACATAAACTCTCGAAATTCTATTGGGGTAAACTGCTCTTTGATCTCCTGAATTATTACCATAGTTAAAATTAACCCCCTAAATCACCATAAGATTCGATGAAATTTCATCTACTTTGCAGTCAACTACTAGCACGACATTTCTCTCAAAAGTGAATCATGTGTTGGACCAGCATGTGCTGGTATTTGACACCAAAATATATGAAATTTCATCGAATCTGACAGTATTAATTGGTTAATTTCAAATAGTTCAGAAAACTAATTCACCAAAAAAATTATGCAGGGATTAATTTCAACTAAAATAATTGTTGAGGAGGTCAAACGGCAGTTTAGTAATAATACAAATTAATGGGGGTAGTTGAGGGAGGAACTAGGACCACGGGATTGTTTGCAGATTCTCCACAACTGCCAATCAAACCTACCCAAAAACCGCTACACTACCAAAATAATTAGAACCACCTAAAGTTATCATGCGAAAGCTCTACAAGCTCTCAAACATGGCCCCTCTGAGTCCTCTGGTTACAAATTTCCTTTTTCCAATCAACACTGTCGGCCATGAAATCTCTAACTCATGACCTCCTCCAACAAAACAACGATTGAGTGTTGCTAAACCAAACGGTCACGTGCCACTCGTCAAACAAATTTAATAACTCCCTTGGTTCTAACGGATTTTCTTGCAGCAAAATCTGACTACATATGCATACAACTCAACAAAATTTGTAAGAAACAATGGGATGAGTTGAGATTACCAGTTCTTTTGAGAGGTTGGTTGCGTTCATTTGATGAAGAACTTATGAGCAGCGGTAACTGCTGATCTTCTGCTGCTTCACCAACACCCATGTCTTCACCCCCCCCCCCCCCCCCCCACCAAATTTGATAGATGAAAAAACTTGTCAAAAATATGGAGGTACAAATAAACAGGTTGGCACCCGAAAACAAAGTTCACATTTGGTATGTCATAGAAAACTTCGGCAGATCTATGTCATCTTTGCTGCAGAGATATTACTCAAAAGTCAAAAAGCAACTAGTAGAACTGTTTTTTTATGGTGAGGTGGGAAGTTTACAGTTTGGTACAATTAAACAAGTCGTTGGCTTACAATTCGTCCAATAAATTCCCCCAAACTCTTTTCTTTCCTTCCACACTAATTCATCTCTAGACCTATAAACGAGTCATATTCGAATCCAATCAGTCTTGATTCATATCCGGATTCATTTATAATCTGATTGACAAATTTGAATCTTATTCTGATTCGGATCATTGAATTTGACTAGTCAATCTATATCCAATTACCATCTGATCAAATCGGATTCTTATCGGATTTAATTTAAGACTTAGAAAAGATTAAAATATCATTAGTGGCCTCATCTTTTTGTTATATTTTTTTTTACTTTTAATTTAAATTTTCATGTTGAATAATAAGAAAATATGATATAAGTGCTAAATTTTTTTCTTGATCCCTGTGGTGAGACACTACTTTTAAATCGACCCCTGTGGTGAAAAAAAAATGTTAATCTTAACCTTGTGGTGAAGTTCGTTATCAATCGTAGTCCAAATTGAAATTTCTGTCAAAATCTCATCCACATATAGGGGTAAAAAGGTCATTCCATTATTTTTTTTTTCTTTTCTTTTTTGGTATTCCACTTTTTTATAATCAACAAAAAAAAAAGTAAAAAAAAAAAAAAAAAATGAAATCCCTCTCCAATCCCTACCCTTGTTAGCCATAGCCACACCGACCACCCACCACCTTCCCTCCTTTCTCTCTCATAACCCTAGTCATCGCGTCCACCACGGTTATTCTTAAAATGAAACTTAATTCAATGTTTGCATAATAACTTATATTCTAACCTAAATGCAATGAGGTACTTTGTGATTTTTTAAATCTTGAATTTGGACTCTTGACTCTCTTGAAATGAGAAAATCTAATAATATGTCCATATGGCACTTTATGATTGGTTGATAGAATCAATAAAAAAAGAAAATAACAATTTTGCCCCTACAAATGATAGAAGAATGAGGAAAAATCCAATTAGGATCATGATTGATAATGAATTTCACCACAGGATTACAATTAGTAGTTTTTTCACCACATGGATCTATTTAAAAGTAGGGTATCACTACAACGATTACGAAAAAAAATTTATGATAACACAAAATTGTAATAATATCAAAATCAAATAATATGATATATTAAGTCGATCAAATAGATTATTATCGGATCAAATCAGCTTTAGACAAATATCCCAGATCTATTTATAATCGAATTATCAGGTTCTGATCGATTTGGGGTCAAAATCCAATCCTTTAACAGATCTATTTCTGTGGTCTTAGCAGAGCGTAAAAAAAGGCTAAAGTTGCGGAAATAATCTCGCGTTGTTTTTTTTTAAAAGTTCTCTGATAACATTATAAAATCCAAAGGTGATGTAATTTGTAGGCCACTTCCAAGCCACTATCAAAAGTTGAATTAATATATTAAACGTCGTGCTGATTGCCCTTATTTTCTTGGTTGTTATGTACAAGCAATAAGAAATCAAAGATCTTCCTCTAGAAAATGCCAAGAACCGAATCATGATAAAATTAACACTCCACATACTTAAAACACCCTACATTTACTTTTTAAATTAAAAATTATCTTAATACACCCCACTTACTAACCGAACCTACCCTCACACCCACACATTTCATACACCCTACACAACCCACACCAAAATCTTCCTCGAGTCTTCATCATTTCCTAAAAATAAATTTAAACCCTTTGTCTTCAGCACACAAACAGTGCTCATGGTTCTACTGCTTCAAGGTTTTTGTCAATTTAGGGGAATTAAGCTCTAAATGTGAATTTGATTTTAAACTCAGAAATAGCTACTTTGCTGGCTTTTCTTAAATAAGAAATCATGAAAGGGCTACTGGATTTTGCTTTTGCTGTGTTCATGCAGATTCTCGGTTCTGCAATCATGCTTGAATGAAATTGCACCACAAACCATCCTAAGAAATAAATAGCAAACATGCTTGAACATTTTTAGCAAAAGAAAAGAAAAAAAACCACTACTACACTATCTCAAAGAAGAATTGAATATTTCAGAGTACTCCATCTCTAATGTTGCAGAATCCTTAACATTTTTGATAAAAAAAAAACATAATCACGGCATTGTGAGTGTAGGTATATATAAAATTATATATAATTTACGGGTGGTTAGGATCTTTTTTAAGCGATTTGGGGTGTAGGAAGTAAATAATTGTTTTGCTTTACTTTTTAGGGTTTAAATAGTTATTTTATACAAATTATTTAATAATAAATATTAAATGGGATGTATTCAACAATTAGTAGAGTACTAATAAAAAAACCCAATAATAATTCGACGGAATCCAAGATATATTCAACGTCGTGCTCATTTGCCTTTTCTTTTCATTTTTCCTAGGTGGTTATGTACACGCAATATGAAATCAACGTCTTGCTCATTTGCCTTATAGGCTTCATCGCGTCCTGGATGAGTTTGGAATATGTTTGCCGAGTTATTTTTTTCAGCGTAACTGTGACACATTATTTATGTTATATCCTCAAGCATAAACTTGTCTTTTATATCGCAAAGATTATTAATAAAAGTAAGTTGTACCTTTGTTAATAAAAGTAAGTTATAACGCAAGGATTAATCAAAAATGTTAGAGAGATCATATTATATCACGTCTCTAATAAAGGCACAATTTACTTTTATTGACGAACCTTATTTCTATTAGAGGTGTTACAATTGGTTTCTTTTATTTTATAAAAGGAGACCAGTTGGTGGCTTCGTTACGGCAGTCTACCCTTCTAGTGACCCGGGAAGACTCACAGCCTCCTCCGAGCCATCATCGTGTGATTCATCAGCATCAGGAGTCAAACCCGTCTTCCACCCTTCATCGTGGTCTTGGATGAGCCACCATCGGTGTAATCGGAACATGTTATTTATGTTATATCTTCAAGCATAAACTTGTCTTCCACCGTTGTTACAAAATAAGGATACATAAGAAATGTTAGAGAGATTATATTGTACATCTCTAATAAATACGACCTACTTTTAGAAGCGTTACACTATGGTTTCTCATAATTTAGTTTCTCTAGTATTAATAAAATTAAAGTCTAACTATTTTTCTTTTCAAAAAAAGGTTAATGACTCGTTTGGAAGTGATTTTAAAATGACTGAAAACAATTTTGATGAAAATGTTTTTAGATTCTGAAAACACCTGAAGTGCGTTTTGGAAGAAACATTATATGCTTCATGCAAGAAACATTTCAAATGCTTTTCCATGATTTACTTGCAATTTTATTAAGGATTGGTTCCAAAAGCATTTCCATCAAAAGCTCTTCCAATCATCTTAAAACCACTTCCAAACACACTCTAAATCTAGATTTGTAACAAGGATTGATTCCGAAAGCAATTTTCTTAAAAATCTCTTCCATATTTGGAAAACACTTCTAAACACACACCAATTCTAGATTTGTAACATTGTTCAGAAATGCCAAAAATGCCATTTGTTTTCAAATTTGTTTAAATTATTTTAATTTCACAAGCCACAAGGTAACAAAATTTTACCACAAAACAGAGTGATAAAACAACAGGCTTTTCTATGTAACAATTTAACATACATGATTTAGATTTTCCAATCTCCAAACTCCCCCTTATCTTATTCAAGGTTTACATCCAAGCCCAGATAATACCTCCCCTCCATAACATCCATTGAACAGAAGAAGCAGAAGTTGACCGAAAACAAAAACCAGTCGGAAACTCGTATATATGTACAAACAGAACGATGACCTCGAATCATTTGCAGATCCAGCTTAAGAATCAACAGCTTCATTGACTATGTTTGAACTACATATCATCTCCAATATCGCCTCTCATTCTGTACAGAGTCGTCCTCAAATAGGCTCCATCTTTTATTTATAGCCTTCTTCAACAGCTTCCATGATTACGTTTTTACTTGCGTTTCCTCTACAAGATTGCACAAAAATATGTAAAGATCCGTACTCTTTCAGTCAACAGCACGTTGTAAATACAAATTTAAGCAAAAAAGGGGCGAGATCTCCAGCAGCTAGAAGGGGTTGTACCTTCTGCCGGTGAAGGATCTACGTGAACAAAGAAACTTGCAGCAACTATCAGATAACAAAGAATAAGCATCAACCCTTTGAAGTAATTAGAGGTTCCATCCTGCAAACAAAGCCATGATCAACAAAAACAGAATGTAATGTTGAAAACGGATATTATCAAATGGACTTAAAGCTCTTTAGCTAATCAGACAAATCGACTTCAAAAAAGACATATTACATCATTTTGTTCTTAACCTCAGGAATTGGAATGCATACCTGCAGCAAGAAGGCTACAACTAAGACAGTTATGAAAAGGGTTGCCGTCTCAAAAAGCTGAAAGTTCAAGTCCATTGGGCGCCCCATAATCCACCCAACAACCACGCAGAAAGGAATCTGCAGTAACGAAAAGAAAAAAAAAAACGTCTAAGATATTTATATATGAGAATAGAAAAGCATTATTCTGAATTATTATTAACCTGAATTATCAACAGGCATAAGTTGGATGACAGTATATAACAAAATATAGACATTGTTTTATAAGAAACATGATAATGGCATTAAAAACTTCAAGATAAGTACCCACCCCAAACATGGATATCTGCGTTGACGACCCTATTGCCACTCCCAAAGAAATGTCCTGAAGAAAAACTCATGGTTATTGGCACACAAAGTAAGAAAACCACAATAAGTAAAAAGCTTGATGCTTACAAGCTTGTCCTTCATGGCAAACATAATAGCACTGGCATGCTCTGCGGCATTACCCACAATTGGGAGCAAAATAACGCTGATAAATGAAATTGGCATGTTCCATGCTATAGATGCTCCCTACAAATCAAACATCCAACGCCGAAGCTCATTAATCATATATATAAAAACATGACAACAAGTAGCCAAACTTTCACCATACTTCGATCCCACTGAATTTTTTTTTTTCCAACCCACTGAAATATTTTTGAAAGATTAATTTCCCATGAAAACTTATAAAAATTAATCATTTGCAATCTGCAAAGCATAACAACTACTCACATTGACCAAGAACAAGTAATAAGAGGGGAAAATTAAAACGTTATTCAGATGCATAGTCTAAAAGACCCAACTACACAATCTTCTGTTTACCTCTATGGCGTTAACTAAATATTCGGATACGATTGAGATCCAAGCAGTCATTATTGATAGCCAAATTATTGATTCCCATTTAGATATCTCAGGAGCTTCATCGTCATCTGCATTCTCTTCATTCTGAATCTCTTCCTGAGTTCATACCATACATGCCACCACAAAATTCAATAAGGTAACATATGGTGCTAAAACACATTCGCAATCTTTTAAGACAAATGCTGAAATAATACTCAAATTAAAACATGCACCATACTAACAAAAGGGGAAAAAAAAAAAAAAAAAAAAAAAAAAACCTCAGCTAACCTCATTTAGAGGCACATATTGATTATGCTGACTCTTTAACTGGAAGAAAAGATAAGCAGCATATGCCAGGAGCATGACACAGCTGCTAAATCTTGAAAGTGCCAACTCTGACTTTCCGAAATGCACCTCAGTGTGAGTGTAGTGCAAGACAGCTGGAAAAAGTAGGCCCATGACTGCCATTAACAGCAAGCCTGAATTCACAACAGCAGTTGCCTGCCCAATATACAGAAGCTTCAGAATGAAAGATAGAGGAGCTGGAAATTCTAGAGGAAAGAAGAGAGCCGATGTATTTACCTTGTTAAACACCTGTTCTTTCTCTTGAAAAACAAGTCCACCACTGAAGAATGCACAGCCAAGCACCAGCAACATGTTTGACAGAATAGAGCCTAACAACGACTGCTGAACAACGCGTAACATTCCACGTTTCAGTGCATAAATCGATATAATCAGTTCTGTTGCATTTCCAAAAGTAGCATTTAAAAGACCCCCAACTGCAAGTTCCAATTTGATACGTCAAAAACTGAGCCTAAAAGGAAATGTTGTCACTGACCATTTATAAGACAATAGTCACAAACACTAGGACAGAAATTATACAAGACTAAATACTCAATGCTTCAGGCCAAGTATCGACGTGGAGTTGACAATCACAGCAGCACGCCTTCAGTATTATAACTTAAGGCAAATACAATTATGTGTTTACATATATATATATAGGGGTGTGATATCCACACACCCCATTTTACTTCTCACACACCCTTCTAATTTTCAACCGTCAGATCGGATGAATTAAAGAAGATCAACGGACAGAAATTAAAAAGGGTGTGTGAGAAGTAATTTGGGGTGTGTGGATAGCACACCCCTATATATATATATATATATATATATATATATATATTATGTATGCATGTGCATATATAACTGGAGAATTTCACAATACCCTTCTGGTGCCGTAATCAATATCCTACATGAATCTGAATTCCTACAGAAAAATGAAAGCAAGGAGGTAACCAGACTGATAATGACATGCATTTTTTTTTTATTACATAGCAACACATATATTGCAGATTTCAAACCATATTTAAATTGTGGCTGAAATAATAAGATAAAGATCCTTTCCTCATCAAGTATGCAACCTAGATAATGTTTTATAGTTTTCAGTAAGATAACTTTTGGTTTTCTTATTCCGAATTTTTCAGCAAAGTCAACTCCCAGTCAGATAAAACTACATTTAGATTGCAAACTCTAGTATAGAAATTAGACAATTTGATTCAATGAACCAAAAAGGAATAAGAGGTAGAAAGTAACCAATCAGGCACAAAAGAACAAGAATGCATTACCAGTAGCTCCAGTATAGAATGCCAGCTGCCTGTATCAGGAAAGATGAAGTTGACTTAGCTTCTAAAAATTTCAAGTTAGTAGGAGATAGAAAGAAGAGAGGGAAAATAGTACTCACTCGGTAGCATAACCTAAACGCTCAGCTAAAGGTGTTATACCCAACAAGCTCAAAACAAAGACCCAACCCTGTATTCACATTCATAAATTAGATACAAAATTGAACGGTGTAATGAGCCAGGAAGGAGGAGTTGCAACTCACATTATGGCCGGTTAGCTTAGAGACAAATATCGCTAGCGGTCCAAAAGGCATAAGCAAGTTGAGTTTAGTTGAGAAAACAACAGTCTTTATGCTTCTATAAAAAATATTCCCCCACACTTTATCACCGCTAGCTTGTGAACCTCCTGAAAACGAACATTCTCCCACAGCTTCAATAGAACTTGTCTTTTGAGCATCTGTCTTTGGAGTAAAAAGACTCTCATCCTCAAACTCATGTATTGATCCCTTACCCAGTGATTCCATCTGTTACAAGAATCACCATAACATTCAAAACATCACTTCAGTGCTTATGCCGAAATAACATTACGTTAGTTCTCTTCTTTTGAGTAACATTGTGTGGAAAAAAGAAATTAATGCATAAATGGTAATGAAATACTATAATTGGAGTGCTGAAAGACAAAATTTTAGTCATCAAAGAAAGGAAATAAAACTCACTTCAAGTTGAGACTGGATTCCAGGCTTATAATTCATTGTCTTTTACTAAATACGCAATGATTCATCCATACAAAGAAAATAGCATCAATGCACGGAGTTCTTGGTGAGCATTTCTCAAATATGAGAAACGAAGTTTCAAAAGGTTGGAGCCAAGCTTGATATACTGCAAACAATTGAACAATAATAAAACTGTAACTTACCACATAAACACAATTAAATCCCTAAAACAATAACTCAAAACTGGTTAAGAAAATCGCCACAAAATCAAACTTTAAAGTTTGTTCCTTCCACTATGAAACTGCATTCTCAATTCCAACGTTCCAATTACAAGACTCCCATCTCATCCATATAACAACAGAACAACAAAAACTGGGTTGCAATCAATACACAAATTTTTACTGGGTTTTTAAAGAAACCCAATAAAATTCTCAGGATTAGAAAAAAAGATGCTGAAACGAAAATTGATTTGGAATCAAAATAAGAAATTTTAATTGGGTTTTTAAGGAAACTCAATAATTCCCAGAACTAACAAGAAAAAATGCTGATACAGAAACTGGGTTGAAATCAAAACACAAAATTGAAACTGCGTTTTCACAGAATGCAAACAAAATCATTAAATGCTCAAATGGGAATCTGAGTATAGCAGTAACCCTAATCTTGCCAAGTTCAAACAATCCCATGAACAAATACCAAAAAAAGAAGGAAAATTTATAAATAAATAAATAAATTAGAAAGTAAAACGTACTTGATTATACTCCTTTGCTATGATTAACAAAGAAATCCAAATCTCCAAGTCGCTGTTTTTCTTCTTTGATTAATATTTTTGGGGTTTTTTCTTCCTCCTTGTGGGTGACTAATTGGAAGATTGGATCTTGATGCTTCCCTTGAATTTTCACCAAACAGTTTCGTGAAGCACAACTTTGGTCGCTCCGCCAACGCACCGGCCCCGCGCGTCGATTTAACATCCCAACGGTTTGGGACAAAACGCCGTATCATTTGTACGTTTGCAGTTAAGTCGGACAAAACGCCGTAAGTCGTTAACTGATAGGCGGGAGAATACGTAGTGGTATGCGTTCACCCGGCCATTTCATTTTTTATGTTGTCAAAATCTCTTTTTTCTTGGAAAAATTACACACAAAGAATATTTTTAATACTTAATTTTAAGTTAAGACAATACTGGATATACTTTTAAAATGATTGAAAGCGCTGTTAGTGAAAACGTTTTTAGAACAAATCCTTAGTAAAAATGCAAGTAAATCTTGAAAAAACATTTAAAGTGCTTCCTAAAATAAGCATATAATTGGTGCTTCTTGCATAAAGCATTTTAAGTACTTTTAGAATCCAAAACCAATTTATATAAAAGCTCCTTCAGTTATTTCAAAATCACATACAAACGGCCTTACTTTTTATTATTTCAATGAGAGACAAAATTATAACACCCATGTCATGATTTTTTTCGATTTACTTTTGCATTTACGATTTTGACCCTATGTTTAAACCATCTCTCCCCATCACGAGCTAAAGACACAAATCCTGTCAAATACAATTAAAACATAACCACCCTTTCCCTCTCTTGCTCACCGCCCGTTTTCCTTCCTCTCTCCTTGGGAATTGCTTCGATCTCTCATCCTCATCTTACATCTTCTAAATAATCTTAAACTTTTCAACCGGATCTATTGATGTAAAAATTAAAATTAATTGACTGTAAAACGATATTTTGCTAACTATATTTCCTAATTTTTTGGACGATGATTATTGGGTTTACTTGGTAAACATTTGATAGAGATGTATTGCCATTTGGGAGAGAGAAACATAGAAGCAAATTAATTATGGGTTTGATTCAAATTTTGTGCTTTTCGTTATAGTTTATTAAGTTTAATATTTGCTTGTGTTATTCATATCTGCTGTAATGGCAGTTGGTTGTTTTATATACATCTTACACACACGCATGCAATAAACAAATGTTGTAAAGGTGGCGTGCTTGCTGCCCATGCTGTAACACATCAGAGCACATGAGCTGAAACCATGTGGTAGTCTGCTGACAAGGAATATTGTACCCACGTGCAGTATTCCTTCTGTCCAGGTTAGTGGGGCAAGTTCTCTCAACACTCCCCCTCAAGTTTGGAATGAATGTTGATTATTCCTAACTTGCAAAGCAAAGGCGTAAACTGGTATAAGCTCAGTGGCTTTGTGAAGATGTCGGCTGGTTGTTTCATGGTTGAGATGTGAGATGTCTCGATCATTCCACTTTGAACCCTTTCTCGTACAAGATGGCAGTCAATTTCTATGTGTTTGGTTCTTTCGTGAAAGACCGGATTCGAAGCGATGTGAAGTGCCGCTTGATTATCACAATATAACTTGACTGGACGTTTATGTTTGATACCCAAGTCTTGTAGAACAGATTTCAACCAAGTGACTTCACAACAAGTTGCTGCCATTGAACAATACTCCGCCTCTGCACTAGAACGTGACACAGTATTTTGTTTCTTGCTTTTCCAGGAGATCAAGGATTCTCCAAGAAATACACAGTATCCGGTGGTAGAACGTCGTGTGTCTCGACATCTGGCCCAATCCGCATCACAAAAAGCATTCAATTGAATTGGACTTCTTGCAGAAAGAAAAATACCTTGCCCTGGTGTGTGCTTAACGTATCGTAAGACTCGCTGGGCTGCCTCCAAGTGTGGAGTTCGAGGCTTCTCCATAAATTGACTAAGAATATGGACAGCATACACCAAATCAGGGCGCGTGATTGTCAGGTAGATTAGTCTCCTAACAAGTCGTCGATAAGAGGAAGGATCAGTAACCCATTGTCCTTCGTCCTTTCTGAGTGATAAGTTTTGCTCCATAGGAGAGGTGGCTGGTTTTGCGCCAAGATGACATGCATCCTCAAGTATTTCAAGGGCATATTTTCGCTGTGAGAGGGTGATCCCCTTGCTAGAGCGAGCAATTTCAATGCCCAAGAAATATCTTAATTGGCCAAGGTCTTTCAACTTGAATTGCTTCATAAGAAAAGACTTGGTATCTTCAATTGCTTGTATGTTATTTCCTGCCAAGATAATATCATCAACATAGACAAGGAGGGCAGTGAATTTACCATCATGGTTTCGGACGAACAATGAATAATCTGCCTTGGATTGTTGATAACCGGCATTTCTAAGAGCACAAAAGAGTTTGATAAACCATTGACGAGAGGCTTGCTTAAGCCCATACAAAGATTTATGAAGTTTACAAACTCGTGTCTCCCCCTTTCGTCCGAAACTAGGAGGCAAGGACATGTAGACATCTTCTTCAAGATCACCATGGAGGAAAGCGTTATTAACATCAAGCTGGTGGAGGTGCCATTGTTGGACCGAGGCAACAGCAAGGAGTAGACGAACTGTAGTCAATTTTGCAACCGGAGCAAAGGTCTCTCGATAGTCTAAGCCTTCAATTTGGCTATAACCTTTGGCAACCAAGCGTGCTTTATATCTCTCAATGGATCCATCGGATCGAAATTTGATTTTGTAAACCCATTTACATCCAACCGGCTTCTTGCCAGGGGGCAATGGTTGCAAAGACCATGTCCTATTCGCAGCAAGGGCTGCCAGTTCTTCTTCCATAGCGAAACGCCAGTGAGGGTCGCGTATAGCCTGTGAGAATGAGCTGGGTTCTATGGCAGCTGAAATGGAAGTGGTGAAAGCACGATGTCGAGCAGATAAACGATCGTATGTGAGGACATCAGACAAAGGGTAAGGAGCACCTGGTACTTTGGTCAACGCCGAGTGAGATGAAGGGACGGACCGAGAAAGGAGGTTGATGTCGATGTGATATTGTTGAAGATAACCAGGTGCATGAGTGGGTCGTTTAAGACGAGGTGGTGAGGTGGAAAGAAAAGGAGATGAAACCGAAACAGGACTCACAGGCGAAGAAGAGGATGGATCGACGGAATCCTGCTCCAGTAGAATGGACGGATGAATGATGGGATCATCATAGGCAGTATCTTGAGTATGTGGAAACACAAGTGGTGAAACTGCAGCAGAAGATGAAAAAGGGAACACATGTTCATGGAAAATAACATCACGGGAGATAAAGATTTTACCCGTGTGAAGGTCGTAAACTCGATATCCCTTTGTGCCATATGGATACCCAAGAAAAAGACACCGTGTGGCTCTTGCATCAAATTTTGTGGGACGATGGTGGTGGGTGGAAGAAAAACATAAGCAACCAAACACTCGCAAATGTGCATACACTGGCTGTTTGTGGTGAAGTATTTCATAGGGTGATTTTCCTTGAAGAAGAGGAGTGGGAGTCCGATTTATGAGATAAGTGGCAGTGAGGATTGCATCACCCCAAAATTTCTTAGGAAGATGAGATTGAAAAAGTAAGGCTCTAGCAACATTGAGTAAGTGGCGGTGTTTGCGCTCTGCTACCCCATTTTGTTGGGGAGTAGAGACACAACTTGTTTGATGGAGAATCCCCTTATCTGAAAAAAATTGGGTCATAGAAAATTCTGGACCGTTATCACTACGAAGAACCTTGACTCGTCTGGAAAATTGTGTTTCAACAAGGTGGATGAAAGTGATGAGATAAGATCGTGCATCTGATTTGTGATTCATTAAATAAACCCATGTGCATCTTGAGAAATCATCCACAATAGTTAAGAAATATTGTGCCCCTGTGATAGTGGGAACATGGTAACCTCCCCAAATGTCAACATGAATTAACTCAAAAAGAGCCTTTGTGGTGATAGAACTCAAAGGAAAAGGAGCACGTGTTTGTTTGGCTAATGGACAGATCAAACAATCATCAATGCTACAAAAATTCAAATTTTTAATGCAAGTAGAGAGATGCCGTAAGGTCTTGTTGGAAAGATGGCCAAGGCGTTGATGCCAAAGCTGAGAAGAAGAAGAGGCAACAATTGACGCTGAATTGCACCTGGTTTTCATCACATTATCAAGGTAGTAGAATCCTTCTCGTTCAGTTCCCATCCCAATCATCTTCCCCGATCGTTGGCCCTGAAGTAGACACATTTTATCAGTGAAGATGACAAAGCAAGATGAGGTATTAGTGAGTTTGCTGACAGAAATTAAATTCAGTTTAAATGATGGAACACAAAGCACGTTGTGAAGGGTGAGATCATTCGAGAGATGAACTGTGCCAATATGTGTGACATCGGCAAGTGCATGATTGGGTAAGTGCACTTGTCGATTGTATACCGGAACACTTGTGGTCATTAAGCTTGGTGAGCAGACCATGTGGTCTGTGGCGCCTGTATCGAAAATCCAGTCCCTTCCCTTATTGAGAGCAGAAGCACAAAAAACTCTACCTGACAAGTTATTCATAGTAGAGGTGGTACCGACATGATAAGATGTGGAGTTGAATTGACTCTTATCAAGGAGTGCAAGCAGATTGTGATATTGCTCGGAAGTGAGGTTGTAGGACGAAGGAGATGTTGCTGGAGGCGTTGGCTGGGTATCAACATGATTAGCCTTGTAATTGGAACCCCTGCGATCCTGATAATCTCCCCTATTGCTGTTGTCTTTTCCCTTTTTCAGTTTGCGGCATTGATCAATGATGTGGCCTCTCCAATTACAGTAGTCGCACTTGAGGTGTGCACGACAGGTATCTGAAGTGTGTCCAGTTGCATCACAATGACCACATTTTAGATGGGAATTTCTTGGAGAAAAATTCCTACCAGAGTTTCGCATGTTATCCCGCACGGCGAAAGCTGCGGTATCGGTGACTGAGGACCTTTCAGGAGCATGCATTGAAACTGTTCTTTGCTTCTCATCTTGAATAATAAGTGAGAAAGCTTTGTTGACAACATGGAGGGGATCCATAAGTAAAAGTTGCCCACGAACCGCAGCGTAGGATTCATTGAGGCCCATGAGAAACTTCATAGTTTTCTGACTTTGCTGAAACTGCATTAATTCTTTTGCAGCTCCACATGTACAGGTTGGGAGAGTGCACATGGCATCACGTTCATCCCAAAAACTTTTCAGTTTGGTATAATATGCACCAACGTTCAAATTTCCTTGAACACTTCCATGTATCTCTTGTTCAATATGGAAGAGATGTACACTGTTTGTGTGAGAGAAACGTTCCTTCAACTCATTCCAAATATCAGCTGCAACATTGTTGTAGATGACACTTGCTCCGATATCTTTCGAGACAGAGTTGAGCAGCCAGGATTTCACGAGGTTGTTGCAATGAGTCCACTGTTGGAATTCACTTGTGGATGCAGACTCGGGCCTTTTAATGGATCCATTGATGAATCCTTCCTTGTTCTTGGCATTGAGGGCCATGGCCATGGCTCGGCTCCAAGTGGAGTAATTTTCGTCATTCAAAAGGTGTGTGACGAGGATCGCTCCAGGCTGATCAGAGTGATGAAGATAAAGAGGATCACTGGGATCTTCGTATTTGGTGTGTTTGCTGGAAGAGTCAGTTGCCATGTCGGCAAGCAGTGTGCAGTGGCTGTGCTTGGCTGTGCTCTGCGGCTGTGCTTAATGGCTGTGACAGGTAGAGCAGCGACGATGGCTGTGTAGCAGCTTTGCGACTGCAAGGCAGCGAGTGTGCAGCTTGCAGTGCACTGGTTGCTGCAGTAACAAATGTCGCTGTTCACAGTATAGCAGCGGAAGAGTGAAGGCAGAGCAGAGCAAAGGATTGCTTGTGCTCTGATACCATATTAAGTTTAATATTTGGTTGTGTTATTCATATCTGCTGTAATGGCAGTTGGTTGTTTTATATACATCTTACACACACGCATGCAATAAACAAATGTTGTAAAGGTGGCGTGCTTGCTGCCCATGCTGTAACACATCAAAGCACATGAGCTGAAACCATGTGGTAGTCTGCTGACAAGGAATATTGTACCCACGTGCAGTATTCCTTCTGTCCAGGTTAGTGGGGCAAGTTCTCTCAACATAGTTACAGATTTAAATCTTAGGACTTAATGGAGAAAATTTTCATTAAGTTTCTGAAACATGGCAGCCATGGTTCCCAGGTCTGCTAGAAAATCGACTAGAATTTTAGGAAGAAGATTGAAAAGCCAAGCTTCTGGATTCATCGGCCATGATGTGAGTGAGGAAGAGATAAAAAAAATTAATTATTTGAAACTTTCAAATATGTTAATTTTGTTCAAGTAGTTGATGTTAAAAAACTGCAATGAAGCTCAAAAAACAACTCGGATGACGTCTAAGTTCCAAATCATGATAGCCTTCACAATACCATGCCTAGATTGCAAACAATTTCACAACCGTAGTCCCTCTAAGGGTTTTATTTCAACCTCTGTTAACGGAAAAAATCTATTAAAAACAGGTTATTAAAAACAGGTTGAACTGATTCTGTAAAAATGGTCGAAGACGGATCGAACTGATTATGCAAAAAAGGTCGAAGATAGGTTGAACTAATTCTGCAAAAATGGTCGAACGGGTTGAAACGGATTCTACAAAAATGATCAAAGACGGGTTAAACTGATTTTACAAAAAAAAAAAAGTCGATGACGAGTTGAACTGATTCTGCAAAAATGGTCGAAAACGAGTTGAACTGAGTCTGCAAAAATGATCGAGGACGAGGTTGAACGGATTTTGCAAAAACGATTGAAGACAGGTTGAACTATGCAAAAATGGTCGAAGATGGGTGCAAAAATGGTTGAAGACAGGTTGAGCTGATTCTGCAAAAATGGTCGATGATGGGATGAATTGATTCTGCAAAATGGTTGAGGACTTTATTGAACTGATTCTACAAAAATGGTCGAGGATGTGTTAAACTAAATTTTTGTAATAAATGATACAAACTGATTCTGCAAAAATAATTGAGGATATTGGAGTTATGAGAGTTAGGTTCTATTAATAGTCTTAAAGCCTTAGGGGTATATGGTATTTTAACATATTTTTTTCTATGTTTTTGGGCTGGACTTTAGTTGTTTTTATGTTTTTGTCTTTCATTAACATGTTTAAAAACTAATGAAGTTCCTTGAAATATAGTGAAATTTTTTGTCACTATATATAAAGCTCCCTTTTTTTATTGTTGTCAAAATCTCATTTTATGTTTTTATTTTTTTTTTCAAGTGATTTTCTACCACAATGGTAAAGATGAGTGTTACCTTACATCACGACGAGAATTTAAACCCTGTCGGCACTCTAATCTAACACTTAATTTAACAAATCTATCGTTTGACGGTTATCAAAATCTCACTTTTTGGTTTTCGTTCTGATTTTGACTTAAAATTGTGTCAAAGTTTATGATTCAAATTGACAAAATTGTAATTTTCCAAAAGGCTTTTTAGCCAAAATGGTTATTGAGATTGGCAATCCTCACTTTGGTTATTGAGATTTGAAATCGATAAAAGTGGTCTTTGAGTTTGTTTACCATCAATCATTTTAGTTATCTCTTGAAAAATTTTCGTTAAATAAGGAGAAAATGACAAAAATACCCTTAACTTTTTTCAAATCATTTATGTTTATTAAATTTAGAGTATTTTTATCAGTTTGATCTTTATTTAACAAAAATTTTGCACGATTGACCAAAATGATTGATGACAAACAAACTCATGGACCATTTTTATCTAACAAAAATTTTGCACGAATTGACCAAAATGATTGATGAAAAATAAATTCATGGACCATTTTTATCGATTTCAAATTTCAGACCAAAGTTGAGTTATGCCAAGAAAAATGACGAGTGTTTGTGTTAGAAAGTTAACGTGTATTGCATGAGTAATTAATAAATGTTATGTTACATATTCATAGTGGTATTTCTCGTATTTTTTTAAAACAAACGATATCATTTGCATTAAAGAATAATGGGTGAGTTTAACCTTACAGTGAACTAGCAGTAATGTAGTTCAAATTCACTTTTCTCACATTTTAAGGACGACGAGAAAAATAAAAGATCGTATATAAATCTCACATACGATTTAAAGATTGAGGAGTAGACTAACTTCTGATTTAATGACATTTTTTTTCTCAATATTTTTTATGAGGTGGATTAGTCTACTAACTTTTTTTTTTTTTTTTTTTTTTTTTTTGAAAAAAAGGATATTATCTTAAGGACTAGAAAAATAAAAGAACCTCACATACGGTTTAAAATTTGAGGAGTAGGCTAAGTCGCATTTTTTTCTTAATATTTTTTATGATGTGGGTTAGTCTACTAACATTTTTTTTTTTTTAACTTTTTTTTTTTTTTTTGAAAAAAAAGAAGATATTATCTCAATGAATGGAGCGTCAATGGTAAGAAAATATTGTTTTTCGTACATCATAGTTTGATCCTCTTGTTATAAGACAAACAAGTTAACTTAATTTATTGATACAGAAAAGGATATTAAACTTGGTGACTTAATTTAGTGATACAGAAAAGGATATATATTGAACTTCGTGTAAACACTTGGGTTATATACCATCAAACCCCACATAATGTTAATACACGAAGATAGAGACCGGGGAAAGATAGACCATTAGAGTTACTAGAACACACAAGTATGCCGCAACTATTTGTACACAAAGTTCAGCCTCTACTACTAACCCTGCGATCTTGTTCACTCCCATGCTGCAAAAACCCACCCCAATCTTTTCCTTCATCCTTCAATCTCTCCACCATACCACCACCGTCTCCGCCGCCAGATCCCAAAAGCCGTCTACCAGTAAGCTCCTGAAAAATCCACCCTAAAGTAGTCATCCCTGCGAGAGCCATGGCTGCAGCCACAGTAAACCCAACCAACGCTCCCACAAACACAAACCCAGCAAAAAACAGCAGTGGACTGAAAATAACCAGAAGCGGCGAGCTCAAAACCAGCAGCGTCACCGACGCCAAGAAGCTGAACCCCATCAACCCCACAAGCGACCCTCCGATTGCTAAGCCAGTGAAA
Source organism: Pyrus communis (assembly GCF_041283825.1). Taxonomy (NCBI): domain Eukaryota; kingdom Viridiplantae; phylum Streptophyta; class Magnoliopsida; order Rosales; family Rosaceae; genus Pyrus; species Pyrus communis. The sequence continues at coordinate 2,732,760 of NC_142575.1, read as the reverse complement.
GCAGCCACAAGCATTTTTGTGCCTGAGGTCTGCAGCTGCATCTGCTGCTGCTTCTGCTGTCCATGCTGAATCTCCATTTTGCTCTGCTTCATATATTACTTCGCATCTGTATATTTTTTGCGCTGGGAGTTTTTGAAGTGGCAAAAGTTGGGGTTTTATATTGAGGTGGTGGAGCTGGGTTTTGCTTACGTGTAGATTTTGATATCTATTGTTATGTGGCAACTGTTTTCAGTTCATGTGGGACACGTTGCAATCGACGCGTGCGACACGTAGTTCTGCATGCATGGCTTTGCTGGCGATTACTGTAATACCAACAAAAAAGAAGAACAAACCAATCGATGTTTTGCCTCATCCAAAAGAAAATGGATAATCCTTAGCTTGTTACGTACAAGAAGTACAAAGGGTCTACAACTTTTTTGTGCAGTTGTCGATCGATATGTGTCGGCAAAACATTGATCTTAATTTCTGTTGACAAATGACAAGTAACTAATCTGGCAATACGTCGTTTTAGAAAACTCGAGCGTCCTCTTCAGAGAAAGAATGGAAAGAGATCAATTAGATTGTGCCTGTAAGGCTGTAACTTGAGGTAATCAACGAGAATGCCTGTATAACCTGCAAAGAAGTTAATTTGCATAAATAAAATTGGTTAATTATTCTAAAACTCTTTATTAATTATTAAATTATTAGCGCCCAAAAAATTATCAAATTATTAGTGAGCATGTCAAGATAAACTTACTTTTTAGAAAGAGTAGCAGCTACACCATCAGTTTCTTGCTTATCTATTAGTCTATTTGCCCGGTTGACCGAGACAACAACCGGGAAAATAGATAAAGTTACTTTCTTAGAAAAAGTAGTAGCTGCACCTTCAGTTTCTTGCTTCTCAACTTGTTTTTCCAAAATGTCAGTGTTCAATCATCCAGCACGCCTTTGCACTGTGCATCCTCAAGAGAGCCTCATCCTCCACATCTTCAAGGAAATAAGCGTGTCAGCCATTTTCAGGGTCATAAATTGGTTGACAATGGAAGATATAATGAAAAGGGGGATATGTGTCTGATGTTTGGAGAAGAAGTGCACGATGGTAATTATGCTATTGCCTATCCTCCATCCGGATAAACTTATATAAGGTCATGCAGGTCCATCACAAAGATTATCGTTTTAACTTAATCGATGTTGGATTTATCACAAAAGCTCACCGTAATATTAGGAGTGAGAACTCTCATATATTAATTGTTTATAATTTTTCATATATTAAGTGTGTATTATATTGTGGGACTATGTTCTCCAATAACCACTTAATTTATAAATTGACTTATTTGTCGAAGGAAAACTCTAAGTGAGCTTGGTACTTTCAGAAACAACAAAACCAAACAAAAACTGGCGTACCAAATATGAAATTAGTGTCATAGTTAAGGTATAGTTCTTTACTTAGTAATGTGTAACAGTGAAAATAAGGGATCTCTTGGATTAATTTCCAGCCCTATTTAGCGAGTAATCCCTTGTTGAAAGCATTAAGGCTGCGAAAACCCAGACCCCCTTGGGGTTTAGGCAGCAGAGATTCTGCCAAGCAAGCCAATGTATCTTCTTGAGCTATCCGACTCGTACCAGCAAAAGGAAGCAACCATACGATTCAGGGCGTCACAAAAATACTTCGAAAAGAGAAAAACAACTCATGGTGTAGAGGGGATGCGCCACCACTTTAACTAGCAATTCTCTTCCGGCAGCCAAGAGCTTTTTGTTTCACTTCTAAATAGTCTCGTTTGGTGCCTAATTAAATTCGATGAAAACTGGAAGAGTAATTTTAACATCTAATTAGTTCTGTTTTGAAGATTCATTTGAGCATCGAATCCAAGATAGATAATGCATAATATCATAGAAATTTAATCGAGAAATCAAAGTAATGAGAGATATATTCGAAACATTAACGTTCATAATTCAACCTTCTCTATCACAAGATCATAATCTGCAGGAAAAATTTACATCTGTGCAGCTAGTTTAATGTTTACTTTGTTACATTGGAAGAAGCTGAACTCACCATAACCCCACCCTGCTCCCACAATTTTCGATCGGCCTCCTTAATTATCCATTAATTAATGAGTAATGTTATTTATACCATATTTTTATATCACATTTCTATACCACCTTAGGTGGCATTTGATGTGGACAGCCACATCATTTGAAAAATTTGCAAAACCAAAGAAAATGAAGGAGAAAGACTTCTCGTATACCACAATCATTATTTAATTAACTAGTTTTTCTTAATTATTAGTTTATTAAATAATGAACTAAATTTAAAAATCTGATTAATTCGAATGATGTGGTTGTTCACATCGAATGTCACTTAAGATGATATGAAAATGTGGTACAAAAACATGGTATGAATAACATTACTCTTAATTAATTAGCATTGCACCTCTTAATTTCTATTGTTGGCCTAGCTACTGGCCAAGTCTTAGAGCTGGTTTGGTATTGCTATCCTTTGAAAAAAAAAGTTGCTTCTGCTGTGCTGTGAGAATAAGCAGTTGTGAAATAAAGTAGCAGGGTGTTTGGTAAACTTTTTTGTAAAAGTGCTTTTGAAAAAAAAAAAAAAAACAGTATTATAGTGTTTGGTAAACTTTTATGTAAAACAGATGTGAAAAAAAGCTGGTTTTTCAAAGTTGGGTTTTGCATCTTCTTGTTTTTGTCTTTTTTTTCACCCAAAACTGTGAAAAAAAGCTGAAACTGAATGTTTACCAAACACAAAAATAGCTCCCAGCTTTTTTTAATACCAGTTTTTTTTCAGAATCACCTCAATACCAAATCAGGCCTTAATCTGCTTGGCAGTTGGCGTGTCACTCCTTATGGAGAAAACCAAGCGTGTGGTTATGAACTTATGAAATGAATTCCAAAATTCTAGTGATAAGTTGCCACGACAAATCTAAGTACTCGTGTATCCGATAGTAACTTATATGTACTTGATTCACTGTCTGGTAACATATCGATTTAATAATACATAAAAAAACTTACGCACAATAAAATATATTATTAAACAAGATACATCACGTGCAATGGCGTAACCAGAAATTATTCGGTAGGTGGGCTAAGCTAAAATTATTACTACGAAATCAAGTTTTTAATCTTACATTGCCTACATAAAGTTATATAATAGTAAAAACTTGAATGTAGTAATTTTATGCTATGTTTTCTAGGTTTTTAGCCTTCAAAGCTTTCAAGTGAATAAAATAAGGAACCATTTGTGATATGAAAGTTTTAATTTATTATTACATAAAGTTATATAATAGTAAAAACTTGAATGTAGTAATTTTATGCTATGTTTTCTAGGTTTTTAGCCTTCAAAGCTTTCAAGTGAATAAAATAAGGAACCATTTGTGATATGAAAGTTTTAATTTATTATTATTAAATATAATATTGGTTAAAGTGATGAGTTTATTTAATATCTATTACCTCTTATTATTCTTAAAAATAGGCTTACTAATGAAAAAAAATTCATTTCTTATATGAAATATAACAATTAAAAATCATAAATTAACCTAAAAATTAATATTTTTAAGCTTGAAGAGCCAAACTTTTCCTATACTATAGTCTAGGGAAACCTTGTACTTGACTCCACCCTTGATCACGTGACGGCAAACCAATTTCATACAAATCATTCTCCATATAACCTAACCATGCCTGATGATTTGTTTCCAAATTATTGGGTGGAAACCCTTATTACTTTTCCACGTGGTAGGGTTCACGTGACGTTGAGCTTATTGGATAACTTGTCTATTCTACTTTTCTCTGATTTTTTTTTTTTCTTCTACTTTTTTGTTTTGAGAAAATTCTCTTCTACTTTTCAAAGTTAGAATAACTTACTGTGCATGTGATGCCGGAAGTCACGTCATTGGAAATCCACAATAATAGAGTAGATTTTTGTTTCAGAAAATAATCAAGTGATTCTCCTTTCCCGTCCACGAACCCTACCAAGTAGATTTTCAAAAACACCCTTGACCTTTGTAGGCCTCCTTTCCAACTATTTTAACCAATATTAGTATATGTTCACACATAAAGTGTGTGAAATTTTTCACTTTAGTTGTTAAAGTTGAAGGAGAGAGGAAGAGAGTGAGAGAGAACATAGGAGTGAGGAGAGAGGGAGGGAGATTGTTTTTAAAAAAAAAATAGAGATGATAAACTTACATGTAGGTGAGGTTTAAAAAAAGAGAATTGTTATTAGCATTCCAAAAATCTCATTGTACACTCCTCACAAATGTATTTTTCTTTCTAATTATAGAAAGTTAGGAGTGCAAAGTGAGATTTTTGGAGTGCTAATAACAATTCCCTAAAAAAATAGTAAAATTTTGTTTTGTGAAATTACAATATTATCCTTAACTTTTTGTTGTGATAGAAGATAAAGATGTATTTTTATCCTCTTTTGGTTGACAAAGAGGGGTTCATTAATGTAGTTTTAGATTAACATCAAATAGGACGAGAAACAAGGAGGGTTAGGGCCAATTTGCAATTGTTATGCTTTTAAAAAAAAATTATTTCTGTTGTGCTTTAAGAATAATCAGCTATAAAATAAAGCAGCTGAGCATTTGATAAATTGTACCTTGTGAAGTGTTGCGAGCATGAAAAACAATGTAAAACCGTTTGGTAAAATTTAATATAAAGTAATATAATCGTACATAATGACAAAAAATGGACATGATGGTAAAGCTAGTGGTGATGATAGTGATGGTAGGGGCAGCAGTGGTGATGACAGCGACAATGATGGGTTATGGTGGTGGTGCCAAAAACAGGGTGTGGTGATTGAGGTTTAGAGGTAGCAGTGGCGAAAAGCAGTAATAGTGATGATTGTGGTGGTTGTAGTAGTGCCAATAATACAGTGTGGTGGTTAAGGTGTAGAGGTAGTAGTGGTGGAGATTGAGGTGGTGGCAGTGGCATTGGCATTCGTTGTGGAGGTGGAAACGATGACAGCAGTGGGGTAAGGATAGTGGTTGTAGTCGTGGGTGGTGAGACGATGACGACAGTGGCGGTGGCAGGGGTAGTGGTGATGACAACGACAATGTTAGGAGTACCATGGTGAAGAGATGTGGTGGTTGGGGTGCAGAGGTAACAACGGTGGTAAAGCGACAACATGGAGGTGGTGGCAGTTGTGATTGTGGTGGCAGTTTTTGTAACGCCCCGCCCCGAAATATTTATTTTCGGGAAATAATTCCAATGATAGGCCCAATTCAAACTCTTGTTTATTTTACTACCATTAAACCTTATTCTTTATTTCAATTTCCTAATTACTCACAAAATCTACAACCAAAATTTACTTACCAAAAACATAAGATTTTAATTTTCAATTAAATCACCATAATTTCTTTCTTCCCTCAAATCTCCAACAAAAATTTAATCTCAATTATTTAAGGCTGCATCTAACCCCTGTTAGACTGCCTATGTACCCTTGAGTGGGATCAAGCATTTCGTAGTTCATCATATAATAATGGAAATATCCAATATTAGCTTTCACAATCGGATCACAATTCAATTCTTTCACGAACTTACAAATCCAATCCGAGAAAATTCGTATATCGGATTCCCAGTTTGTAGGTTCCTATGGTCCTTATATATTACGTACTATCACGTATTAAAGTTTGGTGTCGATCCAACGGTCAGATCGTCAATTCATATAATGATTAAGTGGCAGATCTTAACAAAATTATACTCAAATAACGGAATTGCTTAGTCAAATGTCAAATATGGATTTGGGGTATCAAATTTAGCCTCGGAAGGTCAGGTGGGGTCTCGGCCCACACTCCGCCACACGAGGTTGCCGGCCGCCTCTACTAGTCGAAAAATTCAACTAATTCAAAAAATTCTCAAATTTTACAGAAATGAAGATTTCAATGAGTAAAGCAAGTTTTATACATGTGCCCAAGTCCAATTTGGCCGGGAAAAACTCCAATTTCCTTCAAACCCCCCGGAAACCCTAGAAATAGGTGACTTCGATCTGTCACCTCCGGTGCTCCGCTGCCCCTACAATTGTTTGGGCTTTGTTCCCTGCTTCACCAAGAGTTGAACCATGGTGGTAGTCGACTAACCAGGTCAGGTCATTGAGTCTAGGGTGATCTGGTGTTTCCCTTTTCTCTCTCTTCCCTTCCCGACTCCCTCCTCCCATTGGTCCACCCTCCCTTCCTTCATTTCTACCTTTCCTCGTTTCTATTCTTTCTTTTCCATCACAACCATTCATCTCTCTCTCTTTTCTTTTCTTTTCCTTTCATCCCAGCCATACACGTGGCACATCTCTTTGCTCCAGAAAATCTAGAGCCTTCTAAATGAGGGGTAAATTACAAAAATGTCCCTAACGTTATATGTTAATAACTCTTTTGTTAAAACTCCGTTTCACGAACGATTTTCGCCTACATGCTCATATGGTCATCCTCTATTCAAATATATCAAGAAATACGATGAAATATATGAGGATAACATACGTCCTCATATAATTACGTTAAACCAACTAGGGGCCTTTTTCATCTTTTTTACATATCAATAAATTTTTACGATGTAAATTATAATAATTTCCGGAAACAAAATTTTTACAAATTCTCAATTCAATTTTCATAACCATAAATTGATTTATTTTGGATTTCCTCCACATATTCATAATTATGAATATCTAATTCATATATTTAAATTTTTAGGGTATTACAGTTTTGGTTTTGGAGGTGGTACTAGTAGTGGCAGTGGTGGTGGTAGTGGTAACGGCGGGGTTGGCAGCGTCCTCGGTGGTACTAACAGTGGTGGTGTAAGGTTAGTGGTTATAGTGGTAGGTAGTGGCGGTCACTTTGTTCTCGGATGGAGAAAATGTGTGTAGAAGAATAAATAATGTCATTTTTAAAAGCTAACAAGGTTATTACATGAATTTAAAATGTTTATTAAAGGCTCAACGTCGTTTTTTATAAAAATTGTTGACTAAAGGTTATTACTTTTAAAATAAGTAAGAAATTATATTTTTACCAAACAATTTTTTATTACTTAAAAGCAGTTTTTGAAGGAAGGAAGGACAAAAAATAAAAAAACCAATACCAAAGCGGAGCCTTAGTGTCATAGTAGAAATTAAACGCCCTTGTGTCTTTCCTCATTTGGGTATGAAGCTTTCCCATCCTCTTTCGTTCTTAGAACCTCACCTAATTATTAACAAAAGAAAGGCCGGAACTGATCCATCTTTTTCCTCACTCGTCTTGGCTACATTCATGTACTTAGTACAACACCCCATTGATAAATATATTGTAATGACATTCAAAGATAGTTAGAGTTGTGTTTTTCCTTAACACTCAAGTTCGAACGCCTCACCTTATAATTTAACTTAAATTAAACTATCGCTCAAGTAATAAAAACTCATCCACCTTGAAACCAAAGTTATTCAAACTTCAGAATACCTTCAAAATCACAAATTAGAATGACGAATTCACTTACATTATATTAATATATTATACTCATTAGTCTAAACTCATCAATCATCCAAATTATAAGATGTTCATTATATTAATATATTATCCTCCTTAGTCTAAACTCATCAATCATCCAAATTACAAGATGTAGATACGTGCCACTATGTTAACCAAGAATTATTGTCACACCTCAAACTTTTTCTTTGTCTTTTTATTTCTTGAAATATCATTACGCTTGTACACATCACATGTTTCACTGTGTATGTATGACAAAACATTCTGATTCAGCATACAAAGATATTTTTCAATCGTAAATACAATTCAGTACATCAAATGTAATAATATAATTAGTTAAAAACTCAGTGTTGTGGCACACTGAATAATTTCTCAAGTATTACTATGTATTTATTCCGACCACAGATTTGACGGCCACTAATCGAAAGACTGGTGTATAACTTTGTCTGTCGAAAATATAGAAGTCGATATTAAGTTTAATATTTCTGTTGTATTATTCTTGGTAACTACTGTAATAGCAGTTGATGTTTTTATATACATCTTACATACACGCATGCATTTAAACAATTGCATGTAATAAACAAATATTGTAAAAGGTGGCGCTGCCCATGCTGCAACACATCAGAGCATGGGTTCTTTCTGCTGTAAAGGTGGCGTGCTGTCTGACAAGGAATAATGCAGTATTCCTTCTGTCCAAGTCACATGGCAAGTTCTCTCAACACTCCCCCTCAAGTTTGGAATGAATGTTGATTATTCCTAACTTGCAAAGCAAAGTCGTAAACTGGTATAAGCTCAGTGGCTTTGTGAAGATGTCGGCTGGTTGTTTCATGGTTGAGATGTGAGATGTCTCGATCATTCCACTTTGAACCCTTTCTCGTACAAGGTGGCAGTCAATCTCTATGTGTTTGGTTCTTTCGTGAAAGACCGGATTCGAAGCGATGTGAAGTGCCGCTTGATTATCACAATATAGCTTGACTGGACGTTTATGTTTGATACCCAAGTCTTGTAGAACAGATTTCAACCAAGTGACTTCACAACAAGTTGCTGCCATTGAACGATACTCTGCCTCTGCACTAGAACGTGACACGGTATTTTGTTTCTTGCTTTTCCAAGAGATCAAAGATTCTCCAAGAAATACACAGTATCCGGTGGTAGAACGTCGTGTGTCTCGACATCTGGCCCAATCCGCATCACAAAAAGCATTCAATTGAATTGGACTTCTTGCAGAAAGAAAAATACCTTGCCCTGGTGTGTGCTTAACGTATCGTAAGACTCGCTGGGCTGCTTCCAAGTGTGGAGTTCGAGGCTTCTCCATAAATTGACTAAGAGTATGGACAGCATACACCAAATCAGGGCGCGTGATTGTCAGGTAGATTAGTCTCCCAACAAGTCGTCGATAAGAGGAAGGATCAGTAATACATTGTCCTTCGTCCTTTCTGAGTGATAAGTTTTGCTCCATAGGAGAGGTGGCTGGTTTTGCGCCAAGATGACCTGCATCCTCAAGTATTTCAAGGGCATATTTTCGCTGTGAGAGGGTGATCCCCTTGCTAGAGCGAGCAATTTCAATGCCCAAGAAATATCTTAATTGGCCAAGGTCTTTCAACTTGAATTGCTTCATAAGAAAAGACTTGGTATCTTCAATTGCTTGTATGTTATTTCCTGCCAAGATAATATCATCAACATAGACAAGGAGGGCAGTGAATTTACCATCATGGTTTCGGACGAACAATGAATAATCTGCCTTGGATTGTTGATAACCGGCCTTTCGAAGAGCACAAGAGAGTTTGATAAACCATTGACGAGAGGCTTGCTTAAGCCCATACAAAGATTTATGAAGTTTACAAACTCGTGTCTCCCCCTTTCGTCCGAAACCAGGAGGCAAGGACATGTAGACATCTTCTTCAAGATCACCATGGAGGAAAGCGTTATTAACATCAAGCTGGTGGAGGTGCCATTGTTGGACCGAGGCAACAGCAAGGAGTAGACGAACTGTAGTCAATTTTGCAACCGGAGCAAAGGTCTCTCGATAGTCTAAGCCTTCAATTTGGCTATAACCTTTGGCAACCAAGCGTGCTTTATATCGCTCAATGGATCCATCGGAGCGAAATTTGATTTTGTAAACCCATTTACATCCAACTGGCTTCTTGCCAGGGGGCAGTGGTTGCAGAGACCATGTCCTATTCGCAGCAAGGGCTGCCAGTTCTTCTTCCATAGCGAAACGCCAGTGAGGGTCGCGTATAGCCTGTGAGAATGAGCTGGGTTCTGTGGCAGCTGAAATGGAAGTGGTGAAAGCACGATGTCGAGCAGATAAACGATCGTATGTGAGGACATCAGACAAAGGGTAAGGAGTACCTGGTACTTTGGTCAACGCCGAGTGAGATGAAGGGACGGACCGAGAAGGGAGGTTGATGTCGATGTGATATTGTTGAAGATAACCAGGTGCATGAGTGGGTCGTTTAAGACGAGGTGGTGAGGTGGAAAGAAAAGGAGATGAAACCGAAACAGGACTCACCGGCGAAGAAGAGGATGGATCGATGGAATCCTGCTCCGGTAGAATGGACGGATGAATGATGGGATCATCATAGGCAGTATCTTGAGTATGTGGAAACACAAGTGGTGAAACTGCAGCAGAAGATGAAAAAGGGAACACATGTTCATGGAAAATAACATCACGGGAGATAAAGATTTTACCCGTGTGAAGGTCGTAAACTCGATATCCCTTTGTGCCATATGGATACCCAAGAAAAAGACACTGTGTGGCTCTTGCATCAAATTTTGTGGGACGATGGTGGTGGGTGGAAGAAAAACATAAGCAACCAAACACTCGTAAATGGGCATACGCTGGCTGTTTGTGGTGAAGTATTTCATAGGGTGATTTGCTTTGAAGAAGAGGAGTGGGAGTCCGATTTATGAGATAAGTGGCAGTGAGGATAGCATCACCCCAAAATTTCTTAGGAAGATGAGATTGAAAAAGTAAGGCTCTAGCAACATTGAGTAAGTGGCGGTGTTTGCGCTCTGCTACCCCATTTTGTTGGGGAGTAGAGACACAACTTGTTTGATGGAGAATCCCCTTATCTGAAAAAAATTGGGTCATAAAAAATTCTGGACCGTTATCACTACGAAGAACCTTGACTCGTGTGGAAAATTGTGTTTCAACAAGGTGGATGAAAGTGATGAGATAAGATCGTGCATCTGATTTGTGATTCATTAAATAAACCCATGTGCATCTTGAGAAATCATCCACAATAGTTAAGAAATATTGTGCCCCTGTGATAGTGGGAACATGGTAACCTCCCCAAATGTCAACATGAATTAACTCAAAAGGAGCTTTTGTGGTGATAGAACTCAAAGGAAAAGGGGCACGTGTTTGTTTGGCTAATGGACAGATCAAACAATCATCAATGCTACAAAAATTCAAATTTTTAATGCAAGTAGAGAGATGCCGTAAGGTCTTGTTGGAAAGATGGCCAAGGCGTTGATGCCAAAGCTGGGAAGGAGAGGCAAAAATTGACGTTGAATTGCACCTGGTTTTCATCACATTATCAAGGTAGTAGAGTCCTTCTCGTTCAGTTCCCGTCCCAATCATCTTCCCCGATCGTTGGCCCTGAAGTAGACACATTTTATCAGTGAAGATGACAAAGCAAGATGAGGTATTAGTAAGTTTGCTGACAGAAATTAAATTCAGTTTAAATGATGGAACACAAAGCACGTTGTGAAGGGTGAGATCATTCGAGAGATGAACTGTGCCAATATGTGTGACATCGGCAAGTGCATGATTGGGTAAGTGCACTTGTCGATTGTATACCGGAACACTTGTGGTCATTAAGCTTGGTGAGCAGACCATGTGATCTGTGGCGCCTGTATCGAAAATCCAGTCCATTCCCTTATTGAGAGCAGAAGCACAAAAAACTCTACCTGACAAGTTATTCATAGTAGAGGTGGTACCGACATGATTAGATGTGGAGTTGGATTGACTCTTATCAAGGAGTGCAAGCAGATTGTGATATTGCTCGGAAGTGAGGCTGTAGGACGAAGAAAATGTTGCTGGAGGCGTTGGCTGGGTATCAACATGATTAGCCTTGGAATTGGAACCCCTGCGATCCTGATAATCTCCCCTATTGCTGTTGTCTTTCGCCTTTTTCATTTTGCGGCATTGATCAATGGTGTGACCTTTCCAATTACAATAGTCGCACTTGAGGTGTGCACGACAGGTATCTGAAGTGTGTCCAGTTGCATCACAACGACCACATTTTAGATGGGAATTTCTTGGAGAAAAATTCCTACCAAAGTTGCGCATGTTATCCCGCACGGCGAAAGCTGCAGTGTCGGTGACTGAGGACCTTCCAGGAGCATGTATTGAAACTGTTCTTTGCTTCTCATCTTGAATAATAAGTGAGAAAGCTTTGTTGACAACAGGGAGGGGATCCATAAGTAAAAGTTGCCCACGAACCGCAGCGTAGGATTCATTGAGGCCCATGAGAAACTTCATGGTTTTCTGACTTTGCTGAAACTGCATTAATTCTTTTGCAGCTCCACATGCACAGGTTGGGAGAGTGCACATGGCATCACGTTCATCCCAAAAACTTTTCAGTTTGGTATAATATGCACCAATGTTCAAATTTCCTTGAACACTTCCATGTATCTCTTGTTCAATATGGAAGAGATGTACACTGTTTGTGTGAGAGAAACGTTCCTTCAACTCATTCCAAATATCAGCTGCAACATTGTTGTAGATGACACTTGCTCCGATATCTTTCGAGACAGAGTTGAGCAGCCAGGATTTCACGAGGTTGTTGCAACGAGTCCACTGTTGGAATTCACTTGTGGATGCAGACTCGGGCCTTTTAATGGATCCATTGATGAATCCTTCCTTGTTCTTGGCATTGAGGGCCATGACCATGGCTCGGCTCCAAGTGGAGTAATTTTCGTCATTCAAAGGGTGTGTGACGAGGATCGCTCCAGGTTGATCAGAGTGATGAAGATAAAGAGGATCGCTGGGATCTTCGTATTTGGTGTGTTTGCTGGAAGAATCAGTTGCCATGTCGGCAGGCAGTGTGCACTGTGCAGTGGCTGTGCTTGGCTGTGCTCTGCGGCTGTGCTTAATGGCTGTGTATGTTCTTCTGCGAGTGTGCAGTTTGCAGTGCACTGGTTGCTGCAGTAACAGATCACAGTATAGCAGCGGAAGAGTGAAGGCAGAGCAGAGCAAAGGATTGCCTAAGCTCTGATACCATATTAAGTTTAATATTTCTGTTGTATTATTCTTGGTAACTACTGTAATAGCAGTTGATGTTTTTATATACATCTTACATACACGCATGCATTTAAACAATTGCATGTAATAAACAAATATTGTAAAAGGTGGCGCTGCCCATGCTGCAACACATCAGAGCATGGGTTCTTTCTGCTGTAAAGGTGGCGTGCTGTCTGACAAGGAATAATGCAGTATTCCTTCTGTCCAAGTCACATGGCAAGTTCTCTCAACAGTCGACAACAATAATACAACTCAATGATTTAATATGCTTCGAAAATACATATGATTGAAATACGTGGCAACACGGTACATGCAACAAATCCCAGATATATCGCTCTCCCGCCAACACAAAGATATTTTTGTTTACGTTTGAACAAATATCTGAGGAAAGTGTCATTTTTTCCCCGATTTCCACGGAGTCCCTGGATTGCAAAATTCAAATTTGCATAACTCAACAATTAATTGCGACAGTTTATAATTTATGCTATAAATACCTCTCCGTAGATTTTTCTCCAGTATTCGTGTCCGACTCTGCAATTTAATTCCATTGCTGGTGTTGGGGTGTTCTTGTTTCACTCGAACTTTGGAGTTGTAGTTGGTGTTTTTGGTGGACTTTTTGCGGCGGAGGAAGAGCAAAGATGACGGTTGGGGCAGGGATTTCTGTGGAGGATGGGAACTTGGTGGTGTTGGGGAACAAAGTGTTGTCTGAGGTTCATGACAACGTTGTGGTTACTCCGGCATGTGGGGGTGCATTGGCCAATGGTGCTTTCATTGGTGTCCAATCTGATCACACTGGTAGCCGCAGGGTCTTTCCGATTGGCAAACTTGAGTAAGTTTTTCATTTTTTCCTTCTTTTTCACCTTTTTAATCGTGATTTTCGACGTGTTAATCGTTAAGTACGATCTTGTTTTTTTTTTTTTTTACCTTTTAAATTGTGATTAGTGGTGTGGGAAAGGTCATTCTTTGGATGTGTGGCTTAATTATGTGTGAATGCAATTGGGAAATTTGAGTGACTTCTTTTGTTTTCACTTTTAAATTGTGATTAGTGATGGCGAAAGGGGTCATATTTTAGATTTGTGGCTTAATTATGTGTTAACGCAATTGGAAATTTGAGTAAGTTCTTTTATTTTCACTTTTAAATTGTGATTAGTGGTGTGGGAAAGGTCATATTTTCGATTTGTGGCTTAATTTTGTGTTAATGCAATTGGGAACTTTAAGTAAGTTTCGTGATCTTTTGTTTTCAATTTTTTGATTGTGATTTGTAGAGTGGGAAAGTATCATAATTTGGATTTTTTGGCTTCAACATATACTTTTCGGTTAATTAGTTGATTCTATGTTGATGTATATAAGTCATTTAATAATAAAATCTAATTGTGATTAGTGATGTGGGAAAGGTGTCAACTTTTAGATTTGTGGCTTAATTCCGTGTTAATGTTAATGAATTGTTAAAACTTTAGTAAGTTTTAGGATCTTGTCTTTTCTATTTTCTAATTGTGATTAGTGATGTGGTTAAGATTCATAATTTGGATTTGTGGCTTGAACCTACGTGAATGTTTGATGTAATCGATCTTTTTGTGCAGGGGATTGCGTTTTATGTGCGTTTTCCGGTTTAAATTATGGTGGATGACACAGAGGATGGGCAATAGTGGCCAAGATGTTCCCTTTGAGACTCAGTTTTTGATCGTGGAAACGAAGGATGAGTCTCATTTTGGTGAAGGAAGCAATGATGGAGCGGATCAATCTGCAGCTTATACAGTTTTCTTACCGATTCTCGAAGGGGACTTCAGGGCTGTTCTTCAAGGAAATGAACGTAATGAGATTGAAATCTGCCTAGAAAGTGGTAAGGCAAAAGGAAAAGGTTTTAAAAAAATTTCATATGTATTTTGGTCTGTTAGAAGTAATTTTGGTTGGTTTTGAAATGATAAAAAATCTGCGTTTTGTAGGAGATCCTGCTGTTGATGGGTTTGAGGGTAGTCATTTGGTTTTCGTTGGAGCCGGATCAGACCCCTTCGATGTCATCACAGATTCTGTGAAGTAAGTTGAAGAGTTAATAAATTGCATGCTTGCTAATATATTCTTTGGTTTCTGCTCGTCACTTTGTGAAAATGTTCAATTAAATTTTTTGTTGAAAATGGTAGAAAGGAATTAGATCGCCATGCTTTTAGTTTAGGATAAACGAAGATATTGAAGTTCTGATAGAGATTCCTCGTTGAAGTCGAAAATAAAATTGAATTGGGACTGCCACTCTTTCTTGGCAACATTTATTTGTGAATGTGTATACGATTGACTTAGTTGTAACTTTAACTGTACACAGGACTGTGGAGAAACATTTGCAGACATTTTCTCATCGTGAGAGAAAGAAGGTAACGTAATCTTTTTCGCAGTTCTTGTAAATTGAACTCGCCCTTTCTTTTCCCTCAATTCGATCATCTCTAAGTGAATATGCATTATGTTTCAGATGCCAGACATGTTGAACTGGTTTGGCTGGTGTACATGGGATGCTTTCTACACCAACGTGACTTCAGAAGGCCTGAAGCAAGGATTGCAGAGGTACTGATATTCTCGTTATGGATGCTTTTGAATACTCGACATTAGCATTACAGAGACAGTAACAAGTGTTTTTTGCAGCCTAGAAAGTGGTGGAGCCCCTCCAAAGTTTGTTATTCTTGATGACGGATGGCAGTCAGTCGACATGGATTCTTCTGGTGTTCCATACATAGCTGATAACACAGCAAAGTGAGCACTTGGTCCAAAGTACTCTCGTTTCACGTTGTCTCACCTTACAGATTTCGTTATATTAATATTTCTGTTCTTTTCTTGCAGCTTTGCAAATAGGTTAACACATATCAAAGAGAACCACAAATTTCAGAAAGATGGTAAAGAGGGTCAGAGGGTAGAGGATCCTGCTTTGGGGCTTCGCCACATTGTTACCGAAATTAAAGAAAAATACGCTTTGAAGTAAGTCTTATTGTATTTTCTGACATTTGGTTGTCACAACCATTTAGTTTATTAGGAAGTACTTATGTTTGTTTTTCGAACTTGCAGATATGCTTATGTGTGGCATGCCATAACTGGATATTGGGGAGGTGTTAGACCTGGTGTTGCTGAAATGGAACACTACGATTCAAAGTTGGCCTACCCAATTTCATCTCCAGGGGTTGAGTCTAATGAGGATTGCTTTGCCTTGAAAAATATTACCATAAATGGGCTCGGCCTTGTGAACCCCGATAAAATTTTCAACTTTTATGATGAACTGCACTCTTATCTCGCATCAGCTGGTATAGATGGAGTCAAAGTTGATGTTCAGAACATTCTTGAGACCCTAGGGGCAGGCCATGGTGGAAGGGTAAAACTTACGAGAAAATACCATCAAGCATTGGAAGCGTCTATCGCTAGAAACTTTCCTAACAACGAAATTATTTCTTGTATGAGTCACAATACAGATGCTTTATACAGGTAAAAATCTATTTCATATTTGTGTGTGCAATATTACTGATTTCGTAAGACCTTGAATTTTTTTGTATGAATTCTCAACATTAATGATTTGGTGTGACCTTGAATTTGCTAGCGTGAAGCGTACAGCTGTTATAAGGGCATCAGATGATTTCTGGCCTAGAGATCCAGCGTCGCATACAATTCATATCGCATCAGTTGCTTACAACACTGTTTTCCTTGGGGAGTTTATGCAGCCGGATTGGGATATGTTTCAAGTAAGCAGCCAACTCTGATATTAGTTTGAGGTTCATGTACTCTCCTATTTTGTTTTAGTTTTCGATTCTTATTTTGGATTTGTTCTGGATGTTAGAGCCTGCATCCAATGGCTGAATATCATGGAGCAGCTCGCGCAGTCGGAGGATGTGCAATTTATGTTAGGTATGTATTTGTTTTTGTCCTTGCCAGCTTCTCCTTCTGATATGAAATAAATTAAATAATCAAACCAGAGACTAATTTATATGGGGGCTATTTATATATGATGCAGTGACAAGCCTGGGCAGCATGACTTTGATCTTCTGAGGAAGCTCGTACTTCCTGATGGATCTATCTTGAGGGCCAAACTTCCAGGAAGACCAACAAGAGATTGCTTATTTTCTGATCCTGCCCGAGATGGGAAAAGGTTCGCAAAAGGACCTCAATCTTTTGTGGTTTTGTTTCTTCAAATAATGTGTGTTTTCTAATCCAAATTATGTTATTACAGTCTTCTGAAGATATGGAATCTGAACGATGTTACTGGAGTTGTGGGGGTCTTCAATTGCCAGGGAGCTGGGTGGTGTAAGGTTGGAAAGACGAACCTCATCCACGACCTGGAACCAGGCACAATTACCGGGGTTATTCGGGCTAAAGATGTTGATTATCTGCCCAAGGTTGCAGATGAGAAATGGTCTGGGGATGTTGTCGTATTTTCTCATCTTGGTGGTAAGTTTAGCATTTGATTTGTTGTAGTCTTGACGCTTTACTAGTAGACCATACTATTTAGAGTGTTAACAAATTCTATTGATTTAAATTTTCAGGAGGGGTGTCTTATCTTCCCAAGGATGCATCCATGACAATAACATTAAAAACCCGGGAATATGAAGTCTTCACAGTGGTTCCTGTCAAGGAACTGTCCAGCGGCGTAAAATTTGCTCCTATAGGCCTAATCAAGATGTTGAACTCTGGGGGAGCCATAAAAGAATATGATGAACCTAACACAAGCACAACAGTTGTGGTGAAAGCTCGTGGATGTGGCACATTTGGAGCCTACTCATCAGCTCGACCCAAGAGGATAACAGTTGATTCGGAGGAAACTGAGTTTGGATATGAAGACACGTCTGGTTTACTCACCACTGATTTGAGGGTGCCAGAGAAAGAACTGCACCTTTGGGACATCATCATCGAGTTTTAAGGTATAAATTACAAGTGTTGTATTAGAATGTTGTGTAGGTGTGTAGAAGGAAGCGGTGTACCTTGTCGTTGAAGTAACTAAAATTGGAAGGAAAATGCAGACTGCTGTTATTGTCTGCATCGTGGCTTGTAGTTTGTATTCGTGAAATTGGGAGAGAAATGAAAGCTTCTATTTAACTAGTCAAATGTGTGACCGTTAGTATTATTTCGATAGTTTGAATCTTGACATGGAATGTTTGCTTGCTTGGATGTTTGCCCAATGTTTGTGATGTGGAAAGTCTGCTAGGCGGAGCTGAGTAGCAGCGTTGCTTCTTGTGAAGGACAATCACAAAGGGCACTGTACAATCTGAGTGGAATGACACCGTCTTTTTGATGCGTGGATGCCTTACGATCTTTGCTCGAAGTTCCTTCCTCTCTCCACACGTTTTATTATACTTCGATGCTTCAGACTTAGGATCGGATCGTTAGTGAATATGGAACGTTGAGTTGGGGAAGTTTTGGGTTTCGGTTAAGGATGTTCCTTTGGAACGAGCAGTCGTTCGTTGCGTGAAAATAATGAACACCTACATTCTTATGAAGTAGTAGGAATTGAATTCTAATGACGATGCTGTACCAAACAAATAAACTTCATTTTCCATGACAATTGCATCATAAGCGTTCAGTGTAAATGGAGGACCTCATGCTCCGAAAATGGTTGGCTATTGGCTTCTCGATCGGTTTTGCATTATGGGTGTTTAGTATGGTGATACTTGGCATTGCTACATGCCTAACACGATCTGGCCTTCCTATGACTGACTGAAAATTCACCGGCAGGCTCCCTCCTCTCTCGGATGAGAACTGTCCTCGATCCGAAGCAAGAATTTTAGTTGCCATGCCCGAACCACCAGCTGAATCGACAATGTGGGTTCTTGGGGCAGCAAAAGTAAAGAGTCTTCACCCTTCATATGGTAACTTGCTCGTTGGACTTATACTACTGTCTTGTCTCGGCAGAGATTCTGTATGTAATTCTTGTCTGGCTCTATGTCTGCTGTCCCATATTGTGTGTCTCCTTTGTTTCTCTCTAATCCATAAATCCTCCTATGTCTCATACATGAGTGGATCGATCGATGTATTCTCAAAGAAGTTTTTGGATTAGGGTTTGCTTCATGTAAAAAACATCATCCGGATTTGATCTCTGCGTCCGCCATCCTCGGAAAGTATAAAGCAAGTTATAACTCCGACTCCATTGGTGCATTAGGAAAGAGCTCTAGGTTTGAAGTTCCCTTTTGTGTCTCCTTTGTGTCTTCTTGCTAATATTTCAACATGTGTCATCTAACTTAATTCAGAGATAACTCGGTTTTTTTTATTTATTTAACATCTAAAAGTTAATAAAAGATCAGATTGGCTCTTTGAAAGGATGTATTGATCAATTGTACAAGAGTGTCGAGCATCTTGATTATCAGTAAAATATTCGAAAGGAAGTTGTAGAGCCACAAAGAAGAAAGCAAAGAATCTTATTTTGGATTTGCTCATCTTGTTAACCCAACAACCAGTCTGATTATTACGGATTTTTTTTATTAACTTTAAAATGTTAAATAAAAAAATGAATATAGTTTTCTCTAAGGTAAGTTAAAGAACATGTGTCAAAATATTAGTAAAAAGACACAAAAAAGACGCAAAAGAGGACAGCACACCTAGAGCACAAAGAAGACACA
Organism: Pyrus communis; assembly: GCF_041283825.1. Lineage (NCBI taxonomy): Eukaryota > Viridiplantae > Streptophyta > Magnoliopsida > Rosales > Rosaceae > Pyrus > Pyrus communis. The sequence goes on along the minus strand of NC_142575.1, from coordinate 2,713,504 downwards.
AAAGGGGACAACAGACCTAGAGCTTGTACGTCTCATGAGGAGGATTCATGGATTTGAGAATAACAAAAAGCTCTTAGCTCTTCATGTAGAAGTTAATGGGAGAGATTTTTCCGTGGATCAGAGAACACAACTCGGTACAAGTGTTGAGCAAAAGTTTGTTTTTCAAATGTTCATTTATTGGTATAATGACACTTAATGTACCTGAAGGAAGATTTGTGAAAAACAAGTTCATTTGAGCAACATCAACAACATGCAATTAACAATTAAAAGGCGGAATCATGTTTATATGCACTCAAAAACAAAACTTAACCCATGAACTTCAAAGCCTAGTAGATAGGTGAACCAAGACTCAACTCAAAACAAAGTGAGTTGAGAAATCAATACCTATGTAGATTCCTCTTTGCATAAGCAAAGGCTAATCACCCAAAGAGAGGGCCTTCATTCCTTGCATCTTAGATCCATGGATTTGGATGGATGAAAAGGTTTCTCCAAGTTCCCAAAATTGAGAACCTCTAAGTCTCCACACCAAGGCATATTGTAGAAGAAATGAGTGACCTAGAGGAAGTAAGATTGCTAGACGTTTTCCTCTAGGGTGGCCGGCCTCTTTGAGAGCAAATGGAGGTTTTGTTCTCATCTTTACTCCTAAGAAAACCCTTAGGATGAAATGGCTATAAAGATGTCTTTATACCACCTCACAATGGAGTGGCAAACTTGCAATTAAGCCAAGTTCACTACCCTCCTCTAAATGGCCGGCCATATGGGATTTATTGGGCTATTTGGGCCTTTGTGAATCATTATTCATTAAGTTGTCATACAACTTAAGTCAATGGACTTGACGTTCGAAGCCCATTGGGCCTTAAGGTCCAAAACTATCCCGTGGTCTTTTAACGAACTTATTCGTTTGATTAATAATCATATTAATTAATCCTTGCCATAAATAATTAAACCATTTAATTATTCTTACTCATCTCCGTTGAATCTTCAATCTCTACCTTACACGGTGTACGATCCATTAGGTTCCTTTTAGCGAGGCAGTGGGCGATTCAAACTCTTTCAAATCGATTGTGAATTGAAACTTACTTTCAATTCTCCCGTTAGTGATAATACACTTTTAGGGCTTCCACAAACCATGGTTGACGCCTAGCAGCATGTCATGGTTACCCAAGCTAATCAGAAGAGGTGAAGAACCTATTCAGTTTTAGGATTACAAATGCAATACGGTCTTTCTCTAATACAATACTCTTGACCACATTGTTTGGTTTGATAGTTTATTCATGTCTACTATCCAATGTGAGTCTTGCGCTTATATGATTACCTTGAATGTGATTTGGAACGCATTCCAACATCTCATTCATACTCTGGCCAGAGATTCTAAATCATATCATAGAGTATTCTCCCTCAAACAGTTTGAAGGTTAGAGATCCCTTGTTGCGCATTCACTTGCCTCCATGGCTAAGTGGCTTAACCCCGACGATGCCGTGGACACCCTCCTGATGGAGTGACTTTGACATAATCAAAGATTAAGGACCTAACCACAAGACAACTGTGATGCCTCAGGTCAAAGGACTACTTTGCATTATCCCAACCATGAGTTCTCATGTGACATGAATATGAGAACTCTTCGTTGATCGTGTTCAGTGAACTCATTCTCTATTGAGCACCTACGTACTTGTCTTGATGTCACACACACCAATGACTCGAGACTAGTCACTCTCCCTGAGAGAAGACATAGCACGTACTGATCTTAACGGACTATCAATGCCCAATTGACAATCCTATGATCAGGAACGTTTAGGATGTGTCAACGAAAGAATGGTCTCATGAATCTAACTTCTTTAGATCGCATTCTTCCAATCACATATTCCTTGGACTTATCGTTTAAGCATATAACATTTATATGAGACGGCTCAAACAATAATCTTTGCCCTTTACATTAAACTAGATTAGTTTAACATGTGAAATGTCCATAAAGTATCATCATATGATTGGTTTTAGGGCACATTTCCAACAGTACCATCGTGTTTTCGTTATACTAAATCTCAATTAATGGCAAGGAGACTACTAAGTTCAAACATTTTCTTTTCGAAGAATTAAATGTCAAACATGATAACTTGAAGTACGCTAGGTTTCAAATTTTCTTCCTCCTTCAACTTAAAATATTAATATCGCTTGTAATAACAAATATCGTTTTTTCGTCTTCATCGTGTTTGATCTAATCATACATTCAGCCTTCAACTACCATCTCATTATTTCCATTTTCTTTCTCTTACTATTTCCAATTTTTTGGGTAAAAGAGAAAGGCTTCTAGAAGGGTGGTATGGCCTAATACCAACTATTTAATGCCAGTGTGGATTTTAGGAGTGTAGAGGCCGTAGAGAGTACAGTTTTAGGGAAAACGATTCTCGCCGGTTTTTTTTTTCTGGGAATTTCGAAGATTATGTGATCGTGATCGTTCATCGTATATCGTGCGATCAGAAATTATTTTAAATTTTAAATTAAATATAAATAGTACCTAACGAAAATTGACCGCATAATATACAATAAACGATCACGATCACAAAATCTTCAAGATCCCCAAAACCTTTTCCCAGTTTTAAGGCCCAATTTTAGCGAGCAAGACAAGGGTTTCTAGAAGCCTTCCTTGCGTGGCAAATCATCTCAACTACGTGGTTAAAAAGAGGACTCGTTTCACTTGTCTATTCGGTAGGGCCACGCTTCCTATACTTGCTTTATATAATTCACATCCTCATGGAATCTCACAACTTTCGGAACTCGCAGATCAACAAATTCAGACTACATGATTAAATTTGAACGGTTTGAATTTCTTACATTGTATGAAGCAGTCGAATAAAATGGGTTAATAAGAACTTAGTTGAGAACTGGTTACTTGAGTTTGACAAGTACAAGCTGTCTTTCGATCTGAGCAAGAACTTTAGTTGCCATACCCGAACACCAATTGAATTGACAATGTGGGTTCTTGGGGCAGCAAAAGTAAAGAGACTTCACCCTTCATATGGTAACTTACTTGTTAGACATATGGTAACTTACTTGTTAGACTTATAGGAGTCTCGGGAGAAATTCTGTATGTCATTTTTGTTTAACTTGTAGCCTTTCCTAATGCACTAATGGAGTCGGAGATTATAACATGCTTAATACTTTCCGAAGTTGGCGGATACAGAGATCGACCCCGGAGGATGTTTTTAGACATGAAGCAAGCACTAATTAATCCAGAACTTCTTTCAGAATACGTCGATTGATCTTCTCATGTATGACCCTTAAGGATGATCCAAGGATTAGAGAGAAACAAAAAGCTCTTAGCTCTCTATGTAGTCGTCAATGGGAGAGATTTTTTCAGTGTACTAGGGTAGTTAATGGGAGAATTTTTTCAGTGTACCGAGGAACACGTCCCTCTACACCAAGTGTTGGGGGAGAAGTTTTTTGCTTTTCAAATGTCCATCCACTTGTATAATGACACTTGGTGTATCGAGTCGTGTTCCCGGCACACCAACAAATCTCTCAGTTAATGGTAAGGAAACATTTGTTTTGGAAGCATTAAAATAGCAAACATGATGACTTGAAATGCTTTTAATTATCAAAGCAAAACAAGAAAATGAGTTTTCTAATGGTTTATGGATTTTAAGTTGCTTTTGCTTTATTAAGTTGTGAATTACTTTAAGCATTTGAATCTAAACTAATTTAATATTTTGACTAATATACATTTGGTCCTTACATATTCTCAAAATGAGGACCTTTGAAGATTAAGACTCTTATATATACAAGACTAACATCCTTTACCACATTAGAAGATGATAATGATCAAACTTTTCTGATATTGTAACGAAAATAAGACTCTTCATTGTGCTGCAAGCTTGCAATTGATAGATTCTCTTGGTAGACAGAGTTTTTTTTTCCCTAATTTTCAACTTATTATCTTTGAATTTCAAATTCTCTCTCCCCGTCTAATTTAAAATAGTAATATCGTTTGTAACATGATTTGATCATACATTCAGAATAAGGAAAAGCCTTCCATTACCACCTAATTATTCTCTCTCTCTCCCTCCCCATTTTTGGGAAAAAAGAAAGGCTTCTAGAAAGGTGGCATAACCTAGTGCCAACTATTTAATGCCTGCGTGGGTTAGGAGTGTAGAGGCCGTAGGGAGTACAATTTTTCAGTCAGCAAGACTAGGGTTTCTAGAAGCCCTTCTTACGTGGCAAACCATCTCAACTCCATCTATGGGGGTTAGAAAGAGGACCCTTTCACTTGTCTATTCGGGAGGGCCACGCTTCCTATACTTGCTTTATATGAATTCAGATCTTCGCCTCTTACACTCCAGAACTTACAGATTAAAAAATTCAAAGTATATAATTTAAATTGAACAGCATTTTTTAGTCTGTATGAAGCGGCCAATGAAATCGGTTAATGATGATTGCATAATTAATTTAAACGGTTCAAATTTCTTGAGAACTCTTGAGTTCGAAGAGAAGGATTCAAAGAGAAGGAATTCTACTCAAAATTGTTATAGTATAGGAGCACACTATTAAACAGAGAGTATGTAGCAAACTATATGTCTTTTGTGACTTGACTTGTATGATATCACTTGAAATATCTTCCTAAAAAAAAAAGGCACGTCCTACAACACCAACACCATGGAAAAAGTTTTTAAGTAAAGTTTGATAGCATAGTTAGTTACCTGCCCATCTTCATCATCATGTCTCTACAAAATATCTACAAGTGTTCTATGAAAAATAAATACTAAAAACTTACTTCCTTTTTTTTTATCAAAACTGTAATTCTGAAAGAAGAATTATATGTCAGATCAGTTGGCAAATTGAAATTTTAATAAGAATGTTGGCGTTCATGTGTTTGATCAGCCTCCTGGATTGAATTGACTCTTATAGACGAAATTTTTGGAGTTTTTCGAACTCATTTTGTTTCATTGCTATTTTGAGTTAGTTTTAATTTGGGTTGTATTCCTCATTGTTTACCAAAAAAAAAAAAAAATTAACCTAGGGCAAGTTACAATTTTATGTACCATTCGCATATGATAGATTTTTTTTTTTTTTTTTAAGATTTTGACAACCACGCAATTAACCAATTATAATTAAGTATCACACTAGACATTTATAATAAGTTGAATATCAGGTCAATCACACAAATTTAGTGATACATTCACTAAACCCTAGTTATTAGACCAACTCCAATGGCTAGGTTGAAACTCAAAATTTAAGTTTTAAACTCACGCACATCTTCTCCAATCATTGGGCTAAAAAATTTGGGTTAAAATTATTTTCTGTCCAAATTTAACTCAGACAATGAGTCAAAGTTAGAGGTTGGGACCCAGTTGCTGACTCTGTCGGTCACTTATGGAAAGACGAACGAATATTTTATTTACCGGACAACCCACATGGTTAGACTGTTGGTTCAACCAACGGTTCAGATTCCTTTTTTTTTTTTTTAAATCAAATATACAAAAATATTAAATCCAAATATTAAGATCGAATATGAACAAATCAAACAGTAAAAATATATATATAATAACTCAATTTAATCCGACGACTAAAATAATTTAAAAAATATATATATATATATATATATATATATTTAAATCAAAATTCACCGAATTGCTCATAGCATGTGAGACTAAAGAATAGTTAAATTAAAAATTAATTTACCATTAGCCAAAGCCGTGTATTTTGGGAAAACCTTGGTGCTTCTAGAAGCAATAAATATAAACTGAAAGCCGCTGGAACACGTGCCACGTCAGCGCCCCCTGAAAACCCACGGCGCACACACAGATTTTGCTGCGTCTTTGCATTTTGACTCCTATTTATACCTCCTTTTCAAAAGTTCCATTCACACCATCCTCCTCCTCCTCCTCCTCCTCCTCCCAAACTCTTCCAATTCCCAAATTGCCCTTCGCAGACCGCCAAAATCCCCAATGTCTACAACCCTCTTCCCCCCCGCCGCAAACCCCCTTCCCAAAATGCCACCGCCCCAGCGGCGGAGTTTCCAGATCAAGGCATCCTCCGCCCAGGCCTTCACAGAGGCCAAGCCGCGACCCGGTGCCTCGGCGGCGAGTCTCTACGACGTCCTCCGAGTCAAGGCCAACGCTTCGCAATCGGAGATCAAGTCGGCGTACCGGGGCTTGGCCAAGGAATACCACCCGGATGCGTCGCGATCGGAGTCCGACGGCCGGGATTTCATCCAGATTCACAACGCCTACGCCACGCTGTCAGATCCGGCGGCCCGGGCGGTGTACGACATGTCGTTGGGCGCTGCTCACATTGATTTTAATCGCCGGAGAAGGTCGGTCGGATTTCGAGCCGACGGGTTTTACTCGACCCGGAGGTGGGAAACGGACCAGTGCTGGTAGAAAACGTAAAGCGAATAGGATCCCGGGGTCCACCAGACTCGCCGCTGACTCAGCAGACACCGACTTTTGCTTGTGTTTATTTTTTTTGCCTTTTCTTGAAAAAGAAAAGAAATTTAAGAGTGGCGTGTAAAAAGAAAAAAAATTAGAAGGTAGGGAAATTTTTTGTAAATGCTTTTATGATGACGGGGTACGAAGTGAATGAATTTGAACGGAAACTACATCTATTTATTTATTTATATTAATTTCAATTTTTTTTACATAATTTTTTGTTGTCGGATCTAATGAATTAAAGGTGATCAATGATTGCAAGTGATCCATGGGGAAGAGTGTTGTTTTTGCATCACAGTGTAAATTCGAATCTCGTCAACTCCTTACTCTAACATCTAATCTAACAAATTAAGATGATTAGTGACAAAAAATTAAAATTCAAGAGTTTGTGAGTAGCGCCACCCAAGGTAAATTGACCCTTTTATTTGGATTCTAATAAAATGATTAAAAATAAGCTTAAATGTCTAAAGGGTTCATGTGTTTATATTATCAATTTAGTCTCATTTTTTAAATTTGATCAACATAGTCCTTGTGTTATAAATCGTTGGCCATTCTAGTCAATTCCGTTAATTTACTGTTAAATATTTCATTTTAATTTATTAAAAACTCTATTTAGTTAAGAAATATGAAAAGCTCAATATAAAATTAAAAAAAATATAGATTTAAATAAAATAAAATAAAAAGTTCAGATTAAGAACTCAAGGCAACATCTCCAGTCATGAATGTGCACTGGGGAAGAGAGACCTACAAAGGGGGAGAAGGTGTGCAGATGCTACGAAGGTAATGGATGCGAGGATGACTCGGATTAGGGTCGTATAGGTCAAACGTTGGCGCAGCGGAGCGGAAGGTGGAGAGCAATGCAACGTCGATGTATCGCTGAAAAAATGACACGGTATTCAATGGCAGGCGGGGAACCGTGGGGTATTTTTTCGGATAGAGATAGGATGGGTGGTTATGGGACGATTCAAGGTGGCTGAAGTGTTGGTTTTGGATGGATTTGGTAATGGCGGTGGCTAGGATAAGGGGAAATGTAGGAGGTGGGAGGTTTCAATTTTGTTGTTTGTTTTTATCAATTTGAAACATGTTTTTAAAATTTTAACAGTAATTGGATTGAAAAGGAGCACATCGACTAACTGAGTCAAAACACAGAAACCAAATTTGCAAAATTGAAAACACGACGACTAAATTGATCAGTACGGTAAAACACAGAGACCATTTTAACATTTAAGCCCAAGACATGTTAGTTGTATTGGTACAACAATATCAACTCACTTCCTTAAACATGTACCATAGATTGACTCTCATCGCAATTTGTTGGGGACCTTTGTCTACAAATTATTCACCATAACCTCGAAAGACACATCTAAAATTTAAGGAAAAATAGAAACACAGATGCATTCACAGGTGTGAAGAAAACACAAAATTGCAAGTTTACATAGAGCTATGACAAGTAAAAGAAAGGCGAAAAACAGACGATAAATACAGTATCCCGAAGAAAAAAACCCGAAATGCCTAAGCCCTATGTATCCAATTCGACGAAAACTGACTCTACACGGTTCGGCGACGCTTTTCATAAGAGATCACAGCAGATTTTTGTACAAAATGTCCATATAATAATTGTTTCTTGCACAATGGTAGATTTGTCGAGAGATGGATAATCACTTACAGGCCATCATCATGGAATTGATGACATGCATGAGAAGTCGGATACTAGTGTGTTCGGCACTAGAGACCGTAGGCAAGGCATGTTGATGGTGCAGTATATTGTAAACTTGCTCAAATACAGGCCGTACGTGCATCGCAATCATTTGGTTAGTCGGGTTTATGGCACCCGCCACATCCGTCATCCACGCAACTTTTCTGGGTGTATCATTGCTGATATCACAGGCCAGTTGTTGCAAAAGAGAGAGAAGCACACCTTGGCTCAGGGGAACAGGATTCGACAGCAATATCCCACGCAGATCAACCTGGAAAAAGAGCCGTAAGAATGTTTCAGGCTGATAATCCTTTGCAAGCTCAGAATCTCTGATAACCACCATGGGTATCATCTAAAGCATACCTGATGGCATAACCACGATACGATGGTCACATCGCTTCTTTGCAGAGCTGCTGTGAAAGCCTCCTCGTACTTGCGTTCAGATATCAGCCTCGATAGCTCATTCTTTGGATCCAAAGGTACCTCAACCTATCATGCAAAAATAAATTGCTTTTCATGATAAAAATAGTCGACCAACCAACCCTCAATGATAAAATTGAACATTTTGGAGTTACATATCCACAGATTCCACAAATTTAAGATAGAGAACAAACCTTCTCGTGGAGACCACCCAAAGGTCCATTAGTGAGTTGTGTGACCATAGGATTTACTGCACTTGAGTTTGCCCGTGCAGCTGCAAGAGCTATGAGCTTACGTTGACCATCAGCCACTTCTCCGCTTAAGGTTTGAGTAACCGATGATGCAGAATTAATAGCTTCCTGCAAATATCATCAAAATATAAAATCAACCGTAGGAACAGATGAACATACAAACGAAATTAAGCCATGCAGTGGGTATCAAAAGACATAGCAAAAGCAAAGGAAAAAAAAAAATACTTCATTCCCAAAAGATATCATGAGTAAAACCTTGACTGACCGAAAGAAAACAATTGTATCTTACAATATAGAATCATCTTTTCAGTCAACACAAACTATCATATCCTTATCTCTAATGATATTTACCATGTACAACAATAGAATCAAAACGTCGGATGCTACTTTCATGCAAGGAGAACCGTATAAAACACCACACACAAAAAATCTGATATATCAGCTTACATTCAGTTAAACATAAAACATCAAACAAGATCATTGTGCAAAATTCATATTTGGCTCACTGTATTTGACAACGAGCACATGATCTCTCACTTGTTTTCTGAATATAGTCTGAGACCCCAAGGATTATAACCGTTCAAATATAAGAGAAGGGAAGTTTGCCAACAAAAAATTATCAAGAAGAAAATGGTTGGACTTGGTAAAAGCATACACACCCTTAGAGCCAGTGCCAATGGCGAATGTGCAGAGTCAAAGTGCTGCTGGGCCGCAGTTGTGTGTTCAACCATTCCTTTCTGGAACGTAGCATCTACTTGCTCAAACATGACCTTACATGACTTCTCAAAGGAAGGTACTACCAAAGCTTCCATACTAGACTTGAGAGCATCCTGTGTGCAAAGGTCATAGTATCAGTAAATAAATTGTCAAAACCAAGGTAACATGTTACATATTCAGATTACAAATTCAAGAAAGTTAAGCTACCATCGGCAAATACACACCTGAAGAGCTTGTTTGCCAGAAGTTTGAAACTGTGCCTGAATTTGCCTGGAAACAGTAGCTTCAAGTTTTGAGTTAACAGATTTATCCAACTGATTAACAGCCTTGTCACCCACTCCTCTCTGCAACACATGCATCAAATTAGATAACTAGAAGGCAACTTTATTATGAAAGATACCAGATCATATAGAATTCTAGGCCAGCTTTATTGAAGAAGGGGTCAAATCATCCAAAGTTCTAACCTGGAAGGAATCAGAAATAGCCAAAGGTATGGCCTTCTCAATCGCTGGAGTTATAGCACGAACAACAGCTGGTACAATCACAGATAATTCCTTCTTCACCACCTTCTCCAACATGACTGGGAAGTCCTTGTTTATGAAGTTATTGATCAAACTGGTTATTTGCTGATTACGGTCTCGCAATAACTTCTCGTTCTTTGCATTCTCTTCTTGAAAACGAGCCCATAGAGCGTCATTATTGGCCTTTACAGTCTTCTCCATACTTCGCCCAAGAGCAGCTTCCAATCTCCTCCCTTCCTTTGTAACAGGGCCTGCAACCATCATTGTCATCTGCTTTTGCATTTCTTTCTGCATGGTCAGTAGCTGCACGAACAGAAAAGTACACAAAGTAAAGATAAGGATGATTGAAATAAATACAGGTCCAGTCCACTTTTCTACAACACAACCCACACTACATCATATACATACAACTTTTTCACTTTTCCAAAAATATAAACATCTGAAATAGGACAAGAAAATCCATCTTAAATAGGACATGTTCCAACGTGACAAAGAAAAAGATTAACAGAGGCACTGAAGTGGCAGTAGCACTATTTTGTCAAGATAAAGGATGAGTAGTCTTCAAACTATAAAAGAAAGTCTTCAGTTGTCATGTGGAGAATAATTCATATGCCAAATATTACCGTACGGGGATTGGCAATTACCTGATTAACCGTATCCTGCATGACCATAATTTGAGGGTGTGCAGCTTCTAAAGAGGGTAGGCTTGAACTCACACCATGTTCGTTGGTGGAATCTATTGAATTGAGCACAGTTGCTGATGGGAACGATGAACCTGATGCTTGTGAATTTTTCCACTTCTGTTTTTTCACTTTTGTATTTGATGTCTGCGATTGCAAAACTGTTGGGGGGGTAGATGACACAGAAACATCTTTTGCAGAGTCCTGGTCTTCATCTCCAGCATGAGACTGGCCTGGTGGTTCTGTCACGCTGGCATCATCAACTTGCCGAGCTTCATCTGTAACATAATTTTCTGCTGGTAGCGCACAGCATTCTCGGGCCATTTCAATTCCAAGATCTGATGCCTGGGAGCAAAAGTATTTTTCTTTATTTTCTGAGATAGCTTTTTGTGGTTCTCCTTGAGAGCCAAATTCATCAATTTGAGTAGATCTCGTTTCACCCACTACTTTCATCTCCACCTCAGAATTACCTACATCATTGTTAGCAAGAACATCTTGCATATTTCCCTCCCCCTCACTCTTGCTTTCAATAGTAGCAGCTTCAGAAGATGAAGCAGCCATTAAAATCTCAGAGGGAGTTATTAGATGGGTTGGATGTTTGAACATGATAGGGGGATTGAGCACACTAGATAAATCATCTTGTCCAACTTTAGGTTCATCATTCCTCGAGTCTTCATCCACTGCAGGCACATCTGACATGTTTAAATGAGCAGCGTCCATTTGCCTGTCAACTGAGTAATCATTGACTTGTTGGTCTCCACCATGGTCATTAAGTGTGCGACCTGCCTCAGAGCTATCTGCTGGACTTCTTATACCAGAAAATTTCCCAGACAACTTAGGACTCAAAGTAATAGGTGGTGATGCAACAAAAACAGCATCAGAGTCACTCGTTGCCGATGCCAATGAAACAAGTCTGGATTCTGTATTTGAAGTGGTAATATCTTTTGAAGTGATTGCCTCAACAGAACTAGCGCTTACAGGGTACCTCATGGCAGCTGCACCCTCAGAACTACTTTCTTGTACGGCTGGTTTAGGTGATGAATTTGCTAGCAGTGCCTCTGTGGGTTTACTTCCAGATAGATATCCTTCAGCCCCAATTGCATCGCGTGAGATATTGGAATCTGACTTTTCTAATCCCACATTATCCAGTGGTGGAGGCAAGCACTTTGATAATTCCAAAGCATACTGCTGAATGGCCAGTGTCTGGACACAATAAACCTGAACAATCTGTTCACCATGAGAAGATATACTGGTCCCTGTAAAACTCAAAATAGGCATGGTAACAGTAAATTCTGCAATGTAATCCATGCGGGTTGATGCTGGATCAGAACCAAATTCTAAGTGTACAGCATATATAGCATTCTTCTTAGCATTTGCAAGTAAGAGAAGGCCAGCTTGTGACAATGCTATCACTTGATTAAAGAATGCCTCCTCGACTCGGGGTTCAGAAGAACTCTTCAACTCTAATGTCTGGGTACATTTCCATGATTCAGCATCACTGGGAAGCAGCCAGCCTTCTTCACTCGCTGAGGACCAGATCTTCACTTCCCGATTAAGTGGCCCCTATAAAACAGATTTATATAATTACAAACTAGAACATTCTTACACGCAGAAACACAACTAGAACCCTTATAATACAAGCAAAGAATAAAAAATACTTACCACTGTGATAAGTATAATATGATCTGGCCTGTGGGGAGCCGTCACAAATGTAGCTGAATAAACAGGTTGGCCGTCATAGGGTCTCAATACTAAAAGAGGTTGAGCCTTGCGATCTTCCCAGATCTTTATCTGTTGCATGACATACATTTCGTGTGGAATAAGCACAAACTATTACAAAACATCAACAGGAATGTTTAAGGAAAGTGTTCGCGTGCATGTCAGTAGATGCTTGTGAATTATATGTTACAGCCCATGACTATTTCTCTACCCCTTCAATACAAACATTGATGTAGAAATCAAGACACTTCTCAGAGTCACTTTGGAACCAGGAATTCCTTCAGAGCCATTTGCATTATGGGTCAGAAAACTGGACACACTTTTTGACCAGCCATATTGTATTAAGAGAAACATTTTGTTGACAAATTTTCAGTCAAAATGTATGAGCCAAAAGGTGGTGAGCTCAAGAATTTGACCAGAAATAGTTGAGAATAGAAAAGGGCAGTGAAAAATTCACCTCAACCTAGACCAAAACCCATATAACTCAAAGCAAACAGTAGAATGCATGCAAGCGAAGCTAATCATATGCAAGATTTTACCTTAAATCTAGACCAAACTCCATACAGGTCATAAGCCAATAGTAAAAAAATATGCAACGCAAACACTAAGCAAAACCCACATAACTCATAAAGCAAACTGTGAAATATGCAAGGGAAGCAAAAATGCATGCAAGATTTTACCTCAAACCTAGACCAAACTCCACAGAGCAAATAAATTAAACAGTATAAAATATGCAATGAAAGTCAACGTGTCTAAAATTTGACCTCAAACAGTATACAAATCCATATGACTCAAAAATCAAATAACCAAGTTGAATTTTTTTCCATGACACAAAGGAGCAGGCAACAGGGTTTCCTTAAATTTGTTTCAGCCGTTCAAAAATGCTGTATAAAGTTTCACTAATTTCACTACAAGAAAATATGTAAGGTGAAACAAAGCCTTCAAATATAGTAAAGGTACATACTGTTCCATCCATAGAAGCAGAAACCAGACGGGTGGTCATCCATTGGCACATTGACAAATCGGTCACTTCTCCATCATGTTTACCGACAAACTGGACTCCATCAATCAGCTTTTCAACAGGACATTTGAGAGGCTCATCAGCAGAAGGGGCTTCACCCCTCACAACTTTAGTAGTATCAATTCTTAGTACACGCTTTCCAAAACCAACTACCAAAACCTCCTGTAAGATCATTTTTCATAATACTAATAAGTAAAAGAGAGATCATCCAGCCAATTCAAACTTGAAAGCCAAAAAGAAGAACAAAAAATGTACAGAAAATGACTGTAGGCACTGAATGGAAGGAGCCATTAACTGTTCGATAAAAATAGGAGTTAAGGATGAATTACTTGTTTATGACAGTGCCAACAAACTCGTGGATGAACAGCTTCTCCCTCTCCAACTATCTGAATAGCAATGACAACCTTTCCAGTGATTTGTGGCGTACCTTCTTCATCTGGACCTTCAGAAATCTTCCATACAAAGAGTCGTCCTTCTACACTTACACTGCACAAATTTATGTCAAATAACAGAAAGCCAAACTAGATGAGCAAAAACCCAAAAAAAAAAAATATATATATATATATATATATATATTAGAATAGCAGAAAACATCTACCTAGCCAAAAGGTGAACATCCTCAGCAAAGAAAGCCATGTCGGTGACCCTCTGGCAGAACAAGACATCACTTAGATCAATAAGATAATAAAAACTTGCAAGCTTACACCGCTTTACAAAAACCGTATCTAATGAGGGATAGACGCAGAATACAAGATTAGCACTCAATAAATCAAGCTATTTTATTTATAGCAATTGTCAAGCAGTGATATTTCCTGCAATTCAGTACTTCAAGCACTGCTCTCTCTCTTTCCGTTTAACTCCCATTGCCATTTCTTGGTACATAAGTTATAGTACATGAAGTCATACTAACTTTTTCAGCCATCCGAAAGTAAAGAATCTAAATTTGAATTCATGAACTATGCAAGGGCATCAACACCCGGATAGCGACAAAGACAGCAATGTCATTTTAACAAAATAACAGAGCACATAACCAATAAAAAAAAAACTATGATGTGAATACAAATTAGAATACAAGATTTGACTTAAACCTGCGTATGAGCTCGAAACAAAGATCTCAATGCAGTGTGTATATTCAACACCCGAATGTTCCCCTGCTTCAATCCATAACATATATACGATTTATTAACCGCAATTTGGCGGCCGAGCACAAGCTGAGGATCTGAACCATACTTGGTTATGGGCGTAACTTCGAGCTGTGGCTGAACCTCACCCTGCAACCTAACATCCACATCGTAAACCACGTTATCACCAATCAAATGCCTGCCTTTCGGCAGCTTATTGCTGGGCATTCGAGTCGGGCCAGTGGATGGAATCCCCATAGGGAGAGCGGGCACCATTGAGACACCTGTAGGAGTCGACAACTCAGGCTCTAGACTTCCCGAAGGAGCACCAAGAAGCGCCATGATTCGAGCACCAGAATTCGGGCTTGAATTGGAATTGCTACCGCCGGTGCTGTTGGGGTTGGAAGCGGGAGTGCCAATGTTGTAATTAGAAGGGGGTTGGAGGGGCGGGGTGGGAAACGAGAGAGACCTCTGGTGGAGCAAGAGGTGGTCTTGCGGAGAGTAAGGCATTTGGGGGTGGGGCTGCTGCGGGTGGGGGTGGTATTGAAACTGATGGTGGTGAAACGGTGCCGTTTGGGGCGGGTACGAGTAGGGCCCCGTGGGAGGAGGGAAAGAAGCGGGCGGGATTGGGAACGAGGAGGAACTCAAATTAGGGTTAGGGTTTTGGTTTGAATGGGCGGGGGTTGAGGTTTGGGGGGTGAGAGGAGATGGGCTTGTGGGTTTAAAGAACTTCTGCATGTCGAAGGGCGGCGGTTGCTGCTGCGGCGGCGGATTTTGATTCCCGGTGGCAGCCATGGGAGGAGGAGCAGCAGATCTATAAATATGTGTGTGTGGGTTTTGTAAGTGAATGAAAAAGATGGGATTTTGATTCCCTGACGGAATGGATTTTAGAGAGAGAGAGAGACGGGCGATCGGGAATCTGGGATTTGCAGAGCGAGTGGGATCTGAAGGGAGTGATGAGCAGAGAGGAGAGAGGGAGCGAAAAATAATTAAAAGTTGTGGGAATGAGGGAGGACTTTGGAGTGAAGAAGTGGGGACTTGGAAGAGACCACTACAAGAGAGAAGGAGGTGATTATTATTCTATATTTTATGAAACGACGAAGTTTATGTCATTTCATGTTTTGACATAATATTTTATAATTTTGATATAAAAAAATTGACATTAAACTGTGAATTATCAGCAGTGTGACATCCCACATCGTACAGGGGATTGATCTTTAAATGTATATTCTCATCCCTACCTAGCACGAGGCCTTTTGGGAGCTCACTGGCTTCGGGTTCCGTAAGAACTCCGAAGTTAAGTGAGAAAGGGGCTAGAGCAATCCCATGATAGGTGACCCACTAGGAAGTTGTTCGTGAGTTCCCAAAAACAAAACCGTGAGAAAATGGTAAGCTCAAAGCGGACAATATCATGTTACGGTGGTGGAGCGGGCCCGGGAAGTGATCCGTCCCCGGCGGGGATGTGACAAGCAGTGTTTAAAGTATGTAACCGTGAAAATATCAGTATGCAACTTTGTGGAAATATCATGGGTATATCGATATCGATTGCTTCCAATATAAATAATGGAAATGTGCTAAAAACAAATAGACATTTAAAATTAAACCTTAAGGAATGCCATACAGCAGTTTATTAATATTTAACCGATATATCAAGAGAAGAAAAAAAAATGAGATCTATCAATTTTAGTCGAAATTTAAAAGTTTTTTCAATATCTTGTAAGGTTTAGACTTCACCGCATTTTCCTATATTTCTCTGATTTTTCGATATTTTCACGTATCGAAGAAATCCAAATATTGACACAAAGAGTTTTACAGAGTATCTCCTTAGCATTTATCTTACTTATTATATTTGTTTTTTATTATTTTTATATGGTTAATTATGATATCTATATGAAGTGGGTCAGATATCATATTTAGGAGCTTCAACCTTCTGGAATATACATGTATAATTATAATTATAATGTATCAATATTTGAGGCTTTTTATTTTTATTTTTTACATATTATAGAAAGTAAGAAATTCAGAAATATAGTTTGCTAAAAAGAATTTGTAGTAAAAGCAGTTTAAAGTATTTAATTCTAAACCGGATTTTGTACGTTATATTCTTTCTTCACCAATACCGTTTGTATGAATAAAGAAAAATATTTTCCACTCCAAGTGAACTTTTAGCATGGGGAAAAGAAAAGGTATATAATAATTTAGTCCCTCCTTTACAACTTTTATGAACAAAAGGGTCTCAATGTCTCGTGAGTGGTGTTTGAATGGCTTCCTTCTCTCTAGACTGGTCAATTTTTTAAGGTATTGTTGGGCCAAATAGTGAAAAGGTTTTAGTTCAACCAAAAGTTAAAAATGGGGAAGAGATCCCTTCGGATTTCTCTCATCAAACTCTAGGAATCCGAAGATCCATATCTTTGAAATTTGATCTAACGGTTATAATTATTATAACTTTTAGGGGACTTCCTGTTTGTAGCTGTTGGATCAAATTTCAAATGCCCGGATCTTCAGATCCCTAGGATTTAATGAGAGAGATTCGGAGATGATATCTTCCCTTAAAAATGAATGCTAACAGGACTTTCTCAAAAATAATATTTTTTTATAAATTCTCTGTCATCTCACAGTTTAACGTTTTCTCATGCCAATATTATAAAACATAGTGCAAAAAAACATAAGGTGACATAGAGTCTATAAAGAGTCTTATTTTTGAGAGAGTTCCATCAGCATTTCTCAAAGTTAAACTATTTTTCAAAAATGCATTTGCATTTGTGACTTTGATGATTGTTTTTTAATAGTGTTATTCATATGTTCATTTTTACTTTTTACACACCGTTCTTAATTGTTGATTGTCGAATCAAATGATTTATCCTTGTTTTTGGTGTACAAATCATTGCATTTTAACTTTGAATTAAAATAATGTTTTTCATTTAGGCTGCAAGTGCTATGAATTAAGAACTGGGCTTATAAGCTCTGTCAAAATAATAGGTCAACTGATTTTTGGGCTTTAAGCTAGAAGCTCTCCCGAGGTGTCCTTTTAATGGGCTTGAAGAAATCCCGGTTACGTGGGCTTGTGACCATTAGGAGTGGGGCATTAAAGATAGTGGGGATTTGGCGTCTATGTTTGAAAAAACCAAAACAAAAAACATTAAAAATGAAAAATAATTTATGAAATGTTTTTTATCAACACAAATAAATTGGTGAGGAAATAATTTAGGTAAGTTGAAAAGAATAAAACAAATGGGTTATGATGATCCTAATTATTGGTTATATAAATACAATTTGTAGTGCTTATTTTTGTTTTGTTTGAAATTGCCTTAAGAATGGTTAAATGCGTTTTTGATGAAAACGTTTTTAAAATCAATTCATACTAAAATGTCAAGTAAGTTCTGGAAAACATTTTGTTGCTTCATGCAAAGATTTAAGTGTTCTCAGTAATTTTTAAAACAGTTCCAAACAAGCTCTTTGATGACAATGAATCCAAAACTTACTAAATTTTGGATTCAACAGAAATAACACAGCATAAAATATGAAAGTTCAATTTTAAATGAGTTGAGCTAACGCAAACACAATGAGTTTAACTAAACACAATGAACCTACATTGGTTTGATTCTATCCATTCCACATCTAGTCCGGTCAGAGAACTCTGCTCTCCTGCATTCAAATTCAAATCCATATGAATTTAATGAAAATACCATGTATTTTATTTTATTTTTATATATTAAGTTACAAAGTCATATTAGGAAAACAATTATTTGCTACAATACAACTTCAAATTTAAACAATTATTAGACAATAATTCCATTAAAGAATTCCCCCACTCATATCCCTCCACGTCATCAAACAATAAAAAAGCAAACCATCTTTCTTGCTTGTAGAAGAAAAGGAAGGTAACGGACTCCTTTTCTCTTGCCCGCATCATCCACTCACGTTTTAAAGGGCAAAATCCGAGCCCTCTTTTGCAATTTGCTTTCCTTCAAAGCCAACAATTCGATTCCCATCGCGTCTTTCCATCTCCATCTCTGAAAACGACCAGATTCCCCACATTTATCCAAAACCCATTAAAACCCAGATTCCAAGATCTCAGGCTGCATCTACTGGGTTCTGAGATTTCTAGAGAGAGAAAGAAAACCCATTATAAAGAGAGAGACAGAAACCCGAATCGGTGAGTTCCCTCAGAAGAAGAAGAAGAAGAAGAAGCTTTAAAGCCTGAAAATTCACCACATTCATCAAAAACCCAACAAAACCCAGTTCCCAGATTTCGAGATCTCAAGTTCCAGTTTCTGGGTTTTGAAATTTCTAGAGAGAGAGAGAGAGAGAGAGAGAGAGAGAAAGAAAGACCCAAATCAGAGGCAAAGATGTGCTGTCCGAGTAGGGTTTGCATGCTGTGTACCTGTTTGATTCTGGTGGTCGTTCTGGTGGGTCTGCTATTCGGGTTCGGAGTCTTCAAGAACGGATTCCACAAGCTGAAAGATACTGTGAATATCTGTGACCCGAATGTTCCCGGGTCTTACTGCGGGTCCCAATCGGGTAGGCCCTTCTTGGGTTATGCTGCGCCCCCACCTTTCTAGGTGGTTTGGTTTGGTTTGGTTTGGTTGTTTATCTCTCATTATTTTTCAATGTAATCTGTTTACTTACTGTTATTATTTTTTAATTTCCAGTCTTTTAGGTTTGATTTTCTTATTTCACTAGGGATTTGGGTTGTTCTTGGGATTTATAAATTGATTTGTATTTTGCCCAATTTCAGGTTATTATTTTGTTTTTGTGATGTTTATTTTATTCTGCCCCTTGACTCGTGTGTGAGCTTCTTGAATTCTTTAAATTTGATTAGAATTTGGTGTAGGTTAAGGTTCTCTTCGTTAACATTTTGTAGAGTAGTTTTTTGTTTTTTTTAGATACAAAAAACAGATAAAAAATGTGTTCGGTGGATTATTTTGTGAAAATATACTCATAAAACGAAAAACACACGGGATACAATATTTAGCTTAAGTTTTGTAAAACATCAAATAAATTTTTCTTCTGTTTTTCTAAATAATAATAGCATATGGACACATACAAAGTATGTGAGAAAATTTTTTATTTTTGTTTTTGAGAAAGAGAGAGGAAGAGAGTGATATAGAATGTGGAAGAGGGAAGTTAGTTTTTTTTTTTTTTTTTTTTTTTTTTTGGTTTTTAAATTAGAGATATGTTAGGATTACATGTATGTGAGGTTTTGAAAAAAAAAAATTTGATTGTACTAAATTAAATTTTTACCTTATATTTCTTATTCATGTTTTGTTTTAATTAAAGGGTTAAACTGATAATTTTATATGATTTTGGTTGATAATGAATACTTTATTAATTAGTAGAGATAAAATAAACATATACATTATAAAACAAAATCGGAGTTTTAGTACAAATAAAATCAATATTTTGTACAAACACATCCCTTGACCTAAATAAATACATGACATCTAATGTACCCCAATGGTTCGAAACCTATCAATCAATTCAAAGCAACTCTACCTCTAAAAACTCCCTAGTCAAGAGTCAATTCAATCCACTCAAATAAATAGTAATTAACTGTAATAAATGGTAATTGTCCAAGTGCATTTTCACTTATAAACTGAATAGCATAGTCAATTCGTATTAAAATATTATTAATTTTTTTATAAAAATAATAAAAAAACTAATTTTATTTTTAATTTCGGAAATGATTTTTAACTAATCTTGTCACGCCACGTGTTATTATCCGAAATTACAATTTTTGTGGAAGATGGTTAGGTATTTATATATATAAAAAAAAAAGTCTTATTTTTTCTATATTTTTAAACAATTTTTATTAAGTTAATTAATATGGATTGCCATCCCAAAAGTGGACACGTGGCCAACGATAACTTCATCTGACATTTTCTTTTCTTTTTTTTATTTTTTATTCTAGAACGTGTGCCCCAAGTGCCAGTCACAAAAAAATTTAATTAACATGGCTGACGTCAACCTAGTGTCATGTAAGCCGGTTTCTGGGTCAATCCATTTTGTGCTGGGTTAGAAGCTGGCCTCCACTTTGGGCCAGCTAATTGGATGGAGTGGAGTGGGTTTTTGGGAGGCTAGGGGTAAAAATGAGTTGTTGCCCAGCTCATTTGTGGAGGGGTGGAGTTGCTCTCAACATTAGGGTCGAGCCAACACAAGATATGACATTAATTATACACAGGCTTACTTTTAGCAATATCTCATGTACTCTTCAATAAGTCTTACTCTATTTTACTTTATTGTGTCTCATTCTACCCTATGAACTCTTGTTATAAGTCTCAGTTTGCTCTATTTCGTTAATTTCGTCAACAAAATTGTTAAGTACGTGTCGTGACATGGGTTTTTGGCTGGAGTAAGTTCATCCGACTCGCTCGAAGTGAGTTGTTCGACTAGAACTAAGCTCACTCAACTCAACTTGAACGAGGGATGACAGATCTAGGTCGAAACAATATCTTTGTTATAGTAGACCAACGCACGACATTAATAAGCAGCATGCATAGATTATGTCTGTAATTTTTCAACAAGAAGAAGAAGGACCAAGTCAAATTATATCAAGCTTGTCAAACATATCGAGTTTGTTAGCCATGTTTGGATATAATTTACTTGGTTTTGAGTTAAACAATTAAAAGATAATGTTTTTTTCACAAGATTTAATAGTGGCCACAGGCAAGCCAAGTTAGAAATCTCTTTTTTCTCAGGAAATAGTTTGAAAGGTGTATAATCAACAAGCGTACTTGTCAACCGATTTCTAAAAACATGGTTGATGTCCGCGTACTATACGAAAATTTACTAAATTTAACATCCGGTGTGCCCTTTAAAACAAAAAACACATCGCTAAACCATTTGCATTCCCCAACTCAAGGGAATTCCAAGATCTCTAGGAAGAAAAAAGTTTCGTTTGGCCAGTGGGAAAAAGAACGAAATCTTTTGCCTGGCCAAATACAAAAACACAAAGAGAGAGAAAGAGAGGAACCCTCCTCCCTCTTCTCTCTTTTTGGATCCAAATCTTCAGAAAAGAAGAGAAGGAGAAACAAAAGAAATCAAGCAAAGATGTGTTGCCCCGGGTGCATTGCTAGGGTTTGCTCGTGCATTTGTTGCACTATACTACTGACGGTAATAGTTTGCCTGCTGTTGGGGCTTGGTCCCATCCAGAGGTTCAGGATTATTCACATAAATCACCTTCAGGAATCTTGTGAGCCAAGCTTATATGGATCACTGTGCAAGCCTGGAAGACCCTTCCTTGGCAACATGGCACCTTCACACAGCTTGTTGGATAAGATAGCACCTTCACCGTTCTAGGGTTCTTGTTGTTACACTAAATATACAATGTAATATGTGTATCTTTCTCTCTTCTTTCTATTTTTTGATTTTTTTTTCCTGGTTTGCTAGGTTCATATTTTATTACGGTCATTTCTGGGTTTCAACGTTACATATGTGTTATACCGATAAATTTGAGTTGGTCTTGGTCTTGAAACTTAAATAAAACTATTTTTACCGGGTTTTTGTACTTGATTTGGTGTTCCCCCGTTTGATATTATTATGTACATTGTTTATTACGATATTAATTGTGCATTGCATAATTCGTTTTTGTGCTAATTTTTGTTTCATATGATACATACATACACATATTGGCAAGATTAGTTAGTATTCGATTGATTTTGATTATAAATGGTAGCTTTTTTCCTTGCTGTTCAGAGAACACTTCTTGTCGACTGCAAAAACTTATCATATCTTAGAGTGACACATTGTGAACCGGAATGCCCACTGGACACCCAAATTAAGCAGTTCATCTAATTAAACCATTTCTCATACAATTACAATTAAATGAAGAAACTACGGTATATGATACAACTTAATTGGCATTCAAATCCAAACCCATGGCATCATAGAGTTTTCATTCTCTCTTGATTAATATAGACAACAGAAAAGTCAAGAAAAACATCCGATAAAGTTGGAACAACGAAGGACATTCGAACGTTCCCCTCGCATTGTCCAAAACACAAACACCCAATTCCACAAAATTCCAAGATCTCAGATAGAAAATTAAAGAACCTTTTGGATCTGAATAAAAGAAAAATAGGGAGAAGTGGGAAATTAAGAGAAGCAAATAAAACAGTAATTAGAGATGTGCTGCAGGTTGTGCCTCTGTTGCATTTGCACGTTCGTGATATTGATATTCATCGCGGTGTTCTTTGGTGTCGGTCCGTTGAAGAATCTGAAGCATCAATTCATCATCAAGCAATCTGTGGATCATGTCAGTGATCCAAATAATATCGTGGAACATCTTCATGCAGGCGTTGGATGACCAGAAAACCCTTCTTGGTTACACGGCACCTCCACCTTAATTTCCAGCTAGCTAGCTAGCTAGGGCTTTGTTTCTTTATTCTCCTCCTTGTTATTATTTGAATTTTAGTTTCTTAATTAGGTTATATTTTCATTGTTTGTAATTGTAATCAAGGTTTCTGGTTTATATAGATTTTCCTGTGTTTCATCTTAAGAAGTTTTATTGACTAAAAAAGAAGCTGCCATCAGGATTTGGACGTTGATCTTCGAATTTATGTTGCTTTGTTTTTTGTTTTATTGGAGTAAAATAAAGCAGTAAGGCTAGGGTTCATAAGGATCGAATAATTATTTGTAAAAGAGGAGAACATGAATCAATTAGGACATGCGTTCGACTGGAGTTAGAAGCCTCCACGACACTTGAACTAAGAATTCAAGCCTTTCTTCTTTTTAATATAACCCATTTGTAGCTTAGTTTAATCAGAGCTGCTCTCTAAGGCCTTCATTTTGAAGACCTGTGAGGTCCTTTTTTACATGAGTTCTAAGATCATTTTACGGTAGATTAAGCTATTAATTTAAATAATTCTTATTATACGAAAGTAAAATACTAATTGATAAAACAAACAAAAAATAAAAAATAAAAAGATAGAAGAATGTTTCACGTCATGTCGAATCTCTTCCATCGATATCTAACCAGTAAATCCAATTGCATAAAATCCGAATAATTTTACACATCAAATTTCATCCAATCTTTTAACAATAATATTCAAACCCAATTAATTAGAAAGCACCAAAATTTTGAGATTGTGTGGTTTTGAAAATTGAAATCCCTTCTTCTCGAACACGTGAACTCTTTTCATATGAAAATTTCCGATGCCGGTCAGAAATGTGAAACATGAACCTTTCCCTTTTCCATACACGAAAAAGAAAAAAGAAAAAACTCTAAGAGGCAGAAGGTGAGTGAACGACCGAGAAAGAGACAAGGGGAGAAAGGGGATGTGAAGGAGAGAGACAGTTAGGTTAATGAACCTGATGAAGCATATTTAATTAGGTTTGTAATTTGATAAGCCTACCCTGGTGGTTTGTAAATTTATAATGTCGATAAACCTAATGATGCTAGAAGTAACCAACATTCATACGTACATGTGATTCGTTCGATCATACGAATTGTTGCCATCCCATGTTATCATCCTACTTAGGTCTAGCATGGTTTAAACTATTTCTTATTAATTACCTGCTACAAAATGTTCAAAAGCACCATAACAAAGAAAACAATATACAATTTTTTTATCTAACGATTGTATTTATACTAAATGAGTGAGGGAATGGGTTAAGCCTCACAATGAATTAGTAATAATGTAATTCAAATCCGTCTCTAGTGAAAATCAAACCTAATATTTCTCATTTAAGTGAAGAACAATATCGTAATATTAAGTGGTAATATAATATAATATTAAAATGCATAATGGTGCAAAATGTTTAAATGAGCCTAAAATCAAATGTGCACATCAAATAACAGTACAAAAGCACCCAAAATGGTATAAAGGGTACTTGGAGAAGTTGTAAACACACACTCTTAAAAACTAGGTGGAGTCATCATTATAAAGTAGAAAAGTTGCTTAGTTGGATCAGAAGTCAATAAACATAAAATAATAAGCAAAATCACACAATTATGCCCAGGAGAAGACATAAATGCCATTGTTAATCTTTCGACCCTTAAAAGAGTGGATACTGTGTTGAAGTTACCAATTGATTCCGTTAAAAAAAAAAAAAAAAATTACATCAATTTATTTTCTTAAACAAATACAAGGAAAAGAATATAACTTTCTTTTAGAGGAAGGAAACTAGACGAGTGCAACTAATTCGTATCACAGAGGATCCTTCTCTCCGTCTTCTCCAAGTGGGACTGGAAGTCCAAATTAATCAAACAAATCCTCCATTATATCCAAAAACCCGAAGCTCCGATTCGTTACAATCCACAATACAATCTCACAAAATCCTCACCAATCGACTGCGGAGATCCAATCGCAGCGACGGATTGAAGAAGATGAAGATCACAGTGATGACTGCAGACGAACAGATCCTCTCATTAGACGTCGATCCTCACGAGACTGTAAAACCCTAATTTTTCACTTCAGCAGAAACCCCCAATTGATTTGATAGTTCTTTCAATTAATTTGGAAGTTCAAGTTCTTTTTTTTTTTAATTTGATTTGATCTTTTTTTTTTTGTGATAGGTTGAGAATGTGAAAGCTCTGCTGGAGGTGGAGGTGAGAAATTTAATTTAATTTAATTATTGATGATTTATTGTTATTTTTACTTTATTTTTGTGGGATTATGCTGTTTTTGGGGAAAACAATATCATATTGAAGTAAAGTTTAGATCTTTCTGTAATGGGATTTACAGTTCATCACTGGAATACGATTGCAGAATTAAAAGTTCGTAATTTTTTTTTGGTTTGGAAGCTAATTTTAAATTCAGTTAGCAGATTAGTTAATATAGTAATGTATAACGAATGCTTGATATGTTTTTTGATGCGTATGAGCAGACGCGGGTGCTGCTTCATCAGCAGCAGCTGCTATATAATGGGAGGGAGATGAGGAATTCTGAGAAGCTGAGTACTCTTGGTGTCAGAGATGAAGACTTGATAATGATGGTATCCACTGCCGCTTCGAGGTATACTTGATAATGTTGTACTTTATGCGCAATTCACTGTATGATGTTCGTGTGTTTAATGGGCCTGTGAGTATATTTCAGTGCACCCACCAATGCTTTGAGCTTCAATCCGGATGGGTCTGCGGTAAATCCAGGAGCTTTCCAGCAGCACATTAAGAATGATTCTAATTTGATAGCACAGTTGTTTCAGGTAGCATGGTGTTCTTTTACTTCTTATTCTGGTTTTGGTTGGCGTTTGCCGTTGCTACGTAGTGGTTGAAAAGAAACAGCAATAAGTTGAATGAAATCTTCCTTTCTCAATTTTGCATTGCTATTCTGAGGTATAAACTGTTTGTTGCAGTCTTTCAAAATGTAATTCACTGTCCTTAGTTTGTGATTTTCTACTTCCCGTGAGTTTCTGATAGTCTTTTCTTATGTTTGTAACTTACAGAGTGACCCAGACTTGGCACAAGTTATTCTTGGAAATGATCTCAATAGACTGCAGGAACTTTTACGAGAGCGTCACCGCCAAAAATCTGAACTAAAACGGAAACAAGATGAGGAGCTTGTAAGTTACATTTTCTTCCATATCCGTAGTCATTGTGGGATAGTTGCTACTTAATATGGCCTTCACTGTAATCTGTCTCCATATTCTCCAATTAATAAAACACATATAGCCATATGGTAGTTTACGAAGTTTCAGAGAAATACAGTGACGTTAACTAACTGTAAAAGATATTGCAATGTCTGTTTCTGTAAGTATGTCTGTTTATCCTGTCCTACCTCTTGAATATTGATTTTGGCATGAATTTAATCCCTGTAACTAATGGAATTTTTGTTTACCTGAATCTTGTGAGCAGGCTCTTCTTTATGCGGATCCTTTTGATGTTGAAGCCCAGAAGAAGATTGAAGCTGCTATTCGCCAGGTTAGTGGTATTGTGATTATTGTCCTTGTCAAAGGAGTGTGGTTCACAAGCGATAATCCAACTCCATAGTTTCTTTAATAACCTGGAGTTGTAGTTGTTCTTTCCTAAAACATTTGCAGTGGTAACGGTATCCTTAAAATCAAATCTTAATTGCTCACATTATATATTTTGTTTAATATTGCTAATTCCTTTGCAGAAAGGAATTGATGAAAATTGGGCTGCTGCTTTGGAGCATAACCCTGAAGCTTTCGCAAGAGTGGTATGTATGATTATCAGCTGTTGCTACCAGTGTTATCATTTTAAGTTGGTATTTTGTTTGATGTTCATTGTTTTTCCAGGTTATGTTGTATGTTGACATGGAAGTGAATGGTATCCCGTTGAAGGTAATTATTCCCAAATAGCTTAGGACTGTTACTTTTCTTTCTCTTCAGTTCAATGTGATATGAGACTGCTGGAATATTTTTGTGTCATCTGTGTTGCCTTCGACTGCCCTTTATGTTTCCTGTACAACTCAATAAACGCTATCCATCACGAGTAGTATTATCAGTTGTCTTTCTTTATTGATTGTCTGTACTTTAAGTAACTGCAAAAGTTACATACTTTGTTTATTTCCACTTGTATCCAGGCATTTGTTGATAGTGGAGCGCAGTCAACTATTATATCTAAAAGTTGTGCCGAGCGTTGTGGGTATGAGATATTTTTAACTATTAGATAGTAATTTTCTCTTTACTGGTTGTGAAAGTATATTTACACAAGCGACTCATTTAATATGTGTTTCATGGTGGACATTCAGTGGCCCATACATGATAAATATGCATGCATGATTTTGAGATGAATGCGGATGTAGATTTGGATCATGTAGAACGGTAGGAACTGTAGGGGATCCGATAACAATCGTAGTCGGTTCTTTTCACTAGCCACTTTATATCATACCACTTTAGCCTCTTAGAATAAGATTTTGCGACCAAACCTCAGATAAGTTCATGTGGAAAAGGAGACTTTTGAATGCTTTATTGCTGTTTTCTTTATTTGAATTTCTGCTGACTTTTTTTCCTTTGTATTTTTATGAATACTGATGTTGATTTGGATGCATGAGAGACCTTAGGAGGTGGTTCAATGACAAATCTATTTTTCTTTTCACCAGCTACTTTTTATCATACAACTTTAGCCACATAAATTTTGCTTTGGCGACCAACCCTACTGATAAGTTTTGTAGAAGGAAGGCAATTTTTTAATGCTTTACTGCGGGTTTTTTAATTACAAATTCTGTTTATTTTTTCTTCCATATTTTTATGAATAACGTGAGAGTTACAGGAGCAAAAGCCTAACGTTGTGTTGTTTTGGGCATTGAACTCTCTAGATTGTTGAGGCTTTTAGATCAACGTTATAAGGGTATTGCTCATGGAGTTGGTCAATCAGAGATATTGGGTCGAATACATGTAGCTCCTATCAAGGTAGTTGCCTGTGATAAGCAATCCATATCATACTATACTGTCTGAAATTCATACTTGAGTGACAGGCTTTTTAACATTGTTTCTGTAGATTGGAAATATATTTTACCCTTGTTCATTCATGGTTCTCGATGCTCCAAATATGGAGTTTCTCTTTGGGTTGGATATGCTCCGTAAGCATCAGGTAGAATCCATGCTCCAAATTTTGTGCTAGCTGTCTTTCTCAATGGTTTTAATTAATGGAGGAGCTCCATTTGTTAGTCTTCTAACATTAAAGATGTCATCAGTGCATTATAGATTTGAATGAAAATGTTTTGAGAGTTGGTGGTGGAGAAGTTTCTGTACCATTTTTGCAAGGTTGGTCCCATGATCTCTATGTATGGATGTTTAAATATTCTGGAATATTTATGGTCCCTTGTTAAAGAAAAATCTAAATCTATGTGTTTGTTTTAGAAAAAGACATCCCATCTCGTTTTCTCGATGAAGAAAGGTTTGCTAAGGAAGCATCCAGCTCAGGAGCTCCTGTAAGTCTACTCGAGTTTATGCTTTTCCTTAAGTCAAGGAATCTTTTTGCAGTTTCCGATTCTTAAATGTATTGTCTAATAAGAAAAAACTTAGGATAAAAATTCTGGTGTTGTCCTTACAAACAATTGGATCATCTTGTATGAGGCTTTGTATTTGCTCCATTTTTTTTAGGTTTTTTTCATATCTTCCCATCCCCTCCTAATTTTATTGTTTAAGTGTAGAATCTATTTATATTACACGGTTTTTTGGATCATAGCATTCATTAGGATAATGTTGTCTTAGAAAAGTTTCAAATATAGTAAGGTAGCTGACCTTGGACTTGTATTTCTTTCATTATTGCTCATTTTGCTTTAATATGGTGTTCTTCAGGTTACATCGGGAACAGCAGATACGAGCAAAACTGTACTATCAGGAGGGCAATCTTCTGGTTAGTTTGGAACTTGCTCATAGTCATTAATGGATGCTTTGGTTATGATTTGTGTTGGGAGGTGCAATTTAGTTTGTTTGCTCTTGTTTGGTTGAATCTGTTAAATGCGAATTATAGAGTTTAATGGGACGTCTTGATAATGATATGTATCAAGGTGTGAAATTTAGTTTGTTTGCTCTTTTTGGTTGAATTCGTTACTTGCAAGTTGTGAGAGCAGTGCATGTATGAATCTTTCCCGCATATAACTGATGGTCGTTTCCTTCCTTTTAAACTTGACACAGGGAGTGCTCGTTCTAACCCGACTCAGGTAATTTTTTTTAGCAAATACACTATTTTCTAATTTCTATTGAGAAATTTAATTACGCTGTAGTGTTTACGTTTGCTTAATCTCAGTTCTAAGATATCAACTAGGGTTTTCACTCTTTCGGGGTTCGCCATACGTGGAAGTTGGATCATCGAATGAAATTTTCACATCTGACAATGTTGGTTGCAGGGATCTGATTTTGAAGCTAAAGTTGCAAAGCTTGTTGAGCTAGGATTTGGGAGAGATGCGGTAATACAAGCTCTTAAATTTTTTGATGGTAACGAAGAACAAGCAGCCGGATATCTTTTCGGGGGCTGAGTAAACTTAATACCTTAAAAATTCATTTCATTGTTGGAATACGCTTAGTTTGAGAACTCAATTACAAAGGTTCAAGTTCGAATATTATGTATTTGTTACCCTTTGATCTAATCTTTTTGACTGAAACCCTCGAACGAGGGCTGCAATTTATACGAAAACTGTTTGCTGTTCCAAATTCCATTCCTTTCGCCGTGATTTTCTTGAGTATTATTTTTACTTCGAATCTGTTCTTTAGCCCCTGCTAGGTTGACCTTTTCGGATTGAGTTTCGAAAGTTCCTTGATGATGTTTCTCTTGTAGCTGCAGTTAGATGCTACATGTGCTAGAGCAAGGGTGGTACCAAATGCAGTGACCATTTGATGAACGCAATGGTCCAAGGTGCCCTTGCTTCTAGAGAGGAGGAATTTTACGTTTATCGGAAAGAGAAACCATGTATTATATTATTTTGCGCGTTGCATTTTGAGTGAAATGATAACGCTACATTTCTCTATACGAGTTTGTTTGTATGGATGGATCCTATAATATAGCGTTGAATCACTGTTACAATCAAAGGATCATGAAATTTGTACCGTTTAAGAGAGTGAGTAAGAGAATTTCAGGGCATTGGTTGTGTAAGGTGAGTTAATAGGCTAAGTTAATAAAGACCGTTATATTCAGTTTTAGTAACCTGGATTTTTGCGGTAATAGAAAGATAATGAAAATAATGAATTCCAGTTGTTAGCGACACAAATATGCCACTTGTCAATCAGGTGACATGCCATGTGTCACTAAGTAAAGTGGCCAAGTGTTTAACGACGATTGGTAGGAGCACCAGGTGGCGCAAAAGTTCTTATATCAACGAACGTGCTTGATTCCTGTGCGAAAGAAAGTAATAGGAGTTGGAATACCCGACTTGGATAGGTTGATAGATAGAAATTAACCGCTAATACATATCTTTTTATGAAATCGTCGCTTGTGGGTCCCACCGTGCGCCAAGCAAAATTATCACGAAGCCAGACGACTTGAATGTCTCCCACCGTTTCAATTACGTGTCTCTCTTACTGCTTGACACTTACACCCATCTAAAAGAAAAAAAAATTTGGATAGCTCGAAAATATCAACTTATATGAAACGAGTTTAGCATTACGTAACATAGACATTTAGTCGAGTTTAGCATTACGTAACATAGACATTTAGTGATTCTTATATTTTTATAATTATCAACTCGTTCTATGTCAGTCCATTATCTAATTGTAAAGTTATCTAAATGCCAATTTACGCTATATAGTTTAATAATAAAATACTAATTTATATTTAACCTTATTTAAATATCAAAGCGATGATCAAATCGTTCTATGCAAGTCATTTCACCAACCCCACAGAATTGCCATTGCTTCACCGCCTACAACTGAAGAGCACTTTCTATGTGATCTTCCTCGCCTAACCAAACAAATAAAAGCCTTCATAACGAAGCAACCGCATCGCACACCAATGAAGTAATTGACTATTACGAAAGCATCCACTCCTACCCTTTTAGGAAAGTAACTCCAAAACTCACATCCCAAAAAGACATAAAATTACCAAAAAGGGAAATCGAAACCATATAAATTGAGGCGGTGACATTCCATTTTTTTAAAAGACACCGACAATTTGGTTGGCTCTTTTCCGACAAACATGGCTGCTGCTCACCCGGGCAGGGAACGGTTTGTCACGTTCCTCGGCGGCTGGCTGGACCGCCAGCAAACGTTTCTGGACCAGCTCCTTAATCTGGTCGAATCGCCGGACTACGAAAACAAGGATGCCCGAGAGAGGATCTTAATCGAACAGGTTCTGTCCCACTACCAGCAGTACTTCGCCGAGAAAGCCAGAACGGCAGAGGAGGATGTGTTCGTCTTGTTTTCGCCGCCGTGGCTCAGCTCCGTCGAGCGGAGCTTGCTCTGGTTGGCGGGATTCAAGCCGTCAATGGTGCTGCGCATGGTGGACAGCTCGGTTGAGGACTTGACGGCTGAACAGGTGAGGGAGATGGACGCGGTGAAGGGCGAGACGAGGCGGGCGGAGCGGGATCTCTCGGAAACAATGGCGAGGATTCAGGAGAGCGTGGCGGCGCCGCCTATTCTGGCGCTGGCGAGGAGGGTGGGGAGGCTGATGGGCGGGGAGATTTCATCGCTGGATATGGCGATGGAGATGCTGAAGACGGCCATGCTGGGGGTTTTTGAGAGCGCCGATGGTCTTCGCGGGTCGACGGTGAGAAAGGTGGTGGAGGTGTTGAGTCCGGAGCAGACTGTGAAGGTTTTGGCGGCGGTGGCGCAGTTTCAATTGAGGATTAGAAGGTGGGGGTTGCAGAGGGACTCGCAGCTGAGCTAATGTCGAGGGACCTACATGAAACGGGAAAGGAAGCCATGTAAGTTGCTCCATGTTATCGTTTATTTTTGTTTTTGGCGCTTCAGTTGAATAATTTACAAGTTTGTTTTTCTATTTACTCAAATAGTTTACAAATTTGTAATGGGTCGTAGTGCGCGTGATTAAAAAAAATCTCGCCAGACTCGTGTTGCGAAGCTAATTAAATATTAAAAGCATCTTTAATTATGTTTTTAATATTTTTAATTCAGTTTTAGTTAATAAGATAAAAAAATTAGTTTTGGAGCTCTTTAAAAATTTCTACTTCAATCATACTTACCAGTTTAGGGAGATATAACGATAGTTGACGGAAAGGGTGGATCCCTTCCACAAAATTCGTCAAATCCATCAATCCGGATCTTGAAATTTGATCAAACGGTTAAAAATAAGGTACCTTCAAAAGTTATAATAAAGTTATAATAACTTTAGCCGTTGAATCAAATTTCAAATGTCAGGATTGATGAATTTGATGGAAGGAATCTGAAGAGACCCCTTTCCATTGTTGACCAATAGTAAAGGAGCTCTTATTTAAAATATTAGTAATTAATGTTGGGAATTACTCTCTCATTTTCTAGATTTAGGAGCTTTCAGGAGAATTCATATCCTAGAAGGGGGATAGGAAGTGTGACAAAATAGAAGGTGGATAGGAATTGTGGCAAAATCTAGCACGAGTTCATTTAGAAAGTTTATTGGAGATGCTCTAAGCTATTGTAATTGGCATGTTATAATGTCAAAGTGTTGAATTGAATTCATTCCTACACATGGTAAGATTGCATATTTAAAATTATGAGCAACGACCTAAAAGATAGACGGGTGGATTATTGAAATATATTATAAAGTGAGTCATGAAAAATGTATTAAAACGTGTGTCTCTATTATATATTGGGAGACATTTTTTGACACAAATTTTGATACACTTCTTAGGGCATACTCTATAATGTGTTCCTTCCAATC
Source organism: Pyrus communis (assembly GCF_041283825.1). Classification (NCBI taxonomy): domain Eukaryota; kingdom Viridiplantae; phylum Streptophyta; class Magnoliopsida; order Rosales; family Rosaceae; genus Pyrus; species Pyrus communis. The sequence goes on along the minus strand of NC_142575.1, from coordinate 2,680,722 downwards.
ATTTATCCTTTAAGTTTCTCTCAAAATCATCTCTACAAAAATCACTGACATCCAAAACTGTATAATGTTTGGATGATATTCATGGCATTCATTACGATATGCTCTCGAGTTGTTAATGAAATGCTTTGATTATAATAATTTGTGTTTGGGAGGTGTAATTTAGTTTTCTTTGGCTCTTGTTTTGTTGAATTTGTTGAGTGCAAGTTGTGATAGCTGACACATAAAACTAATGGTCGTTCACTTTTCCTCTTAAATTTGACACCGGAAGTGTTTGTTCTAACACGACTCAGGTAAATTCCTTTCGCTATCTGCGATTTTCTTTCGAGAAGTTTAACTTAGCTCTAGTGTTTACATTTGCTTAATCTCAGTTGTTCTTGGTATCAAACTGAAGTAAAGCTTGGATCTTTTCGGGATTTAGATGAACGGGTCAAGAAACTCAAATATAAATGCAGAGTTTAAAATTCAGAACTTATTTTTTGGTTTGAAATCCAGATTTCATTTCAGTTAGCTCATTTGTTACTATAGTTCGATCGATCGATCTTGTTTAATTGAATTCGTTAAAGGCAAATTGTGATAACATTGCATGGATAATCTTTCCCACATGTATAACTGATGATATAAATTGACGCAGGAAGTGCTCCCTCTAACATGATTCAGTCACTCAGTTAAATTGCTTTAGCTTTCTGCTAACTTCTATCAGTGTTTACATTTGGTTAATCTCGGTTGTTCTAAGTTAACGACTAGAGTTATTCAATCTTTCGGGGTCGATCACCACTTGGAGAAGTTCGATTGGGTTGATGCGCTCAGTTATATCGTCGACTGAATATTGCAAAGGTTGTTGAGCTATGGTTTAGGAGAGATTCCGTAACGCAAGTTCTTAAATTTGTTTATGTTAACGAAGAATAATTAACCGGACGGGTATCTTTGAGAACTTAGTTATAAAAGTTCAAGTTGAAATATTATGTACTTATCACCCTTTGATCTAATCTTATAATTCAGTTCGAAGTGATCTGCTTTAGTTTGTATCTGGTTTTTTATATCCTCTGCTTCGCCTTTTTCCTATTGAATTTCAACGTTTAAGTTCTTTGATTATGTTATTCATGTGGCTGCAATTAGATATATACTAGTAATAGTGCCCGCGCGTTGCTGCGGGTCTTAAAACTATTGGACATAAAAGAAGAAAACAGTCAATGCAAACTTGTAATGGATAGTTTGTAATTAACAGGTTTTTAGTATGTTCATGCTATTTAAACACAGAAAATATAATAAGAAAAAGAAGTAGAGTGTTGGCAGAAAGTGATGTAAGTTGCGGCATACCTGTAGTCAAGTCTGTGTAATTGATTTTAGTTGTGAACACCGGTAACATGTACAACTCAGAGAACAAAAAACAGCAGAAACTGAAGAAGAAAATGATGTGCACATAGAACATACTGCAGTAACTATAAATTAAGGTTAGAAGTGTTTTAATAGTGATATAAATTTGTGGTGAAGAATTATGTATAAGAGGATAACTGCTTTTATGAGTGTGAGTATATAACACGTCAAAACGATTATTAATAATTAACGAAATATTTGAAGTAAAAAAATTTACATTTGATGTTGAAATTCGAGATAATAAATGTAGCTGTAACTTATTAGAAGTGTTTAAATTGGCATTAACCGGTCGATAACAGTTTGTTCAATTATATTGAATATGATTAGACCATGTTACGATACGATGTTATAGGAAAACGAAGAAAAACTTATATAAGCTATTAGAAACAAAATATAATTGTAAATATAAAGTTGTGTCATTTGATTCTAAATAAGCATGTATATACTGACAGCAAAACGAAATCATTAGGGTTTTATCCAAATTAGGAAAAATCTAAAATAAAAATTGAAAGACGACCTTAGATGAAAAAAAAAAGACTAACACTGTGAATTCTTAGCCCCCTGACTATCCATTGCATTTGGTAATTTTTTAATTTATACAAATAAAGAGTAAGTGAAATTGGATGCATACCTGGGATGAGAATTTGAATAATGTTTCAGAAAATATAAGTTTGTTGCAATTTAGTACAACAAAAATGAAAATTGATGTCTTTTGCAATAAAATATATTTAGTGATAGTGTTATATAAGACTTAGAAAAGTATTGCAAATCATGCTATGATTAAATAGTAGTTTATTTGGCAATATTATAATTTTTAAAACAAAGTTAAATGTTGGCGATCTAAGACGGATCAGATTTACGTAAATTGGTAAACTTAGGTTTAATTATATGGAGTAAGAATCATCATTTCCGTCTTTTCTCTTCAGAGGAATTAACTATTACCAATTTATATAGATACTTTCTTCTTCTAACTTATTGTGAATACATGGTTAATTATTTGTTTGTCTAGCAAAAGGTTTAAGGCTAACATTTGGAAGTATAAACAGACATCCTTCCATTAAAGATAAATCCTGTCCATATTTTGTAAATCTGTGAAAGAACATATTAGATTAAAATATGTGGACATGGTATATCTCTAGTGAAAATGTCTACTTTTATACTTTTGGATGTTCAATTTAGCCTTTCAATATGCAAGCAAGTAATTTGTCATGTATTTAGATCATGTGAAAAGAAGATGGTTTGTATATATATTAGTAATAGCTAATTCCTCTGAAGAGAAAGCTTAGTAAAAATTGTAATTAAACGTAAAGCATTAACAAAACAAAATTAATAAAGTATTAATTAATTTTACATACCTTTGAATGTTTGCCTCTTCATTGTTTGAAAATGTATTTGTCAGCACTGTAAGCTCCTTGCTGAATTAGCAATTTTTTTTTTCCTTCCTAAAATTGTAAAATAAAGTGTTAAAAAAAAAGTTTTATGGCAATTAATTATAATATATAATAATTAGTTGACATCGATGGAAAAATGGTGTCATACGTAGGAAGAAAGTATAAAAACCAAATTTGAATGTAAGAAATAAAAAACAATTTGTAATTCATTATCATGCATTGTTATCTGTTTTATGGTAAACATAAAAGATGAAAGGTTTAAGGAACTTTAGACAATTCTTCTATTACAACATGGAAATATTCTCATGGAAAAAACATAATTGAACCATGGAACTAATTATCTCACAAATAATGATTGTATGGATACCTAAGACAAAACTGAACCAGATTTAAAGAATTGTACAGAGAGAAGTTTTATAGCTTTCATACGATCATCAATTAAGTTTTGCATAATTATGTCCCATAATTTTTAGGAATGAAACAAACACATATAGCACTCATACTCTGAACTGAAAATATTCTTTAATTTCTTCAGTAATAACGTTGTTAAGGGAGAGAATGAAATTGGAATTTTATATTTTGGAGATTTTAGTACACACATACATATCACATGTGCACGGAAAGCAGATTGAATTCAAATTGCAATTATATCCTCAATTGGCAATCTAAGATTTTACCATCTAAAAAAGTAGACTTTTACAAATTTATGCAGTTTATTGTTTTATGAACTGAAATCCCTGTCAAAAAAATGTAATGACGGATGAGGAATTACAATTTCATACCAACATGAGCCTTGAAATGTTACATCTATAAATTCTGAGTTGAAGGAACCCAAAAGTTGAATTCGTAGCTTTCAAAGAGATGCAAAATTTTTCCTAAACTATTAAAGGCCAGGCTCATGACACATAATCTCTAAGCAGCCAAAGAAGAAAAAAACTAAAAGCTAAGATATTGTAAGTACATTTCAACTACCTTAGGTAAAGCAATGACATAGGTCTGATGTTCCAATGATGCAAAACCTGTAAAGTTGGGCAATTAGAAAAATTAATTCTTTTGGTTATAAATATTCAATTAGATACATTTTAAATAAGAACCAGACAAAAAATGCACATAAACGTGAGTTATGAAGATTGAGACAGCATAGAGGAAATGAAATAGACCTCATCAAGAGTAATACTACTGTAGTTTGTAGAAGGTGCCCAATCCTTAATGTCTTCAATTAGATTCATTTTAAATAGGATCAGCTGCTGCTATTTTTTCGATGTAGGACAATCGGTTCCTAAAGTTTCCCCAATAGAAAACTCTAACTCTAAAATATGATTATATATCAGAATTTATAAACAAAGTTAGAGGAAACATTATGATTATTGAGCTAGTATTGAATAATGGGTACAAAACTGAAACTTTTGGATGGTCAACCTTGTTTGCAGATGAAATTAAGCATCCCGAAAAACCAAAACAAATCAATTTAACATAAAAGTTTGTACTACTCACCTCAAATCGGCCGGAGAACTCATAATGGAATTTCTACCTCGCAATTTTTCCTTAACCTTTTCCATCTCAGTATTTCTAAATAGGACATGGATTCTATAACATTAGTTAAAGAAAAAATTTATCTATACTACACATATGTAGATCAATTCCCAATAAATTAAGATGAAATCAAGGTATGAAATATATTAATTTAGGGTTGGAAAATCACCTCGAAATTTCAGTCGACAGAGATTGAGCAAGAAAGCCGAGAGACGAAGACATTGGGAGAGATGGAAGAGAGAGAAGTGATTTGTGAGATGAGAAAGTGAGAGATGCAGAGTCTCTGAACTGGGTTAATTTTCTTGTAAATTTTGTAACACATCTTTAAAAACAATATTCAAAGTACAGTTTTTAACACTACTCTCTACATTTTCTATTAAAATTTTTAAACCTTCTCTTGATGTCACTCTTGATAATGCTACATATAATTGGCCATGTGTAAAAACAGGTTCTGAAAGATATAAACCAACTTGTTTAAGAGATTGTCCTTGACTTTTATTGATTGTCATTGCATAACATGCTCTAATTGGAAATTGACGTCTTTTGAAGATGAAAGGCCACTTATTTTCTGTAGCTATAAGAGTGATTCTTGGTATAAAAACTTTATGACCAATATTAGTACCAGTAAGAATTTTAGCTTCAATAATTCTATCAAATAATTGAGTAACAACTAATCTAGTTCCATTACACAAACCTGAAGACTGATTTAAGTTTCGTAGTAGCATAATAGGCATTCCTATTTTTAATACCAAATTATGTGCAGGTAAACCATTGAATTCAAGCTTGTTTAAAAATTCTGTGGGGTACATTATTTCAAGATTTTCAACATTTGCATTTGAAGAACATAAAGAATCATAACTCAAAAATGTTTGTTGTTGTCCAGGTAATAAATTAATTATATAATTATTCACATCTGTAACAGTTGTATTTCGAGGTGTTATAATAGCTCTTTCCCTTAAATAAGCAAAATTGTCAAAAAAAGTTTCAAAACTCGGGTATGTTGCAGAAAAAATTGAATGGATAGCATTTGTAGAACAATCAATTATCAAATCTTGTGGTATTTGAATCAAAGATGAATCCCTATCAATTGAATTATTCACATTGTTTGCATCATTAATTTGTCCATCACCAATTTGTAGAATCCAATTTGCAAAAGAACTAATTTTATTTTTTTCTTCAATACTCAATCCATTTTTTGACAATCTCATATTTTCTTTCAAATGAAAAATTTTAAAATATGGCCATAAATAAGAACTATTCAATGAAGCATTTATTATATCCTCTTTAGTTCCTTGAGGAATAACAGGCAATATTTGTCGAAAATCACCACCCAATAAAAGAGTTTTTCCACCAAATGGAACATTTTTATCGAAAGCTTGTGAATTTGACAAAATATCTGAAAATGATTTATCCAATGCTTCAAAACAATATTTATGATTCATAGGTGCTTCATCCCATATAATTAAATATGTTTTTTCAATTAATCCTGCAAGATGAGTTTTTTTCTTTATTGAACAAATTGAAGAATCAGTAATAATCAAAGGGATTTTAAATCTAGAATGGGCTGTTCTACCACCTGGTAATAATAATGATGCTATTCCTGATGATGCAACAGCTAGAACAATTTTACCGTCTGATCTAAGCTTACTTGTAATTGTATCCCATAAAAATGTTTTTCCAGTGCCTCCATGACCATAAACAAAGAATAGACCTCCTTTTTTTGCATTCACAGCATTTAAAACACAATCATAAACATGTTTTTGACCTTGGTTAAGCTGTGATTTCAAAAGTGCATGTTTCTTATAAAGTTCTTCACAATCATAATTTAATTCTTCTCTCAAAAGCCTATTTTGAATTTCTAACATTTTTTCTGCATTAGGCATGGGAAGATGATATTTTTTTAAAGAGGTAGATGCATTATTAAAAAGTAATTCTAATTCAAATAGCACTGAATTTTTTAATTCATGTTCTGGCACAATCATATCTGGAATTGCAAAATTTTTTCGCAATTTATATAAAATGTCATCATACATGTTTTGCCAATGACTATCAAAAAGATTTTGAGGATTTGCTACATCACAAAATAAAATTATTGTGACAAACAATTGTCTCAATTGAGCAGATGATGCAATATGTGCAGCACTTGATAAAGCCTCAATCCATTCTTTATCATCACCTAATAGTCCTAATGATTTGCATGCAGAATGGTAGGAAGAATGTACAACACCATTAATTGTTTTTAAATCCTCAAAACTAATGGCGCCTTTTTTTAAATTCAAAAGCGTTCTCAAATAATATAATTCGCCAGATGCAGGATGTACATATGCTATTCTGCCAATTGATGCTTTATATTTTCTTGGCTTCCAAGTTTTTTTCTTTACATCATACAAAAATTTTGTGGGAATTTGTGCATAAGTTAGTTCACGTGCGTTAGGAAAATTTTTGTTCAATTCAAACCAACTTGTTAACATTGTGTTTTCAAAAGCTTTTTGATTAATGATTGACTGTAGTGATTGATCAGCTGTAAAAACAACATTTTGTTCTAATGGTAAATGAACTGGTAATCGCTCTACAGAAGGCTCTCTATGATGTATGAAATATTGAAATAGTCTCCAAACAGCCTCATAAGGTGATATATATCTACAATTGAGGTATGCTAAAATCTCATCATTCAAATTTTCTTGAAAAACTAAACGTGCTCTATCTGAACCTTTATTTACATATTTGAATAAATATTTTATAAGCATTGATTGACAACAGGATTCAACATTTATATGTGCATTATATTTTAGTAATAACTCTGCATTGTAAGGAACAACAAATCTATTATCAACTTTTATACCGTTTTTAATCACAAATTTTTCTTCATCTTCACGACGTTTATAAACAGCAAAACCATTTGTGTCAAAAATTGTTTCGCTTTTATATGGCTTAGGAAAGTTTTTAGAACATTTATTTTCTCGCATGCAAGGTGATTTTGGATTAATACAACCACATGGACCATGAATCATAAACTGATTAACAGTTTCATAAAGTTGTGGATGCAAATTTTTATCAGGTAATTCAGCAGAAATAATTGAGTCTATATCTGATGCGCAAAAACATTTCACATTTGGTTTCAGCCATATTAACATATGAGAATGAGGTAAACCTCTTTTTTGAAACTCAACTGTGCAAACATCTGTTCATGAGGAAAAAATGAAAACAAAGAAAAGAATAAAAGTAAATTTTATAATAAATAAGAAAACTAAAAAGCTTGAAATAAGTGCTAGAATGAGTTTTTTTTTGAAACTAAAGTGCTAGAATGAGTTTTAGTAACTTACTTGCTTGAATTTCTCCAAAAGGCTTCCCTGACTTGATGAAATCAATCATATGATCAAGCTTCATTTTGAAGATTCTAGAAATTATATCAGGTCTATCTTCAGGTTTGAATCCTGGCTTATTCTCAAACTCTCTTGTGATTTCTGGCCATTTAACATTACATGTAAATGTTATAAACAAATCAGGATGTCCGTATTCTCTACAAATAGTCATAGCATCTTGATAATTATTTATCACATATCTAGGACTTCCAGTATATGAAGCAGGTAATACAATTTTTTGTCCCAAATTATTTGCATTAGTATCACCTTTTGAGAATGCATCATATATTCCTTTATAAACTTCACTTCTCAAATTTTTTTGATTTTGTCTAATATAATCTAATCTATCTTCTTCAAGTGTTGCAAAAGAATCGACCAAATATTGTTGAAAAAGTCTTCCTCCTCTTAACAATGTACTTAATGGTGGTTCTCGTTCTTGAATTTGATAAGCAATGAAAGCTCTCATTGGTATTCTTTGTCTTTTAGTTTTTTTACCTTTATAATTTTCATTCCATTTTAAATCTGGTCTATAACCATCTTCACCATATGGAAAAAGAATTGGATATTGCAGAGACATAAATTTAGGATTCAACTTTGTTACACGTTTTAATTCGTGACTTTTAGACTCTATAATAATATCTCGATTAGAATCATACAATCCTATATCTCCAACTATCAAACCACCTATTTCATCAGTTGTAGGTTGCTCATATTGTTTGCTATCATTTAATTGCCTGCCTAGCAAAGTCATTTTTAATGAAGAAAGAGCATCGTTTTCAAATTTATCTCTTGCCATTCGAAAAAGTTTAACCAATTCATTTGATGCATCAAACATTTTGATTAACCCTTCTACAATTGTTGGATCTAGGCTTTGATTGTTTCCATTGGAATTAAAAACTTTAAGTCGATTTTCCACCTCATTATATGTATCATAGACATACAGTTGAGCAAATTTTGGAGACTCATTATCAACAGGCAAAAGAGATCCCATTAAATGACAAACTTGACCACTGATTTTGAAAATATAAGGGCTTGATCCATTGTTAATTGAGTTATCAACTTTGGCTCCCATTGAAGTGAATGCAAACATTGAGTTATAAGTTCTAATATTTTGTCGAAATGATAAATTTTTTTGCCCTTTAGTTGGATCAAGCAAGTAATCTAAAAATGGTGGTGCTGGTTTTGGATTTGGAAACTTAATTTTTCCTTGTTGGCAACAAAGAGTGAAAACAGGTAGATCGTTTTTACACTTCGGTTTAAGAGACTCTTTTAGCCAAAAATAAGCACCACAATGAACACACTTATAACTTTTATCTCCTAAGTCCGCATATTCTTTAACAACTCCTACAAAAAAAGATACAAAAACAAAACAAAATGAGCGTAATATTATTTAGGCAATTAGAAAATTGAAATTCATGATATATCAAATTAATAGATGCATAAATTAAGAACTAACCTTTTCTATTCTTTTGTAAAAATGCTTGACCCTTGTTCATAAGATTATTATTCTGATCATCAGGGGTTTGTTGAGTATTTTTTGTAGATTGGTCTAATACATTCACAACCTTTTTTCCCTTTTTATCTCTTAAGAGAACATTTTTTTCAACAACAGTCATGCAATGTGATTCATTGATATTGGAAGAACTTATGTTTTCAACATCTTGTTGAACAGAAGATGTGCTAGTACCATCTTGGTAGTCAATGGCTGAGTTTTCCTGAATAATTGGACTACTCTTAGATAAGAAAACATCGACATGATTTTGTATACAACTTATTCTACACACTCTTTTAAATTGTCTGTCATAGTCAGATAAAGCATAGGATTGATTATTGACAAACTCTTTCTCGTGTTCTGTATCATTAATTGTTAAAGCATTTGCAAGTCTTTTTGACATGATGGAATCAAATTGTAATACAAATTTGAAAACAAATTAGTGCAAACCACGCTGAAAAAAAGACAAAAAAATGAAAAAAAGAAGTATCAACAAACACATAATGTGAAGATTAAACAAATATATACTATAATGATTAAAAAGAATAGATCACCCAAATTTTAAAATGCGACTGGAAAAAAAAAGTTATAAAAAAAAAAAAGATTAAAAAAAGTAAAGTTTAAAACTAAATAATTTAAAATTTAAAATTGCTCACCTTTAACAATTGAAATTTTAGAAAATACGATAGCCAATCTGTTCAAAAAGGCAAACAACAAACAATTATTACAATGGACAATAGAATTTAGTTCAGCAACAAATGGCAAGACACAAAATATAAAACAAATAATAAATAGAACTTAAAAAAATTTAAAAATTAACAAAGTAATAAGATAACTACATTCTTACTTCTTATAGTTCAGTTGTGAAACTATGCACTAATGCACCATGTAACCACAGAGCAAAATTTATTTTGCAGATAAGTTTTCAATGGGAGTATCACTTCTTACTTGTCTTATCCACGCTGAGTGGAAACTGCAAAGATCAACAGTATTAACAATGTTTATTCTCAATGAAACACAAATTACAAAAAATAAAAAAAGCCAATTGATTTTTACTAATACATGAATTATATAAATTGATGGCTAGATTATCAAATATATCGTGAGAAAATAGGAGCCCTAAAACTTTTTTAAACAATGGGTGACACAGAATTAACAAATACACATGTTCAAAGAAATGTATATGTTAACTAAAACAAAAATTGTTATCACAATAGAAAATTGTAATATCACTCGGTGATATTGACAGTTGTTGCAAACATCTAACTTTTTTAATAACACAGTATATGACTATAAAAAAGCATTTTACATATAATTTATCTATGATATTCACAGTTTTACTAAAAACGATAACACAGTTAACTACAAAAATAAAAACTATCTATGGTTCCAAGAATCATGATTAACACAACGTGGAACCGATGGGTTTAAAATGTATAAGCTAAAATTAAAAGTAACTTCTCAGTTAAAAAGGTAATATACAGAGTAAAGGAAAAAAAAAAAACAAAAAGACTATACTGCATAGATAACATTGATAAAAAAAAACAAAACATTCTATTTTTATGATAATGTACTATCTAGTTATAAAATTATAACATAAAGTAGCTCAACATTATAACTTAAGTAAAGAAATATTTGAAAAGAATGATTTGATATACAATTTAGAGCCACAATATTAACTACAATCAGACAATTGTCAAACAAAAGGAAGAAATATAATCTTGAACACAATTTGTTAGCCACAGTATTAACTACAATCAGACAATTGTCAAACAAAAGGAAGAAATATAATCTTGAACACAATATTAACAAAGTGAAAAGCACTTACAAACACAATCAATTGTCTGTAAACTTGACAGCTGAAAGCTAACTTGGCAGTTAAAATTAGAATAGGAACTGAGATGCAGCAAAGATTTTTTTTTTTTTTTTCAACCAAAATTAATCTGCAGATGATTGCAAACAAAGAAATAATTACTTCTCAAATAAATATAAAACGAATTTAAAATATTTCAAGGCTACTTTTAATAACAGCATAATAAAGATAAAGATTTTATCAACATGACTCTCAATTTTATGCAGGTTGGGATAATCCAATTTAAAAGAAAGGGATTTCTTCCCTAATTGTTGTGATAAGAATCACTTAAAGACAATAAGAACTACTCCAATTCATAATAGCAGAGTGCGCTCGTACATAAGAGATGCTTATGCAACCTCTGAACTTCTCAGAAGAAATGATGTTGATGCATTAGAGATTCATACAACTGGAAGGTACAGTTTCTTAATAATTGAAAAGTAAGCATACATGTTCACTACTATTAAGCTGATTGAGGGAAGAACTTTTACCACTTCTATGGATGTTCTATGCACTTTAATCTAATTGAGCTCAAAACTTCAACATTAATTCAAGCATAGGTAGTCACACTTTGCTAAGCCTTAATTTCTTCAAACACCAATATTTCCTGCAAGAAAAAACCGATTCACATTAGACAACGGCATTGAATACAGTAAAAAATCAACAAAACAGTCAATGCAATACGAAAAAACTTCAATATTACACCAACCAACCAATCGATCTACAAATTTTCTTCCTAATCAAAGAAAAAAGAAAAAGAATAAAATAGACAAACCACCTAAAACACCGCAATCAGCCAGAAAACCCACCTCTTCAGACGGCAGACGATCAACATGAACAGAGAAGCAAGGAAACACGAAGATCGAAGATGGAAAAAAATCCATAATTCAAACTTTAAAATGCAGAACAGACAAAGAAAACCCAAAAGTTAATCATGGCCATTTTTCTTCTTTTAAATTCTGGACAAAAATCAAACCACAGATAATTAGAACAACCAAACCCAAAAATTTCCCCAAAAAAAACCTGAACAACAATAAAATTAATTAGTCTAAACCTTAAACCGCAGCCATATCCTTCCTCAACAATTTTTAAATTTTAATTAAAACACAAAAAAAATGAAAAAAAGGTTAAAGATAAATTATATAACCGTAGCCATATCCATTCGTCAGCAATCTTTCAATTTTAGTTAAAACGCAAAAATAATTAAAAAAAAACATAACAGGCACAGATCACATAATTGAAAAGAAGTTTCGCAACTCATCCACAATAATCAACAGCTAAATTAAACCCAAAAATTAATCATGATCATCCATTTGTATAGCTGGAAATGTTTAGCCCTTAATTAAAACACCAAAATAAAAAATTCCTCACTCACAGTACAAAACCGAAACATACAAAGCAAAACCCAAAAATTAATCATCAGTATTCCTCTTTTTTTTTTCTTTTTTTTTTTTTTAAGTTTGAGGGAAAAATCAAAGCACAAACAAAAAAAAAATAACACCAAAGAGATAAATTATATACCTGACCCAGAAAAAGCTAGGAAGAATAAAACCCTAAAACTTGAAGAAAAATGTTTCCTGCAACCGAAATGCAAAATCAGAGATAACAATCAGACGTAGAGCATGAAAAAACAAAGAAAACGCTGGGCAAAAAAGCCGAATAGCCCATATTCACAACAATCAATCATAAAATTTTCTTCCTAACCAAACAGAAAATAAACCAACACATGAATCAACATACCTGAACGGGAGCAATTCGTTTGTGCAAAACAGGGGAAAAAACGCCAAACACCTTCGAGAAGATCCGATCGGAACCGAAATCAAAAGACAGACGGGAAAACTAAAGAGAAACGGAACGACTGAGAGAAAAACGAAGAGGAAAAGAAAAAGTAGAAGATGCTTCTGGCATCTTTCCTATAAAACACAACGTGGCCAAAGCTCAACCAAAAACACCAAAAAGCACCTTTCAAACGGGAGCAACAGCTGCAAACGAAAATGAAAAAGGGGCAAAATAGACCATTTACTGCACAATCCCACCAAAGTACAAAAACCATGAATAAAATGAGGGTTAAAACCGGATGGGCACTGTTAATGAACAGTGCCAATCCACCGGCTTTTAGTATATATAGAATGTATAGAGCATGGGTGACTCCGAAGGTTAGATGGCCAAAATCCACGTACATCATGATAAATCAGTGAGTTTGACTTGTGGCGTCATTCTCTTAAAAAAAAAGTATCGTCGTCTCAAATCGGAGTTCGGACGCTAAATCTGCAAATTCTCACTGCATCCTTTTGTCTTCTGATGATCCATTTCCTCTTCAATCAATTTTTCTATTTGTTCTATATCATATATCACCGTCACTCAAAATACACCTTAAGCAGTTACTTAGTACTACGGCCTAATGATATTCTTCCTTTATTTGTAAATGAGAGGTCTTAGGTTCGAATCTCAGTCTCAAAAACGGCAATTTTGCTACTAATTTAATTCTCCATCCTATCAGGTGTAAATATATCGTTGTATACTTAAAGCATATTCGATAAAACCACCCTAGCTATTACTTATTAAAATTTCTAAAAAAAAAAAATCACTGATCTAACAAAAAAGTGTACGATTAAATTATTAGACACGTTGCAAGCACAAATTAGGAGCAAGTGACCTATGAAGCCCTCCAAAGAAAAACCCTACAACCCGGCTTCTTCTCTCGAGATCTGCCGCTTCGATAGAGAGAGGTGTTGAAGACGATGCTGAAGAAGGATTTCTTTTCATACGTGAAGATGTGTGGCCGGCCGTGCAGTTTAGATACTAGCAAATCTTTATGTTCTTATTTTTCTCCAAAGCTTGAGTACTCTCAAGCAGTGAAGGTTGAAGAAAGGGAGACTTCGAAGAAGATGTCGCCGCCGCCAAAGAAGGATTGGTTTTTGTACATGATGGTGGATAGTGCACTATGCCGTCTATTGAATTTTGTGAATGGTATATTCATCATAAGACAATCAGGTACAAGAGATAGCAATATATATGTGCTAGAGGGAAGAAAACAAGACTACCTATCCCTCCTTGATTTACATCTAAAGCTAACAAAAAAGAACAAATAAGACACATCCCTTGAATTAAGGGAATTGACAAGACAAATAAGACAAATTGAGGAAAATGACAACAAGAGACACATCCCTTGAATTAAGGGAATTGACAACACTATCTATCACCCTAAAATCCTTTGTACGGTGAACATGCAACCTAACCTAACCCTAGTTGCCATTCTTTCTTCCAATACTCCCCCTCAAGCTGGATCAAAGGGATTAATTGATCCAAGCTTGAACAAAAGACGTTGAAAATCAGCAGAGGGTAATCCTTTTGTGAAAATATCCGCAAGTTGATCATGACTGCGCGTGTAGTGAGTGGCGATCACCTTGGACTGAACTTGATTTCTGACGTAGTGACAATCAACTTCAATATGTTTAGTTCGCTCATGGAATACAGGATTCGATGCAATGTGCATCGCGGCCTGATTATCATAGTGTAGGGACATGGGTTGTTGATGAGGAAAACCTAAAGTCAACAGAAGGCTTTTGAGCCAAATAAGTTCACAAGCAGTGGACGTCATAGCACGATACTCTGCCTCTGCACTAGAGCGTGCAACAACACTTTGTTTCTTGCTTTTCCAGGTAACTAGGTTGCCTCCCATAAATGTACAAAACCCAGTGGTAGACTTGCGATCGAGAGAATTGCCTGCCCAGTCAGCATCGGTATAGCCTGAGATCTGAGTGTGACTATTGTTGCGCATAAGAATTCCTCTACCAATGGAACCCTTAAGATAACGTAGCACACGATGAACAATCTTCAAATGATCCATGCTTGGAGAGTGCATAAACTGGCTAACAATGCTGACAACATATGATATATCAGGACGTGTGATAGTCAGATAAATGAGTTTGCCAACCATTCTTTGATAGTAACTTAAATTGGGAACTGGATCACTGTGAGTTTTTAGCTTCAAGTTGCTATCCAAGGGGGTACGAGCAGGCTTGCAATCTGTCATTTTTGCTTCGTGAAGAAGATCCATGACATACTTGCGTTGGTTGAGGAAGAAACCCTTGTGAGAGTGTGCCATCTCGATGCCCAGAAAGTATTTGAGAGTGCCAAGATCCTTGATAGCAAACTTGTTGTTGAGATACTGTTTAAGAGCATTAATCTCTGACATATTATCACCTGTCACAATTAGATCATCAACATAAATGAGCACAACTAGTTTACCCACTAAGCTGGAACGAACAAATAGGGAAGAATCTGCAATACTTCGACAAAAACCAACCCTTTTCAGAACATGACTGAGCTTGGCATACCATGCACGTGGACTTTGCTTGAGACCATAAATGGATTTATGGAGTTTGCACACCATTTCTGGATTGTTTGATTGAGGATGACCTGGGGGTAGCTTCATGTAAACCTCTTCTTTAAGTTCACCATGCAAGAAAGCATTTTTAACATCCATTTGAAAGAGAGGCCATGCATTGTTAATTGCAACCGACAACAATACTCTAACAGTGTTCATTTTTGCCACCGGAGCAAATGTCTCTTTATAATCGACGCCATAGGTTTGTGTAAAACCTCGAGCAACCAAGCGAGCCTTATTCCTTTCGATTGTGCCATCGGAATGAAACTTAGTTTTGTACACCCAACGACTCCCCACTGCCTTCTTTCCTTTTGGAAGTTTCACTATAGTCCATGTGTTATTTTCATGGAGGGCTTGAAGCTCCTCTGCCATAGCATTTCTCCACTCACTGTGAAGATTGGCTTCTTGAAAACTTTGAGGTTCTCGAGCTTCATTAATGGCACTTAGGAATGTAGCAAAAGAAGATGAGACTTTGCTATAATCAATAACATCAGTCACGGGATACCTGGCAGTGTAGGTCACATAATCATGCAACTTGGATGGAAGTTTCCTCTCTCGTGCAGGATTGCGACGAATTGTAGGAGATTGAACTACAGGTATTTGAACAACATCATGGTTGGAAGGATCACTGGAGGGTGCAATGTGAATCTCCGATGAGGAAGGGTTTTCATCTTCAAGATGTTCCACCGAGTGAAGGTTAACATCATCCGGCACATGATCACTAGGAGTGCATGTTGCATCTTCTCCGTTTGGATATGGAAAAGGAAATAAGTCCATCAAATGCTCCCCCTGTCTAGAGTAATCCAGTGATTGTGAGAAGTAAGGAACATGTTCTTCAAATTTAACATCCCTTGAAACAACCACTTTTCTAGTTGTTGAATTATAGCACTTGTAACCTTTTTGGGTAGATGAATAACCTAGAAAGACACATTTGGCAGCCCTTGGGTCTAGCTTGTCACGATTTTGAGTTTGAATGTGAACAAAGCATGTACACCCAAAGACTCTCAAATGGGAAAAGTTGATCTTTCTATTTTTCAAGACCTCATAAGGTGATTTAAAATTCAACACTTTACTAGGCAATCTATTGATGAGATATGCCGCAGTAAGGACTCCTTGAGACCAAAACTTCTTAGGCACATTCATGTGAAACATAAGAGCTCTAGTCTTCTCAAGTAGATCTCTATTCTTCCTCTCGGCCACCCCATTTTGTTGAGGTGTTCCAACACAGCTTGTTTGGTGTAATATACCATGCGTGCTCAAGTAGTGTGACATGTTATGAGACATATATTCTGTGCCGTTATCTGATCGTAAAATATGAATTTTTGAAGCAAATTGGGTGGCCACAAGTCTATGAAAATCTTGAAAAACTTCCATCACTTCACTTTTAAATTTCAAAAGATACAACCAAGTAATCCTTGTGAAATCATCCACAAAAGTTACAAAATATTTGTATCCATCAAAAGACTCTATAGTTGGTCCCCAAACATCGGAATGCACGATTTCAAAAGGGTTACTAGCCCTAGACAAAGAGGAAGTAAATGGTAATCTAGCAAACTTAGAAAAATGACAAACATCACAAGGACTTGTAACTTTGCACATATTTGGGAACAAGGTGGATAGAACTTTTTCAGAAGGATGTGCTAGACGTTGGTGCCAAAGTTGTTGTTCTTGAGCTAAGCTTGAAGTGACTTGAAAAACCTTGGGAACTTGAATATGCTTGGAAAGATAGTAGAGACCATTTAAGAAAAATCCTTCACCAATCGTCTTCTTGGTGACTACATCCTGAAAGATCACATTTTTGGGAGAGAAAATGGCAAGACAATTTAATGAGTTTGTGATCTTGCTAACAGATAAAAGTTGAAAAGGGAATGAGGGAACATAAAGAGCCTCAGGCTCGACATCACTTGAGATCAAATGTATTTTTCCTTTTCCCACAACCATAGCATTTTTTCCATTGGCAACTGACACTTGAGATGGAATAGAAAATTTTTCAAATTTATGCAAGTTTGTAGACTTGTTAGTCATATGATCAGTGGCTCCAGAATCTATAATCCAATAATCATGCACATTACCAATGTTGAGAGCAGTTGAGAAGGAGTGTAAGATACCTGGGATGTCCCTTTGTACCACGCCTTCATTTCCAGCCAGGAAGCCAGCAAACTGTCCTAGTAGTGCAGTTTGATTGTTGTCACACTGATTTAGTGGTCCTTCACTATCTCCAAGACCTTGTTTCTTGTGAAGAAACATAGCAAACTCGTTGATCAGTGCAGCTGGATTAGTGGTGAACTTCAGTGCTCCATCAGAAGAAGTTGTGGCAACATGATTTGCCTTGTAAGAAGGGTTGTACGAGCCTTTCGAGACACCTTTGTTATCCCTAGGAAACTTTGGTTTTAACTCTGGATGAAGAATCCAGCATCGGTCTCTTGAGTGCCCACCAGCATCACAATGGCTACATTTTAAGCCAGTTTTCTTTCCTTTGTAGCCTCTCTCCTCACCAAGTTTTTGGTTAGAGAAGTAAGCCCTAGCTTCTGGTATATTTGCCTTCATGTCCAAGGTCATGACTTTCCTTCGAATCTCTTCTCTTTGAATTGTGGCACACACACTTGAAAAAGAAGGCAGGTCGGGATTCATGAGGATATGGCTTCGAAGATCTTCGAATTCAGGGCTCAGGCTTTCTAGGAGTTGGAATATTTTGTCTTCCTCGGCTCTTTTAGTTAGCACAACAGCGTCGATGGTGTGTGGTCGATACACATTCAGCTCGTTCCACATAGTGGTCAGCTTTCCAAGATGTTGCACAAATGGCTTCCCTTCCTGTTGCAAACCAGCAATGTCCTTCTTTAACTGAAACACTCTAGTCGCATTGTTCTGATTTCCATACATTTCCTTGAGATTTTTCCAAAGAGTCATGGAGGATTCAGCATAGCTAAAAATTTCTGCAATCTTACGATCCATGGAATTGAGTAGCCACGACATGACCAACTGGTCTTTGCATAGCCAAGCATCATACTCCGGTGAGGTAGTCTCAGGCATTGGAATAGCACCATTAACATAACCAAGCTTTGATCGTCCTCCCAGAGCAAGAGAAATTGCTCTCTCCCATGGAAGATAGTTAAACTCATTTAGCAAGACAGAACTAAGACGTTGATTTGGGTTGATATCAATATCTGAGTGTGGTGATGGTGGAGTAGCATGAAAGCCGTCTCCTTCCAAATTTACTAAGCTTTCTTCAGCCATGATTGAAGGACAAGAAGCTCACAAATCTCTCAAAAGAACACCACAGAGATAGGCCGGTTAGGGTCACTGCTCTGATACCATATTGAATTTTGTGAATGGTATATTCATCATAAGACAATCAGGTACAAGAGATAGCAATATATATGTGCTAGAGGGAAGAAAACAAGACTACCTATCCCTCCTTGATTTACGTCTAAAGCTAACAAAAAAGAACAAATAAGACACATTCCTTGAATTAAGGGAATTGACAAGACAAATAAGACAAATTGAGGAAAATGACAACAAGAGACACATCCCTTGAATTAAGGGAATTTACAACACTATCTATCACCCTAAAATCCTTTGTACGGTGAACATGCAACCTAACCTAACCCTAGTTGCCATTCTTTCTTCCAATACCGTCTAAGTATCAGTCAGTTCTGCAAAAAAGCTCTCGCAAGCCGCTGTTTGAGCTTGTGCATGATTTTTCCCCGGAGGAACCCCCGGCCTATTATCCCTTTGATATGGATGTCCATATTGTGAATTCCAAGTTGTATTCTCTAGGAGGTGGAAGACATACAGATGACAGTTTTGTGCCAAATTTGGATGTTTATTGCCTTGAATGCACTAGCTCGGAGGGTCCCTCGATTTGTGAGGATCTAGGGATCTGTGAGGGTCTGAGAACCTGCGAGGGTCTGAGAATCTGCGAGGATCCCTGACCCCAAGCCGTATCAGGTTCTGCATGAGCTTGTGCCAATATTCTGTCCCTTCTTACCCCCGTTTAACTGTCACATAGGTCGATTTGATGATGACCGTATGTGGTTCGTGTACGATGGCAAGGCTGCTGACGACTCTGTTCCTTATAGACGCTTAGCGGGGTTTCGAGTTTCCATCTCAAACGACTCTGGTGGCAACTCAATCCTTTCTGCAAGTCTTGAGGCTGCGGAATTTTTTAAGTTTAGATATTTCGACGATCTCGTTTCCTTCGCTTTTGTTACGTTCCATGAGGTGAAGCAAGATAAAACTGAGGAGAAAAACTTTGGCAGGATTATACCATATGATCATCATTATTAATTAGGGGCGATGCGAGTTTTTGGAAACCAAAAATATTTCTGGATTGGATGCTTTCGCTTAATGTGTGTTTGATGTTTTATTCTTTTTAGAAGTAGTAATTTTAAATTGTAAAAGTCATTGAATAACTATGTATCTTGTGTATGACTACTGTTATCTGTCATTGCTAAGATAACTATTAAACTTATCTTCCGTTGCTGCAGGCTGCAACCAAAGTATGTTCACCGTGATGATCGAGAGCAGCAGCGGAAGATATGTTTGCCATAATCATCGAGGCTGCGGACTTTTAAGGTTTTCGTAGAACTTCTAGACATGATTCTACATGTATGGTTTGTACTGATTCACGAGATTACTTAGCTTTCAGTTTGTGCCAACATTTAAACAAGGACGACAGAAGAAATATGTCCGATTATTATTCCGCATGACAAACCTCGACAACAATATTAGTTTTCTATATGTTAAGGACGTCCTTATTTGAAGAAAATTAAGTACAGTAATTGTTCTTCGTGTAATTCATGTGTAAGTTTAAACAATCGTTCCTAGTGATATTTTGACCGAACAATACAATGTCAAGTGTAAGTTTCTTTTCACATAACAGTGCAATATCAGATCTGAAAGTTACACGGTGACAAATCTGTTTCGAGCAAGCTACTCTCATGTGACTTCTAAAATTATCAGATATAGCACAATAATTCAACGGTCTTGTTTGTTTGTTGGGGTTAGTTAGATCAAGAGTAATCTTTACAATATCTTTCACCCAAAACATATTAAGGAGTTAAAAACTAATTGTTAAAAGTGGATCTAGACGGAACCAAATTGACTAGAACAATGTTTTGTCACATACATCCAAATCCGAACCTCTCCGTGTAACTCTTTTAAAATCTCAAGTTAAATACGCATGAACCTTTAAAATCTTTCAAATTCTCAACTGAAGATACCCTGTAGATTATATTAGAATATGACTAATATCAAAGAATTAAAGACTAACAAAAATCTATGTAATTAATTAACAGTTCAAGCAAATGACGCTTTAACGTATTGATGAAAAACAATAATACTTATGCACTTTGTCGCAGTTCGATCTTCACCAATTCCCTTGCTTTAAACATTTAACTATCTAATTAAATAACGTTTGTCAAAATAAAATAAAATAAATAACAGTTCAAAGATAATAAAAGCCCGTAGGAGGGTTGCAAGTGGACTAGCCTGTTAAATATTTTTATAAGAACAAATAAGGCCCAATCCATACCCAAAACACCTACTTCATATAAAATCAAAACCCTAGTTAATCCTTCTCTTCCTCTATCGAGCCTCTCTCTCTGCTCTCTCATATCGACGAAGACGCGCAGAGGAAGAGAGAAGAAGAAGAATCCCGGTCCAGGTACTTTCTCTTTCATCATAAAGTTCCAGTCTTTTCTGTATCATTTCTTAATCGCAATCGAATTAGACCATGCATAATCTAAGATCTTGTGGGTATGTTGAAAAATCGGTTTATATCTGTATCTTTGTATGAATTTGATGAAAGCTTTGATTTTTCTTATTTGGGTTTGTGTCAATTTGGATGCTTGTTCTGCTTTCGAGCTCGATAAGAATTTTTCAGGCACCTAATGATGAAATTGGGAATATTTAATCGCTTCGGATACGAAATTTAATTTAATTTTTTTACATTTGTTTTGTAAATTTGGAAGTGGATTAATTGAAGCAGTTGTGAAATCGTAGGTTCATGATTGCATCTTAGGCCCCGGAATGTTTCCATGGTGGTGGTTGTGAGAATAACTGTTGTAGTCCACTAGATAAGGCAGGGTTATTTCGCGTTATACGAATGTCTCGTATATTTATAATTTCATTGATATTATAGAGCTTGTGGGTGAGCCTTGGTGCAACGGAAGGGTTGCTTCTTTATGACCGAACCTAAGATCTGTCATTTACAAGTGAAGAAGAATACTACTAGAACGTTGAAGAAGAATACCACTAGAACGTAGTACTAAGTGGCATATAAAGCTTATTAGAGTAGAGGTTTATTGGAATAGATGTTTGTTTTGGTTTGTAAACGGGGTTTGTATGAATATCTGATTTTGTGCTGCTATATTAATCCCTTGATCAACGTTTGATTAATCTATGAAGGGTCGTAGTGAGCGGAGATAAAAATGCAGTCCAACGGAGCTCTTACAGCCATGGAACCACTAGAACGTAGTACTAAGTGGCATATAGCTTATTAGAGTAGAGGTTTATTTTAATAGATGTTTGTTCTGGTTTGTAAACGGGGTTTGTATGAATATCTGATTTTGTGCTGCTATATTAATCCCTTGATCAACGTTTGATTAATCTTTGAAGGGTCGTAGTGAGCGGAGGTAAAAATGCAGTCCAACGGAGCTCTTACAGCCATGGAAGTTGAAGCAGGTCCATCTGCACCAAATTCAGCGGCTGTGACTTTACCACCCAAGCCATTGTTTGCGCCTTTGAAGGCTCATGAGATGTCAGATGGACAAGTCCAGTTCCGGAAAGTCTCTGTTCCGCCACATCGTTATTCGCCCCTCAAGAAAGCTTGGATGGACATATACACACCAATTTATGAGCAGATGAAGATAGACATTCGTATGAATCTCAAGGGTCGCAAAGTTGAGTTAAAGACTAGAGCTGACACACCCGAAGTAAGTAATCTACAGAAGTGCGCCGATTTTGTTCAGGCTTTCATGCTGGGCTTTGATGTTATAGACGCCATTGCCCTTTTGCGGATGGATGAGCTCTATGTAGAGTCGTTTGAGATCAAGGACGTTAAAACCCTTCGTGGGGAGCACTTGTCTCGTGCTATAGGAAGACTGTCCGGTAAGGGCGGTAAAACAAAGTTTGCAATCGAGAATGCTACAAAGACGAGGATTGTGATTGCTGACACCAAGATTCACATACTGGGTTCGTTTGCAAATATTAAAGTCGCAAGGGATTCTCTTTGCAGCCTTATCTTAGGGTCCCCTGCCGGAAAAGTGTATTCGAAATTAAGAGCAGTTACTGCCAGATTGGCCGAAAGGTTTTGATTTCGGGTTTGTCTTGAGTTATGTTAAGCCAATTGTAGTTTTGACTCTTGAGTATTTTGAGGATGCCTGTGTCTCTGCTAAAGGTGGTTGGAGGATTTTGTAACATCGTAGGGACATCTCGTAAGAATTTTATTTTATTTTATTTTATCTTTTGGAAACGAGTTGGTATGAATTGATTTTATTATTATTATTATTATTATATGATTATACAGTTAATGCACCTCCTACGAAAATAAATTGACTTAAAAACATGGAAATTAGGGAAAGTTGAAGTTTCTCTATAAGGTAATGTAACATGGGTAGAATCCAAGTCGATAAAAATGGATCTTGTTCGACAAAAGTAATGTAATCTATCTATATTATTAAGAGAAGAGGATTTGTTGATTTTTGCCCCATTTTCTTTCAATTTTGCCCACTTTTGAATACACAATATTGACATAAGGAAGGTAAAATAGTAATTTTATACCTTTTGACAAAATGATAATCAGATCTCATTTTTCATATTTTACTCTCATTTTTTATACATAATATTTACATAAAGAGGGCAAAATGATAATGATATAATATTAAGAAAAATATGCCCTTATTAAGAGATCTCATCATCATTGTCCCATACTCTTTTTAAAAATTTTAAAAACTAATATCACTACTTAAGCAAAAACAAAAAAGAAAATGAAAAAATATGCCCTTATTAAGAGATCTCATCATCATTGTCTTATACTCTTTTTTAAAATTTTAAAAACTAATCAAACTCCTTACTCAAAAACAAAAAAGAAAATGAAATTGTTCACAAACAAAGTGCGTGCTTATACCCTAATATCTTTTAAATAAAACGATTAAGAATCATTAGGTAAAAATAGTTTTTGTAACTACAGCTCGATTGAGTAATTACTTTCTTATAGCAACAAAGCTTAAGTATTCTATAATTTAGTTGAATTTTGTGTAAATTAGTCTCTTTTATTGAAAAGAAAAAGAAAAAGAAAAAGAAAAAGATTTCGAACCCGAGACGTACAGGTAGAAATTAAATCTCATATCTATCAAGATATTGCACCACGTGGTCATTTTATTGCATATATAAACTGATTGCCGCAACACAGAACGATAGTCCTAAATGACGTGGAATTGGAAAGAGAGTTGAATGTTGGTTGAGTTTTCACGAGAGTCACAGTGCTATGGAAAAAACAAGGCCTGAAATGAATAAAGAGAAAGCATGCATGAAGTGATCGATGTATTGTGCATGAAATCAGAGAAAAGATGTCTGTGATGTACTGAGTATTCAAGCAGAGAATCTTCAGGTTTTGCTTTTATTTTCATGGAAAAAGTGGATCCAAAATTTACATTGTCCTAGTTTCCAAAAAAATTTACTTTGTCCTTTAAGGAGAAAGCATGCATGAAGATGAAGTGATTGATGCACCATGCATGAAGCTAACAGCAACAAGACGAGATATTTTTTTAATGTGATCAGAATACAGAATGGTATATCACGTGTTATTATATAAATAGTGAGATATGTGTGCTAAAATGTTAATAATTAAAAAAATAAAATTTTCAATCATTTATATAAAAATACGTGGTATACCATTAGTATTCCGATCATAATAAAAAATTTCTCCAACAAAACAAAGGAATAAGAAAGAAAATGACATCACTCAGCTTACAAAGGCTGAAGATTCCAATGGCTATTTGTAATCCAACGGCCACAGACAAGTTTGAAGGGTAGTTGAGGTTAGATTTTTGTAATCCAACGGCTATGGCCGAATGACTTGGAGCATTTGTATTTTGTAAGTTGTGTTGGAGAATGATTTGAGTCATTTAACCATGCTTTCGTAGAGCTTTGTACACAAGAAGGAGAAAATCCAAACAGCAGAAATTTAGAGCACTGTGACTTTCGTGAACACTTGAGCTTTCCATCTTCAGATGGGCACCCCAAGCAAAGCTCTCTATCTTCTTCTTCGGCTTACCCTCTCTCGCTCTTTGTTTCTTCATCTCTCTCGCTTAAACTTCCTATCATTGATGCAATTGAAAATCCAAATCCTTACATTATCATGATGTTGAAAAATAATGAGTTCCTTGATTTAAGGAATGTTTTATTCCTTGATTTAAGGAATGTTTTATTCCTTGTTTTATTCCTTGTTTTAAGGGGAATGTTTTCCTTGTTTTAAGGGGAATGTTTGTTTTGTTTTTCTTAGTCTTCTTCCTCATATATACCCGAACCATTGTACATTGCAAGTATGAAATATACATCACAAATTAAAGCTATAATTTCCATATGGTATCAGAGCAGGTTCATTTGTAACCTGTCTCTGCCATTCTTGCTGCTGCGATTTTTTCTTTCTTTCAAGGTCTAAGTCATGACTGAAGAAAGTCCTGTCAACCATGATAAGGAAACCCGGCACAATCTCTCTCCAAACTCCTCAGACGTTGAGGTTAACACCAATCAACGTTTATGTTCAGTTCTCTTGAACGAGTTCAATTATCTTCCTTGGTCTCGAGCTGTTTCACTAGCTCTCGGAGGCAAAGGGAAGTTAGGGTTTGTAAATGGAAGCGTGGAAGCTCCAGATAGTTCTTCCTCTACATACAATGCATGGCTCTGCAAAGATCAACTTGTCATGTCCTTGCTGCTCAACACCATGGAGAAACATGTTGCTGAAATTTTTAGCTACTCCAATTCCGCCCATGATCTTTGGAAAGCTTTGCAGGATATGTATGGAAATCAAAACAACTATGCACGGGTCTTCCAATTAAAGAAGGACATTGCCAGTGCTCAACAAGAAGGGAAAGCATTTGTTCAACACCTTGGGAGTCTCAAAGCCATGTGGAATGAGTTGGATGTATATCTCCCTCATACCACAGATCCTACCATTCTCCTAAAACGAGCTGAGGAAGACAAAATTTATCAGCTGTTAGGGAGTATGAGCTCTGAGTACGAGGATCTAAGGAGTCACATCTTGATGAGTCAAGACCTGCCTACCTTCAACAATGTTTGTGCAACTATCCAACGAGAAGAAGCAAGGAAGAAGGTTATGAATGTTGATTCCAATCCTAGATTAACGGAGACTCGGGCATATGCATCAAATTACAAGAACTCAGAAGCCAAGGTATACAAGGGAAGAAACACACATCTAAAATGCAAATATTGCAATGGTGTTGGTCATGAGGAAGACAAGTGTTGGGAACTTCATCCTGAACTCAAGCCTAAGTTCAGCAAAGATGGAAGGATGATACCAAGGTCCTCACAACAATTTCAACCTCATTTCAAGGCAAAACTTGCTAATGCTCACACTCCTACTATCTCACAAGGATCCATGGAGTTCACTGCCAATCCATTATCATTGATCAATGAATTTGCAGCTTACCTACAAAGTAAGGGGCACGGAGGAGGCACACATGGTCAAGGCAATGAAGAGGGTAGTCACACAGCTATGTTGGGACAATTTGCCGGATTTCTTGCTGGAAATGAGAAAGTTCCAAAGGGAGAAGCACCAGGTATACTCAAAGCCTTTACTACTGCCCTATTAACTAGTACTGAAATTGATTGTTGGATAATTGATTCAGGCGCCACAGATCATATGACAAACAAAGTTACAAATTTACATCATTTTAAAAAATTTTCAAGCCCCTCACATGTGTCTGTTGCAAATGGAAAAAATGTCTTAGTTTTGGGAAAAGGAGAAATAAACTTACTTTCTCAAAAAACACCTTCCACTGCTCTCTATGTACCAACCTTTCCCTTCCAACTTTTGTCAATTGGAAAGATCACCAACACCCTAAACTGCCGTGCTATTTTCTCACCAAATAAAGTGATGTTTCAGGATGTTCTCACCATGAAGATGATTGGTGAAGGGGTCTTCATAAATGGACTTTACTACCTGTGCAAGAATGCATGTTTCACTCAGGCTCTTCAAGCTCAATCAAAGTCCATAGATGAAAACCAACTTTGGCATAGGAGATTAGCTCACCCCTCTGAACTTGTCTTGTCGAAACTGTTTCCAATTTTTTGTAACCCTTATCCTACTTGTGATACTTGTCAATTTTCTAAGTTTACTAGGCTACCTTTTGGTAATTCAATGTCTAGGACAAGTAAACCTTTTGAAATGGTACACACCGATGTATGGGGACCTGCAACTGAATCAATGGAAGGTTTTAAATATTTTGTTCTATTTGTTGATGATTTCTCTCGAACAAGTTTTCTATATCTTATGAAATCAAAAAGTGAAGTCCCTACCATTTTCAAAGACTTTCACATGCATGTTAAAACGCAATTTCAATCAAACATTAAAGTTTTAAGGTCAGATAATGGCACTGAATTTCTATCCAACAACATGCTTCAATACATAAGTTCTCAGGGTATCATACATCAAACCAGCTGTGTGGGGACTCCCCAACAAAATGGAGTAGCCGAGAGGAAAAATAGAGATCTCTTGGAAAAAACTCGTGCTCTCATGATTCACATGCACGTTCCAAAGAAATTTTGGTCGTTTGCCATCCTTACTGCCACTTATCTCATCAATCGACTTCCAAGTCGTGTGCTAGGGTTTAAATCTCCATATGAAGTTCTTAAGGGGAGGAAAATAGATTTGACACATCTCAAGGTGTTTGGTTGTGTGTGTTTTGTTCACATCCAAACCTTGAACCGTGACAAACTAGATGCCAGGGCAACCAAGTGTGTGTTTATGGGATACTCGACCACTCAAAAGGGATACAAGTGCTTCAATCCAGTCACTAAGAAGTGCACAGTTTCAAGAGATGTGAAGTTCGAAGAAGACTATCCCTATTTTACAAGTCAGGGGGAGGATTTAGTTGACATGTTTCCACTCCCTCAAAACTTTAATTATCCGATGTTGGAAAATAGATCAGTCATTGTAAGTCCAGATTGTGAAGAAGTTCAAACTGACCAAATTACTGCCAGTGAGAGTGAAGACGAGCTTTACTCTGATCATTCTCCGCCCTCTACAGAGTCTCAGGTGATTAAAAGAAATCCTCCTCGAATCAGAAAACCTCCAGTTAGGTTGCAGGACTATGTTACATATGCCTCACGACATCCAATCAATGAATGTATCAGCTTTAGTAAGTTCTCAACATCTCATGCTACATTTCTCAGTGAAATTGATAAGCACTATGAACCAAGAAGCTTTCAAGAAGCATTTCTTCTTCCACAATGGAACCAAGCCATGAAAGAAGAGCTTTGTGTACTGGAAGAGAATTGCACCTGGAGCCTAGTTCAACTACCACCAGGAAAGAAGGCTGTTGGAAGTCGTTGGATTTACAAGACTAAATTCAAAGTTGATGGATCTATCGAGAGACACAAGGCTAGACTTGTTGCTCGAGGTTTCACCCAAACCTTTGGTGTAGATTATAAGGAAACATTTGCACCGGTGGCCAAGATGAACTCAGTCAGGGTTTTACTGTCAGTTGCAATCAATTGTGGGTGGTCACTCTACCAAATGGACGTGAATAATGCTTTCCTTCACGGCGAGCTGCAGGAAGAAGTGTATATGCAACCTCCTCCAGGCTATGATGGTATTAAAGGCAACATGGTTTGTAAATTGCACAAGGCAATATACGGATTGAAACAATCACCAAGAGCTTGGTATGCCAAGCTCAGTTCTGTTCTGGAAAGGGCTGGATTCATGCGAAGTAATGCTGATTCTTCGCTATTTGTAAGAACTGGCACCAAGGGGAAGTTGGTGGTCCTCATCTATGTTGATGATCTTATCATCACTGGAGATAATACCGTAGAGATTGAGGCACTAAAACTCTCACTACATCAAGTTTTCGCTATCAAAGATTTGGGAAGGTTAAAGTATTTTTTGGGGATCGAAATGGCAACATCTTCAAAAGGACTGTTTCTACATCAACGGAAATATGTATTGGACCTCCTTCAAGAAGCAAAAATGCTTGACTGCAAGCCTGCTATCACTCCCGTTGATTGTAAACTGAAGCTCAGCATAGATGGAGAAGCCATGCATGATGTAAGCTACTATCAACGATTAGTAGGCAAGCTCATATACCTCACTATCACTCGTCCAGATATCACATATGCAGTGAGCTTGGCTAGTCAGTTCATGCACTCTCCCACTGTTGATCACCTTAACCTTGTTAAGAGAATCCTTCGTTATCTTAAGGGTTCAATTGGGCAAGGAATTACAATGCATAACAATCAGTCCACTGTCATTAGTGGCTACACAGATGCAGACTGGGCAGGTAATGTAATTGATAGGAAATCAATCACAGGCTATTGTACATTTGTTGGTGGAAACCTTGTCACATGGAAGAGTAAGAAGCAACAGGTAATTGCTCGTTCCAGCGCAGAGGCTGAGTATCGAGCCATGGCAGCCACTGCTTGTGAACTCATTTGGCTTAAAGGGCTTCTTTCAGACTTAGGGTTTCCTAGTTCTACTCCTATGACGCTTATGTGTGATAATCAGGCAGCCATGCACATTGCTGCCAATCCTGTGTTCCATGAAAGAACCAAACATATTGAAGTGGATTGTCATTTCATCAGAGCTCAAGTTCAAACGCAAATCATCCGGACCATGTTCACACGAAGCCATGATCAACTAGCAGATCTTTTTACAAAGGCACTAGCATCATCTCAGTTTCATCGGTTATTGGGCAAGCTTGGCTCAGTGAACCTCCTCGATCCAGCTTGAGGGGGAGTGTTGAAAAATAATGAGTTCCTTGATTTAAGGAATGTTTTATTCCTTGTTTTATTCCTTGTTTTAAGGGGAATGTTTTCCTTGTTTTAAGGGGAATGTTTGTTTTGTTTTTCTTAGTCTTCTTCCTCATATATACCCGAACCATTGTACATTGCAAGTATGAAATATACATCACAAATTAAAGCTATATCCTTGATTTAAGGAATGTTTTATTCCTTGATTTAAGGAATGTTTTATTCCTTGTTTTATTCCTTGTTTTAAGGGGAATGTTTTCCTTGTTTTAAGGGGAATGTTTGTTTTGTTTTTCTTAGTCTTCTTCCTCATATATACCCGAACCATTGTACATTGCAAGTATGAAATATACATCACAAATTAAAGCTATAATTTCCATACATGAACTATGTGATCTTCCCCAATGTTGTGTGTAATGGATTAACGGAAGTCCGGGAAGGAATAATAACAGATGAGCCTACTGTTCATCAGTTCCTGGTACACTGCCACATTGTCCTTCTGCCATATTATCATGTGTATGTTCCTGAGAGAGCAACGCGATTCCAAACTAACCGTCGTCTTCCCCAAGTAAGTATCATGTTTTTATTATATTATATTATTTTTATTTATTTTATCAGTCCAAATTTTTGATTTTCCTGGAAGCATTTTTTCACTCAGCAATTTATGTTATATTTTTCTGAGAAATCAATAGCGGGTTTGTTTGTATAGAGGAGTGGAGTGAGATTTCAATTACGAGAAGGTAGGATTTTTGGTCCACAGGGAGGCCTTGTCAAGTGAAGGCCAACTGGAATTTTGTGCTGACAAAGATGTCTGCATATATCTCTTTACTCCCCCCCCTTTTTTTTTTTTTTTTTTTTCCTATTCTTCTCTTTCTTTTTATTTGGACGGTTACGGTTAAATCACGTCAACATCTTATATTAATTATATTAATTATATTAAAAGAGAAAGATAAAATAGATAATATGAGAGGAGATGAGGGAGGGGGATGAAAAAAAAAAGGAGAGAAAATTCTAGTTCCTTTACAAGGCCATTCCTTCCTATTTGGACGGTTACGGTTAAAACACGTCAACATCTTATATTAATTTTATATTGAAAGAAAAAGATAAAATAGATAATGTGAGAGGAGATGAGGGAAGGGAATGAAAAAAAAAAAGGGAGAAAATTCTAGTTCCTTTACAAGCCCTTGTCAAGAACATTGTAAGCGAATAGGAAATTACCATCCAAATTTTTTGAGGCTGGACAACAATAGGAAATTACCATCCAAATTTTTTGAGGCAGGAGTTGTCCAGTCCACTGCTTGTTCTCCTTAGAGCAAGTACATCCCTAAAAGTGCGCTGCGTTTAGTCCATTTAATCCACTTAAATGAATGCTGATTGACTTCAATGAACATTAATTGATCAAATGTATCTCTATTCCTAAAAAATGTGCTGGTACAAAGTCTAGTTAATTCGTATTAAAATATTATTAATTTTATTTTTATAAAATAATAAATAAAAAAATTAGTTTTAATTTCGGATATAATTTTTAATCAATATTGTCACGCTACGTGTCATTATCCCAAAATATTATTTTGTGGATAAATTTTCAATAAGATTTTCAACCAATCCCAACGCGTCACGTGTCACTATCTGTTTACAATAATTTAGTCAAGATTTCAATAAGATTTTCAACCGATCGCATAGTGCCACGTGATATTATCCAGAATCTCATCATTTTTTTTTTTGGTCCATATAAACCTTACATCCATCATAATTTATACATCAAACTTAAACTAGCTCAGAATCATTCTTAATCATTTTTAAATTTTGAGTTCTTGCAATGTCTTCTTTAAGGAGATTGTATGAAATTGATGAGCAACAGAAAAACTTGTTGGCAGAATAGGATGAATTGTTCAATCTCGAGGAAGGTGGAGATGAAGCTTTAACAATGTAAGAGGATGAGGATGATGAACATAGAAGGCAAAGAGTCTCACATTCTCGTCGTGTCATGGAAGTTGTGGGTTAGATATCCAAACCTAGATACGCTGCAAATTTGGATAGAAATAGGGAAAGACGAGATAAAGATCTCTTAGAAGATAATTTTATCTCCAACAATTTATTCCCTGATCATATTTTTAGACGTCGTTTTAGAATGCAACGAAATTTGTTCGACAAAATCATGATTGCTAATTACAATCATGATCCATACTTTGTGCAAAAAAAAGAGGCTTTTCATGTTCTAGGTCTTCTTCCTAAGCAAAAAATTACTGCTACCTTGCGAATGCTTGCATATGGAGCATCTGTAGATCAAGTGGATGTGATAGCGAGGATGGGAAAATCAATTGTTCTAGAGTCCCTTATAAGGTTTTGCTTCGCAATTAAAGCCCTATACAACAATGAGTACCTACGGAAACCCACGACCATAGACCTGCGAAGGTTTTTAAAGAAGGGTGAGATGCGAGGCTTTTCTAGCGTAATTGGAAGCATCGACTGTATGCACTGGACTTGAAAAAACTGTTCAAGTGTGTGGCAAGGAGCTTATGGCGATAGAAAAATGAGACAAAAGTATCATTTTGGAAGCGGTGGCTTCATTTGATACATGAATTTGGCATGCTTTTTTTGGTGTGCCGGGAACTCAAAATGGCTTCAATGTCATTGCCCAATCTCTAGTGTTCAACGAGGTGCTGTAAGGAAAAGCACTGAGAGTCACATATTGGGTCAATGACCATAAATACGAAGGAGCATATTACCTAGCAGACGACATTTACCCAAGATGGACAATGTTTGTCAAAACAGTGTCACATCCATAAAGTGAAAAAGAAAAACATTTCGCAAAATGTTAAGAGGGGTGTAGGAAGGATGTGAAGCGTTATTTTGGTATCCTACAATCTCGTTGGGCGATTGTCAAGGTTGCTGCTAGAATGTTTTGGTATCCTGCAAGCTCGTTGGAGCGTTGTTTTGATATCCTGCAAGCTCATTCCTACACCCCTCTTGACATTTTGCGAAATATTTTTCTTTTTCACTTTGTGGATGTGACACTGTTTTGACAAACATTGTCCACCTTGGGTAAATGTTGTCTGCTAGGTAGTATGCTCCTTCATATTTATAGTCAATGGCCCAATATGTGACTCTTGGTGCTTTTCCTTGTAACATCTCGTTGAATGCTAGAGATTGAGTAAGGACATTGAGGTCATTTTGAGCTCCTATAACACCAAAAAAAGTATGCCGAGTTCATGTATCAAATGAAGCCACCGCTTTCAATATGATACTTTTGGCTCATTTTCTGTCGCCATAAGCTCCTTGCCATGCCCTTGGACAATTTTTTCAGGTCTAGTGCATACAGTTGATGCTTCAAATCATGCCAGGAAAGCCTCGCATCTCACCCTTCTTCAAAAACCTTTGCAGGTCCGTTGTCGTGGGTTTCCGGATGTACTCATTGATGTAGAGGGCTTCGATTGCAGAGCAAAACCTTATCAGGGACTCCATAACAGTTGATTTTTCCATCATTGCTATCTCATCCACTTGGCTTGCAGATGCTTCATATACAAGCATTCGCATGGAAACATTAATTTTTTGCTCAGGAAGAAGACCTAGAACATGATAAGCATCATTTTTTTGCACAAAGTATGGATCATGGTTGCAAATAACAATCATGATTTTTTCGAACAAACTTCGTTGCATTCTAAAACGACGTCTAAAAATATGATCAGGGAATAAACTGTTGGGGATAAAATAATCTTCCAAGAGATCTTTACCTCGGTTTTCCATCTTTCTATCCAAGATTGCGGCACGTCTGGGTTTGGATATCTGATCCACAACTTTCATGATACGACGGAAATGTGAGGCTCTTTGCCTTCTATGTTCATCATCCTCATTCTCTTCCATTGCGAAAGCTTCATCTCCACCTTCCTTGAGATTGAACAATTCTTCTTGTCCTGCAAACAATTTTTTCGGTTGCTCATCGATTTCATACAATCTCCTTGAAGAAGACATTGTAAGAGCTCAAGATTTAAAAATGATGAAGAAAGATTCTGAGTTAGTTTGAGATTGGTGTATGAATTAGGATGGATATAGGGTTTATATAGACAAAAAAAGAAAGGATGAGGTTCTGGATAATGCCACGTGGCATTGGTTGAAAATCTTATCGAAATCTTGACAAAATTATTGTAAACAGATGACACGTCGGGATTGGTTAAAAATCTTATCAGAAATCTATTCATAAAATAGTACTTTCGAATAATGACACGTGGTGCGACAAGATTGATTGAAAATTTTATCGAAATCTTGGCCAAATTATTGTAAACAGATAGTGACATGTGGCGCGTTGAGATTAGTTGAAAATCTTATCGGAAATCTATCCACAAAATAGTACTTTTGGATAATAACACATGGCGTCATAATATTGATTAAGAATCTTATTTGAAATTAAAACTATTTTTTTTAATTTATAAAATAATTAATAATATTTTAATACGAATTAATTAAATTTTGTGCCAGCGCATTTTCTGAATTCTGATGCTGTCCTTGACTTTGATTTTGAGTACCCGAGCTACCACCTCCTCCATAAACTGAACTAGATGCAATGCCCTCGGTAGGTTGACCAGTAGAACAATCACGGGCATAGTGTCCAGCGCCTCCACACCTAAAACACTGGTCACTCCATGCAGCATAATTTCCTCGATGACGTCTACCATAACGCATACAAATCGGAGTGGCTGGTGTGAAATGACTAAAAAACTATCTCGATACCTCATTACCCGATCCTTCACTAGAAGATCCCCGAACCCTGACCGTGACGTTTTAATGATAGTGAGTGTCTAGGGCCGATAGTAGAAGAACATGAACGCTCTTTGGTGCTCCGAGATCAAAAACCTTGACCCCGAGTAAACTGATTTCGAGGCAAATTATGATTGCTGCAATACAAAAGTGACCGTTCCACTCTCAAAGCTGCTCTGATCATACTCTCATAGGAATTATACTCATGTGCTGACATAAAGTTGCGGATATCATCATCCAGGGCAATATCAAGTTGGTTCATCATCTCTTGCGGGTGCTCATAAGCAGAGGGAACGTGTCTCGCCAATCCTCTAAAAGTACAATCAAGTTCTGTCACCGACATGTTGCCCTGGCAATGCGCATAGAATTCTCGTCTCTTACTTGCTTTATACTGAGGACTCATAAAATAATATGAAAAGAGTCTCCGAAAAGTACTCCATGTCATTGGCCGATTAGGTGGTTGAGATCGTTTCGTAGACTCCCACCAAATTTTTGCACCACGCATAAGAAAATACCCTGCGGTCTTCGCCCGTTTCTCTGCAGGGCAATCCACACATTCAAAAATATCTTCAACATTTTCAAGCCATTCCTTGGCCTCCTCACATGCGCCCACAACATTTAAATTAGTAACACCATGACTTCGGGCAATTTCCACATAAGTGTGGTTTTGCTCGCTATTCCTAAGGAATGCATGTTGTAGAGGAGCAACTAATTGATGAATTCCACTCAAAACACCAGTACGAGGGTGACGAGGTACATTACCACCACGAGGCACATTCCCACCACGAGTATTCATGATTCTGAGAAAAAACCAAAAACAAAGCTTAGAAGGACGAAAGATTTCACAATTAACAAGGAAATTGTGCTGCAGGGAATGTCACAGTTTCGGAAAAACCTATTATGTAGTATTATATTGTTTTCAAAATGGTGGGGTTAGTATGTTTAGATATATAATGGTTTTCTTATTATTACTATTATTATAAACTCTGATCCACTCACCTTTTGTTTTTGTGCCCCCTTCAAGTCCTAGTGACGAGGAATACGCCCCAAGCATCAAGGCATTTCCCTTCTAGTGATCTTGTGTTCTCCTCTCAACATATGACCTTTTTATGTATAATTGTAACTTAATGTCTTTCATTTCACTAACACTCTTGTTTAGTTGTATGCTCTCAACATATTCATGCATCCTTTCTTTCAGATTGTTAACAGTTGGATATTATCCTTATATTATGACTAATGTTTTATCGTTGCTATTTCATTAGCGTTTGTATATTCTTTATGATTGTTGTTTTTCATGCAACTTCTCAATTACATGTTTTCTTATGTTCTTGCATATTCATATAATTATGACTTTTGTCACTCTCGAGTGTCGGTCAGCACATGCCATCCAGATGATATTTGAATATCTAAGTTGAGGCGTGTCACCCTTCAAACAAAATCATTAAGTTTGTATGAGTTTATATAATTTCTGGCTTTTCTGTATCACTTCTGGCTTATTCTAAATTATTTAATTTGCATTACATAATATAAATTTTCTAGATTCCATGGCAGCCTTATACAAGGCATAATCCCAACTTCCTCGAAATGTTAAATGGCGAACAACGAATGGGATTGTGCCGGACATGATGTAAGTTTAATTTTCTTCGGTTTTCAAGTAATCATTACTCGATGCTTAATCAGCTTTTTTTGTACAAACTATTTCCGAGATTTAGAACTAATCACTGATTTATTTTCTTCTTATGCTGCAGATACTGGTCATGACACCACAGGTTCTCTTGGATGTCATGATGAATGCTTTCTTCAACTTAGAAATGTTTAGCTTGATAATCTTTGACGAATGTCATCGCGCTACCAGCAATCCTCAACTTAGAAACGGTCAGATATTGGTGCTTCATAGCTAGTGAAATTCTACGATCTGTTATGCAAAATATTCAAGAGATCCTTTCGAATTTCTAGTGTCTCGTCCGCCATGGATTCTGAGGCTTAAATATCTGCACTTGAAAGCATCTTGGATGCTCAGGTATTTTGAGATTTGGTTATGATTATTCTCCATTTATCATTAGACTTAGTCACAGTTTTGTTGTCTAAATATCTTGAGACGGGCCGATGCAGGTTTACACTGTAGAAGACATGACTGAAATCAAAACATTTGTTCCCTCAGTCCACAAATGTAGGTTTTACGAGCAAGCACGGTCCGCCTATTTGGATTTGAAAGAAAGGATGGAAGCTCTGCTGTCGAAGGTAGTCCCACATCGTATCATATCTTTCGTTCACAGAATATGTTAAGACTTATGTCTTAGCTTCTACTTACCGTACTTCTGAATACACTAAGAGTTATTTAATTTCATAGACAGTATGCTTCTGAGTTGGAGTTGCAAGAGCAACTGCCAAGTCAGTACCAAGACATCAAGGACAATATAAAGATGCTTCAAAAGAAGTTACACAACAACCACATGAAGATCTTGTACTGCCTCGATGACCTTGGCATTGTATGCGCATATGAGGTAACTTTGTTCTCTAAGTCAAAACAAAAGAGTAATAAAACTAAAATGTGGTAGAAAGATGAAAAGAGGAATGTGATCTGTTTGGTGTTACCACATTTTATAGGCTGTTAAAGTTTGTCTGTCGAATGTCCCTGATGCCAAAGAACGGTGCCAATTCTATAGAGAATGTTCTTCGCAGTAGAAAATTTTTCTCGAAGAAGTCTTGCTTATGATTGCCAGATTTCTTCAACCTGGCATGCCAATTGGTAAGTTTTTTTTTCTTCTCACTTTTGGATTGGGTGCATTGGATTTATACTTATTTCTAATTGATATTACTTCCTTCACACTGCTCAGGCTGTGAACTTCATGCAGACTCTCAGTTTGACTACACATAGGCGTGCGATTTGGGTTTCATATCTCTAAAGTTATAGGAACTACTAATTTTCCAGTCATTTGGTAAGTAGAACTACGCATGGCCA
Source organism: Pyrus communis (assembly GCF_041283825.1). Classification (NCBI taxonomy): domain Eukaryota; kingdom Viridiplantae; phylum Streptophyta; class Magnoliopsida; order Rosales; family Rosaceae; genus Pyrus; species Pyrus communis. Next base: position 2,643,625 of record NC_142575.1, on the reverse strand, counting down.
AGTCCTTGTTAGTTAATTTTCTTATAAAGTTAATCTATTGGAGTGCTTTGCCATTGCAGAACCGGTAGCAAAGTTCAATGCCTCATTTTCGTAGAGCCAATTACTACAGCTAAAGTGATTGAAATATATGTTAGAAAGTTCGGTACTTATCTCACTTGATAGTTTCATACGTGACTGGAAGTAACGGTTCAGCTGATGCGCTATCACCGAAGCTGCAAAAAGAAACTTTGGAATCCTTTTCGCACCACAGATTTCTATTTATACGAAGCTTTGGTGTTAGAAAACCACATAATCAGTGAAGAATATATTGAACATGTTCTTACCAGTAAGAACACCTGCAAATAAAAGGTGCATGTCATTACTTGTCTTGACATGCTAACCCTTGCATCGTGGCACACCAAAACATCGTTGTGGGCATGCGATGACATGCCATGGCATGCATATTGCATGCTTGGCATGGCTTATCATAACTTATCTTGACATGGTAGCCCTTGCATCATAGCACTCCAGAACATCGTTGTTGGCCACGACATGACAAGCATCACAAATTGAATATTACTAGATGTCTAATGATCAGCACAGGTTGGTATATACAGTTCGAAATATTTGAGCAAATGTTCACAACATGTGCCTGCCTCTTTGCTTGTCATGTTTTATAGGGATTTAGTGATACCTTGTTTGAATCAAGCCGATTTGTGTTCCTACTGTTTCTGATTTCCTTTAATTATTAAACTTGGCATGTGAACTTGCATTTGCAGTAAGAATGTGGGAGGCTGCTAGAGATAAAAGTTTAGAGACAATGGCACTGGTCTCTAGAGGCTTGTTAGAGCGATGTATGACGTTCTTTCGTATACTAGCAGCATTTATGGATGCTTTTCTATTGAAATTTGCCTTCTCAAGGAATCCAAATTGCAATTTGTAAGTGAAATTTTGTTCGTATGTGCTGCATTTTTTTCAATTGGACTGCTCTGCTTAAATTTTCTCAAGGAATCCAAATTGCAAGTGAATCAATCATCACAACAGTGTTTAGTGTACATTTGAATGACGACAATCGGTGCGTAATTGATCATCGCAATAATCTTCGGTATCTGTTTCGTCAATCAGTATTGCCTGAAATTGATTTGTCTATCCTTGTTCCTTTTTTTGGTTTGGTAGGTGGAATCATAATTCTTTGTAGACTCGCATGGTGTCCATTTGAAAGAAGCTAGGGTATACCTACGGCCGCTGCACTTATGCAGGAGTTTCATGTGCTTCATCGTCCTTTAGAATCCGGAAATTAAATCACGTGGTTGCTTGTGAAAGAGTTTCATGTCTGCTTCCCTGCAACGAAGAGAGAAAAGTTAAGAGAGATGAGATGTTTGATGTGAGTTTTCATGCAGCGAATCTTCAGTCTGGCTTTTTTCATGGAAAAAGTGGATCCAAAATTTACTGTCCTCCGAAGCCAAAATACTCGCAGTAATTGGTTTTTTCTTTTGCAGCAGATTTTCCAAAGTCTATTTGTGAACAGTTTCTTGAGCAAGTGACCCTCTTTCGGGCTGAATGTAGCCGGAAAATACAGAATTATTTGTGTATAGGATCGTCTTGTAACATTTTTCTCAAATAATTCTCTAACAGATTGTAGTTAAGAACAAGTTTAATTCATTGACAGTCGGGCAATTGCCTGAGCTATTTCGTAATTTGGTCAGCATCTCTTGCTGCTGCTTATTCTTTTGAGACATACTTGGCTATCCGTTTTCCTAGTCTTAATTTTGACCTCCTAGGTTTATTCTAACCTTCATCATCAAGGACATGTCAAATGCATAGCTTAAACACGGACAATTAGGGATGGACACAAATACCACCCAAATTTTCTTGTCATTTACCGTTCGTATTGTATATGTTTTAGTGTGATTGTACCACTTCCATTAATTTTCGTTACAAAGTTTGAGTAAAAAAATGTGTCATTTGCAACAACAGATGTGAGTCATTTTTCAAAGATTTTCCACTTAAAGACCGCTAAATGACTTAAGGCCGGGAAAGAACTCAGTTGACTAAAACCGTGAACGTATGTTTTTCTTCCTCTAAAACAAGTTGTACATAGTTAACGAAATTCTTACCCCAAGTCGTAAGTTGTCTAGGGCTCTTGGAGTGGTGACAATACGCATGAAGAAAATTATCACGTGCCAGCAAATGATGATTTTGATATTCTAACAAAGATTGACAGAAGCGGAACATTCACACTAAAATTCGAGACTAAGTGGTGAGTTGGCAAACTCTTTTATTTAGGTGTATTTATGCATACCCTTAAGAGTCCATATATTATGAGTGATGCTAGGAAGATCAAAGTTTTTAAACCAAATTGCAAATCAAATGATGTGTCACCAATAAGAAACAAACCGTTAATCGATACTTAATTAATAATCCAATCATCTACAACCATATCATTTCGTTTGCAAATTTGGTTAAAAAAATTTGGTCTCCTAGCATATACTCACATATTATTTGTGCTCAACTAACATTCGACTCATAGTCAACTTCCATCTAGCCTCTCTATAAATTAGAGCTTTCCATCTTAGCACCCCAACTGTCCATCTTCTTCTTCTTCTTACCAAAAAAAAGTAAAACACCACCTGCATTGCAATCTGTATGTACTTGATCGTGCTCTATTCGCTGAGAGATGAATCGATACCAAACTCTATTTTCATGGCGGCATCCCACGAAATCTGCTACTTCCTCTGGTGAATCAGTACCATCTCTCAGTAAACACCGCCATCTCATCACTGGTCTCGGAGCTGGTCAACTTTCTGTTGTTTTTGTATCTACTCTTTCCCGTCCTCCTTACTATTTAATTCTTTTTCCTACTGACTGATGATTCCCTTTTTCTAATCTGTTTTGACATCTCTACTTGTTATATTAATTAATCAGGGTATTTCTATTTTTAAAGACACTGAAACTTGTGTTCAAATGAAACTATCAGGTTCTGGCACTTGAATACGATGCTATTTCATATTTTCGTGGTGCATCTCCGAGTATGAAGTTCCTATCTATTTTGGTTCATGGTGTGTGGTTGCTTAAGTTTAACAGGGGGTTAGCGTTTGTTCGTGGTGTATGAGTATCTAATATGGTTGTTTGGAGTGTTGGTTGTGTAACTTCATACTTCTTGTAATTTTGTACAGATGAAAAAATAAATAAAGATATGACTTTGGAATAAAAATTATAATCCTTAAATTTCCTCATCGAAACGCGGGGTAAGCGTAATTAGCTAAGTACTTGCAATCCCTGCGGGTTCTTCTTCTCTTCTTCAAGAATTGCAGAAGTTGACATAACTATGAAATTTATAGAACATGTGTACCATGATAACCAACCGAATACTTCAACTTCTTTATTCCCCTTATTTTGCACTGATGTTTTCGATAAGTAAATCTTTTCCGAATGACAGAAAAGACGAATAAATACATCTTCCTAGCCTAAAATTCAGATATCTTGAAGGCTCTAAACAATGATGAACATGAATTGAACTACTTTGTCATCTCTGATAGTGCATGACAACAATAGGACTCCTGACATTGTGCTTCCCATCCATCCAATTTAACTCTCCAAATACGTAGTCTTCAGGCCCTTGAACCTTAGGCTTCAGAACAACCTTGAACTTCTTCTCTTCGCCACTGCTCTTGAATTGCAAGGTACTAGGCTTAACTGTAACAGAAACTCCCACCGGTTCCTTAATACGAACTACATATGTGCCTGGAGAGCCGACGTTCTTAACCCTTCTAGTCACGGTCACTGGCGTGTCACGGAGATTGGGAACTGTTATAGAAGGATAGTTAAAATCAGAAAGACTATATGCCTTGGAACATTTGTGTGGCTCTTTAGCAAACACTTTGAGCAGCGTTGCATTGTAGCCACGAGCGCATAAGAAGTTTAAGTAATCATCGGTAGTTAGGTCATAAACAAGTCCAGGGTCCATTGCACGGTTTGGTTGAACATGTCCTGCACCATAAGCAAACGGTGTTGCTCTGGCCTTGGATGAGTCCAGCATTGTGCCCTTGCTGTTATCTCGTTTTCTTGCTGCAGAAGGAACCAACGAATAAACTTAACCATTCGAACACAAGTGTGACAAAATTATGGTGCCTTAAATCAGAAGGGGAAACTTGTACCGGTGGTCATGATTGCAGATTTAATAGCTGCAGGGCTCCATGTCGGGTGAAGGGTTTTCAAAAGACCGACAATTCCAGATACATGAGGGCACGACATGGAAGTTCCGGATTGTGTATTGAAAGATACACGCCGGTTATCGAACTTCTGACCAGTTGGCCCGGTTGCTTGAGTATAAGCAGCAATTATACTCACTCCTGGCGCTGTGATATCAGGCTGATGTGCAAACAAGAATAAGTTAGATAGACTAATTTGAAGAAGCCTTGTACATAATAATTTCAAAGGAATACCTTAAGGATTGACTGCTCAATGGCGTTAGGTCCCCTCGAAGAGAATGAAGCCATAAATGGAGCTGGCTTTGTTCCTTGTTCCGTCTTTACACGATTAATGTAAGCCATAGGATTCCTGATGGATTTTCATTGAATGAGAGGCTAGAATTAATCATTAAATTTTCAGATATAAAAAAACACGTAACGAAAGATCAGTATATGTACTTGGTCGACTTCATGTAGGCAAAGACAGATTTTCCGTCAGAATAATTAACGTGTGAAGCCGGAAGCAAGTGAGGATCAGCTATGATTTCATTCCCGCTTAGCTTATCATTAACCAAAATCATACCAACAGCGCCTGCAAGAATAGCTTGTTGACCCTTGTCGGCTCTTGGATTTTGCCCTCGAACGCAAACCAAAATTTTCCCCCTTGCCTTCTTTTTATCGAGGGTTCCAGGTTTGCAGAGATGGCTGAAGAAGTTCGAGAAGATACAGTTAATGTACATTATGAACGGCATATCATTGAAAATTGATGTTACTCACGCTTCAGAACCAGACGCATTAGCAGCTTTAGCATCGCATGCACTTATCAATGGGTAGAACTTTTTAGCTGGCAAAGCTGCAGAGGAAAGACTTGCTCCCTAGTAACAGACGTTGGAATACTATCAGTACAGCGAGAAGAAATTTCATACTTGTAAAGGATTTCATTTCAAGTACAATGCCTAAAAGAATATGGTAAGGATGTTAAACTGTTCGTGTTGTAAATCAATGTGATTTCTCTAGGATTATTCATGATGATGAACAGACTAACAGCGATTAGGGTTAATTGTTTACATAAAACTGTGTATTTGCACAACGACTACCATATCATGTCATAGATTAATGTGACCCCTGTAGCATTACTCGTTACAATAAACACACGACTAGCGATTAGGGTGTTAGATTTATATACCTTGAGATGCTTCTTGTTGCCAAGAGTAACATAACTGGTGAACTCGCGATCAATTGTGCTAGCTCCAACTGTGAGCATCCACGGTGACACATTCGACACTGACCCAGGAGTAGGACCTGAATTCCCAGCTGAGCTCACCACGGTAATCCCCTTCTGAACAGCATGGAAGGACCCTATTGCAATCCCATCACTTAAAAACTCCGCAGCTGCACCACCAAGAGACACCGAGAGCACATCAACACCGTCATTAATTGCAGCTTCAAATGCGGCCAAGATGTCTGCATCGAAGCACTCGTTGCCATTGATTGGAGGCCAGCATACTTTATACGCAGCCACGCGAGCTTTTGGGGATCCACCCTTTGCAGTGCCATTGCCATTACCGAAAACACTTACTCTAGGAACAAAATTACCACCTGCCGTTGAAAGGGTGTGTGAGCCATGACCGGAATGGTCACGAGCGTTGGGCTGGATGGACTTGGCTGCAGTGGAGTTAACCATGGAAGCATACGCGGCGTATCCTTTGCTGAAGTACCTTGCTCCGATCAGCTTCCTACATAGGTGTTAATCCGAATTAATTAGCCATTATCGCCTAGTTAAACAACAGCATTAACGAAATTAAATAACGATGTGATGTGCATTAAGCAAATGAACAAAACACAGCAACAGATCTAAATATGATATTAACTGGTAAATAATTGTTTAATTGGATTAGATTAGTTCAAACCCAAATGATTTTGTATGATACAAACATTACTAGCATAGTTGGTATTACGTCTGCATGTGATGCAAATGTACAAAATAAACAATGATCCATTTGACTTATTTTCCAGTTTTATTGGGTACAGTTGGCCAAACAAAAGCTCTAAATGTGGATATAAGTGAGGAAATTGCTTTTCTTGTCATCTAAACATTTTCTTTTGATGACGCCCAAAACATATTTTTGCAATCACAATTCCAAAATATTCTTGCCGTCCAACCTGGAGAAATTTTGTAGTGTGCCCAAACTATGGAATAATACACTACATGTTATTATACAAGTGGAATAACATTTCAAAAATAAAACTTTCTTCAACATTTTTAATAACATATAATGAATTCTTTGTTCTGAGTACAATAAAAAGTTTTTCTCCAACATGATATGTGATAAATTGCTAAAATATATACAATATTGGAAAAAGAGGTGGGAGACACAACTTTAGGGAACTTTGTACCAAGGACCCACCTTTGTTTTCAAACTTTATATTAAAGTTCGCGTTTTAGATAGATGTAGCCCGACAATTCCCAACGTATGCTATTTCACTTTTCAAAAGTCAATTACTCAATCACTTTCCACGTGAATGAAAGCTGTTCCTAAGTAGTAGAAACCAACATATTGGTGAGAACCTATCCTACATTACTCGGGCAAGTGTTTAATAAGTGAAGTGCTAAGAACAGCCGTTCACTTGCACATAGTTTAAACAAGTGCCTAATAAGTGAAATATCAAGGCAGGTCATTAGCGCGCGCACATTAAGTGGGCAAGTATTTAATGGACAACGCTAATGATAACTGCTTGCATGAATGAGTAATTTCTAACTGTTTATGCAATAAGGCATCAACATATATTAGCGGTCAGTAGTCGTCCGAATAAGAGACGGACTTGAGTACGATTCAATTACAACTTTTTGGTATTTTCACCTTACATATCAAGATTCTAAATTAACTGAATATACAAATTGGGACCAATGAACCCTTAAAACGATGTAATCTACTTAAAAAAATGAAGTCTCTGAGAAAAAAGAGCAAGGAGTGGAGAAGAGAATGGACCTATTGCAACGAGAACCATCTTTGGTGTCCAGCTGACAGATTCCACGCCATTTAAATGGGATTGGTCCCATCCCTTCATCGCTAAAGCTCTTTGATTCCGGCCAAACACCTATCACAAAACCAATAAAGAAAACATAGCACCCAACAAGAAAATGTCAGAAAGCATGATTGACAAATGACTAGTGTTGCCCACCAAATAATATGCTATACATAATGGAAAATTACTAGAACGCATGGAGAAAATATGCCAAAGAAAAGAAATATTCAGAAATAAAACTAGTTATAAATTTTTATTCAGGAATAGAACTAAAAGACCTTAAATAGACAATAATCGTATATAAATTATAAATTTTGTATCAATTTCTTGTCTGTTTAGAATATCCTTCCAATTCTATTTTAATTAAAATTCTACAGCCAAATTAATTTGTTCATATTTCCGAGAAAATTCCAATGATGAAGAAATTAGAAGCACAATCTCGACTGATCTGCATTTCTTACTGCAGTTAATTTCTAACAAATAAATTCTCTTTTTGTAGTGAAGTAAAACAAAAAAGGATTACATTTGGTTTGTTTATAATTCAGAGAATTTGACATCAACTTGCAAAATGCTTTAAAATATGAAAGTGGTTTGGTCAAAATCATTATGGTTAGGTCAAAAATCATTTGGGTTGGTAGGTTTTTAAAAAATTATAACATTTGAACCTAAACTATCATATATCACTTCCCTGAACTTTTATATAATATGAAAAACGTTGAACTAATGTGGTTAGTGTTGTGCAAACCCGGATAGCACCAAATCTATTTTGGAACCAACTCAAGCTAACCCACAGGAAATATATCAAATAAAATGCAAGAACAAAATATAAAAGACACCAAGATTTTAACGAGGTTCCTCCACAGTCAGTGTAACTGGAGTACGTCCTCGGAGCAGTAGGAGCTCACCCAATAATCCACTATCAACCAAATGGGAGTTTACAAAGTGTTGACAATCTCTCAACCCAAAAGCCCAATACACCCAATAGCTCTCACACACCAAAGAAACAAATAGAGAAAGAAATATAATGAATAATTTCTTCTCTATACATATAGCTCTCGGCTATTACAACAACACCTACTTTGGTGGATGATTACTAACCAATTGAAGCAGCAACTTGTTCTTCTTTTTGGGCTGACTGCAAGACTCCCTTGCTCTCTGCAAAACTCTCTGCAAAACTCTATCTTTTCTCTTTGCAAAAGGAGCTTTTTTTCTCTCACTTGTTTCCTACCAAAACCGAAATGAATGAACTCCCTAGCTTTGAACCAATATTTCCTTTTCTTTTAGCCAACACTCACGGGTGTTTAAGAGACAACAAAACATCTTTTCCCATTTTCCTCCCCAAAATAAGGAAAGGTGTTTCCACCTTTGGATTGTTAATTCTAAAGAATGGCCACTTGGCCACTTATTCAACAATCTCCACCTTGGCCAAGTTCCGAAAAACGTCATGATAAGCCAAACAACACAATTAACACACAACATCACTCCCAATCACTAGCAAGAGAACAACTCATGCCGAGCCAATTCTCCAAAACTCCTACTGCTCAACGCCTTCTTTATATAGGCAAAATGTGAGCCAAGTTCAAGCAATGAACAAACTTGGCTACACCAACAACCTTAGTCAACATATCAGCGGGGTTGTCTTTAGTTGGAATCTTCTGGAGAATGATTTCTCCTTCACCAACAACTTCACGAACAAAGTGATAACGCACATCTATGTGCTTGGTCCTCGCATGATGAACCTGATACTTAGCCAAATAAATGGCACTCTGACTATCACAATGCACCTCCACCTGCTTCTGATCAACCCCCAAATCTCTAATCAGCCCATGTATCCAAATGGCCTCCTTTATAGCTTCAGCAACTGCCATATATTCAGCCTCTGTAGTAGACAAAGCAACAGACGACTGCAAAATGGACCTCCAACAAACTGGCCCTTTAGCCATAGTAAACACATAGCCTGTAGTAGACTTTCTTCCATCCAGATCACCTGCATAATCTGAATCAACATAACCAACAGCAAAATGACCAATACCAGAGTCATCCCTCTCAAAGCATAAACCAACATCTCGAGTACCATGGAGATACCTCAATATCCACTTAGCTGCATTCCAATGCTCTTTACCAGGATTATGCATATATCGACTCACCATGCCAACTGCATGAGCAATATCCGGTCTAGAGCATACCATTGCATACATCAAACTACCAACCAAATTTGCATATGGTATATTTTTCATTTGTAGCTTCTCTTGATCAGTTTTAGGACATTGTAGAGAACTCAATTTAAAATGAGGAGCCAAAGGGGTACTAACCGGTTTAGTTGAATCATGAACTCCAAACTTCCGAATCAACTTCTCAAGGTATTGTCTTTGATTCAAACAAACCAAACCCTTCTCTCTGTCTCTAGTGATCTCCATGCCAAGGATCTTCTTTGCTTCACCAAGATCCTTCATCTCGAACTCATTCTTCATTTGATTCTTCAATTTCTCAATCTCTTCAACATTCTTTGAGGCAATCAACATATCATCAACATATATCAACAAATAAATGAAAGACCCATCTTGCAACTTCTTGAAGTACACACAATGATCATATTGACTTCTAGAATAATTTTGGCCTCTCATAAATTTATCAAACCTCAAATACCATTGTCTTGGAGATTGCTTCAAGCCATAAAGTGATTTCTTCAACTTGCAAAACAAATTTTCTTTCCCTTTCACCATATATCCATCCGGTTGACACATATAGATCTCTTCATTCAAATCACCATGTAGGAAAGCCGTTTTCACATCGAGTTGCACAAGCTCAAGATCATATTGTGCAACAAGAGCTAACATAATACGAATTGAGGAGTGCTTCACAACTGGAGAAAATATTTCGTTGTAGTCAATGCCCTCCTTTTGTGCATACCCTTTAGCAACTAATCTTGCTTTGAATCTTACATTGCTTTTCTCATCAGCATCTTCCTTCTTGGCATACACCCATTTGCAACCAATAGCTTTCTTACCCTTAGGCAATTTAGCTAACTCCCAAGTTTTGTTCTTCAAGAGAGAATTCATCTCATCACCCATGGCATTGCACCACTTCTCCTTTTCCTCACTCTCAATGGCTTCTTCAAAATTGGATGGAATCTCATCAGTGATAATAGGAAGAGCAAAAGCAACATAGTCACTATACCGAGCTGGCTTGGTAATTTGTCTTTTTCCTCTGTTCTTGGCAATAGATTCTTGAGGTGAAACTTGCTCTTCAACTTGAATAGAATCTTCAAGTTCAACTTCTTCAACATCCTCATGGTCTCCCACTTCTTCACTTGTAGTGGCTTCGACATCAGCGGAAATAGGATTTGAAGTACTAGAGGCAACTTTCTCAAGCTCCACCTGTTGGATATTTTTCACATTCTTTTCAGAGTCTCTGAACATATTTTCTTCATCAAATGTCACATCTCTGCTGATTACGAGTTTCTTCATCTCCGGGCACCATAACCTGTAACCTTTGACACCACTACTAAAACCAAGAAAGATAGCCTTTTTGGCTCTAGGATCAAGTTTATTTTCAGTTACATGAAAATAAGCAGGTGAACCAAAAATACGAATATAATTATAATCATTAGAAGGTTTTCCAGTCCATACCTCCATTGGCGTCTGACCCTGAATAGCAGCTGAGGGTAATCGGTTGATGATGTGACATGCATAAGTAACTGCCTCTGCCCAAAACGACTTGCTCAAACCCGACTGAGACAACATGCATCTAACCTTCTCAAGCAAGGTTCGATTCAATCTTTCTGCAACTCCATTTTGTTGTGGAGTTCCCTTGACACTGAAATGTCTTACAATCCCTTCTTCTTTGCAAACTTTAAAGAAAGGGTCGGATGTGTATTCACCACCATTATCCGATCTCAAAATCTTAATCTTTCTCCCAGTCTGGTTCTCAACCATTTTCTTCCAACCCAAGAAAATACTCAACACCTCACTCTTGTGCTTCATAGTGTAGACCCAAGACCTTCTTGAATAATCATCAACAAAGGTCACGAACCAATGTCTACCACTCAAAGAGGGAGTCTTTGTAGGACCCCAAACATCCGAATGCACATAATCAAGAATGCCCTTCGTCTGATGTACAGCAGTACCAAACTTCACTCTAGTTTGCTTTCCCAAGACACAATGCTCACAGAAATCAAGCTTACAAGTCGTGGCACCTTTTAGAAGACCTTGTTTCACAAGCCCTTGTAGAGCTTTCTCACCGGCATGGCCTAATCTCATATGCCACAATCTAGTAGTATCAGAATCGGATGTGCCCATATTTTCTGAGACTACAGATGCTTCACCTGTCACAGTGTTTCCTTGCAATAAATACAAATGGCCACTTCGAGGAGCTTTCATCACAACAAGTGCACCATAAGTCACCTTCAATGTCTGCCCATCTGAATGAAACCTGAAGCCCTTGGCTTCCAAAGTTCCCAAAGAAATAAGATTTTTCTTCAAATTCGGTACATACCGAACACCTGTCAACTCTTTAACCATGCCATCATGCAACTTCAAACGAACTGTACCAATCCCTTTTGTTGTGCAAGGATTGTCATCTCCCATGAACACAACACCACCATCAAACTCTTTCAAGCTTGAAAACCAATCCTTGTGAGGAGTCATATGATGAGTACAACCCGTATCCAACACCCACTTAGTAGCACAATCAAATGATGAGGAAGTGGTTAAAGCAAAATCAGAAAAATCTGTTTCAACCTCAGCAACATTAGCTTCAGAACTTTCTTTGCCTTTGGTCTTCAATCTAGGACAATCTTTCTTCCAATGGCCCTTATTACGACAAAAGGCACATTCATCCCTTTCCAAAGGTTTTCTACCTTTAGAGTTTCCTCTAGGTCGAGACTGTGATTTTTTCCTGCTAGAAGAGGATCTCCTCTCCGATGATCTACCTCTAACAAATAAAGCTTCAGAGGTACTATCATGATTTTTATCTCTATGCCTCATTTCATAATTCATCAAGGCATTTGACACATCTTCAAATTTCACAGTTTCTTTACCATGCATAATAGTGGTAACAAAATGCTCATAAGAGTCCGGCAAGGAATTCAACAATATTAAGGCCTTATCTTCATCCTTAATATCCTCATCTAAATTTAACAAGTCGGCAATCAACTTATTAAAAGCATCAAGGTGTCTAATCATTTTTGTACCTTCTTTGTATTGGAAGCGGTAGAGCTTTTTCTTCAAGTGTAGCCGGTTCTCTGCACTCTTCGTCATATACTTGTCTTCCAATTTTTGCCACAACACACTTGCCAAAGTCTCCCGCATCACAAAATACTTCTGAGTTTTTGCAAGGCACAACCGAATTGAAGAGCAAGCCCACAAATTTAATTTCTCCCATTCCAGTTTCGACATAGCTTCAGGCTTCTCTCCCAAGGCGGCAAGAAGATCTTGTTGAGCCAACACATCTTTAACCTCACATTGCCACATCCCGAAGTTGTTTGTGCCATCAAACTTTTCCACTTCGAACTTTGCATTTTGCACCGTAGTTCTTGCAAACCCGGAGCTGCTTCCAAAAGGATTCTCATCTTGCCCGTCTGACATCTTTGGCAACTAGACAGTACCCAAGAGCAACCAGTGCTCTGATACCAATTGTTGTGCAAACCCGGATAGCACCAAATCTATTTTGGAACCAACTCAAGCTAACCCACAGGAAATATATCAAATAAAATGCAAGAACAAAATATAAAAGACACCAAGATTTTAACGAGGTTCCTCCACAGTCAGTGTAACTGGAGTACGTCCTCGGAGCAGTAGGAGCTCACCCAATAATCCACTATCAACCAAATGGGAGTTTACAAAGTGTTGACAATCTCTCAACCCAAAAGCCCAATACACCCAATAGCTCTCACACACCAAAGAAACAAATAGAGAAAGAAATATAATGAATAATTTCTTCTCTATACATATAGCTCTCGGCTATTACAACAACACCTACTTTGGTGGATGATTACTAACCAATTGAAGCAGCAACTTGTTCTTCTTTTTGGGCTGACTGCAAGACTCCCTTGCTCTCTGCAAAACTCTCTGCAAAACTCTATCTTTTCTCTTTGCAAAAGGAGCTTTTTTTCTCTCACTTGTTTCCTACCAAAACCGAAATGAATGAACTCCCTAGCTTTGAACCAATATTTCCTTTTCTTTTAGCCAACACTCACGGGTGTTTAAGAGACAACAAAACATCTTTTCCCATTTTCCTCCCCAAAATAAGGAAAGGTGTTTCCACCTTTGGATTGTTAATTCTAAAGAATGGCCACTTGGCCACTTATTCAACAGTTAGGTCAAATACTCATGCAACATCTATTGGTGCAGAAATATATCAAGGAAAGCAATGAATGTGGTCGATTTTACACTTCAAATAGTACAATTTAACCTAAATTGTAAAGCAACAAAATAATTAAGATTACCAGTATCAAGGTTTCCGATAATTGTATTTGCACCTAACCGTGCCTTCTTCCAAATAGAGCCAGCCCGGATTTCGTCGTTTTCTTCCAATTGAAGAAAATCCCATGAACGAGTTGTGTGTAGTGTTCTTCCTCTGTTTGGGAAAACAGACACAACATTTGGATCCTCTGCAGTTCACAGAAAATGCATTGTGAAAAAAAAAAAAGAAAAAAAGAAAAAAAGAAAAGTAACGTAGGAAAGAAAAGGAAGCTGCAAATAGAAATATTACTTGCAATCTGAGCAGCCTCCTCATCATCCAAAATTGCAGCAAAACCATTGATATTTCTCGTATATGAGTAAAATATTGATTCCTGTGCCCTTTCATTGCTGTTGAACAAATTGGAACAAATGAAAAAAAAAATCCAACGATATTAGCATGGGGAGAAAATTCAAACCCTACACAGAATGCATATACCTTCCCAAAACTGTTCCAAGAAGATTGTAATGAGAATTTGTCACGCTATCGAGATCGGCGGACAAAGGGTCCAGAACATGAGGACCTGCTCCTAAGTACACAATGTAAGACTGAAACAAAGAAATCATTTCAAGGCCATTAGTGAAATTTGACCAGACCGAAACTTCAAAAACTTAATTCGGCGAAATGAAAGAATGCAATGCATGCATACACTTTTGGCAGCATGTGCTGGAATATGAAACAAGGAGATGAGAAGAACTGAGAGAAGAAAAGAAGGGAGAATTGAATTTCCCATCTGCCAATATTTTGTAAAGAGAAGAAGTGTGCGTAGAAAGAGGCTCTTCCTTCTCCTGTTTTTAAAACTCCGTTTTTGCCTGTTTTTGGAAGCAAAAATTGCTTCCTCCTTCTGCATTAATAACGGAAAGTGGTGGAATTTCCTCCAATTTGAAAGTTACCTTTTAAGGGAATTTGAGTAATTTTGGGGAGATATAATTAAAAAAAAAAAAAACATTGCAAACAGTTTTATTTATTTATTTTATCTGGATATATGGTTGGATGAGATTTCGAAATTTTTGGTGTAAAAATCAGTGGTCTCAAAAAAGGGCAATTGACTATTTTGCAAATAACTATGTTCTCCATTAGTCAAACACTATTTTGCTGGATTATATATGAAGTTTGAGATTGTGATTGAATTTGACAAGAAATTAAGTACAAGAAATCAGTATTTACTATTTAGCATCAATTAATCTGCTTTTTTGGGTTTTTTCCCCTGTCGTTTGAGGAATTTCAGTCAACTAATGGCCAAACTTCTGCTTTGAGTGCCACTCAATATTATAGTATGATAATATTCCTCTTCGATGAAAGTGAGGTGGTCTTAGGTTTGAATCTTATGGATGGCGAATTTGATACCAAATTAGGCTGCTTATTGTGTGACTTAACCGAACTCCCCCTTTCTTTAATGTAAAAATATCGATATACTAAAAGAAAAAGAAAAAACACATCTTCTGCTTTGGGCAATGCAAACCTTCAACTAGGTTTGCCAAAATAGATAAAAACGTCTTCGTCATTCTGATATAAGGATAAAGTAGTCCAGTTTTAGACAAATGAGAGTTTATGATTGCTGCATGACACATCATGAGGCTCTCAAGGATCCTCTTGACCATTAGAAATTTAGAATTTAGATTAGCCCTTTCTTTTTTGGAAGAGCAACGATAGAATTTCATTTAGAAAAAGGTTGAGACTACACCATACAAGCACAAGAAGGGACACGAAATTGCCCTCACACAGATCAACCTTAACATTCAATTACAAATAAATTCGCCGAAAAATCGGGAGGTTCCTTTTAATTTAATCTAACAAGACGCTAGCAAGGGAACAATTAGACTAGCCTTTTGATTTAATTTTATGTACACTTTTTTTGGGTCTTAGGTTGAGCTAAATTACTCCCAATTTTGTTAAAGGTGTCTTGAGAAAACTTAGCTTTTCCTCTATTTTCTTCAACTTGACTTATTTATTGACACAGTCGTTTTTTATAGGGTATAAATTCATAGAAAGGTATTGTTAGTGGATATAAAATCTACAAGATTAAATTGATTAACCAATATGAGACTAGAAATCTAAAATCTATACCGTGAACAAACAATCGTGTCAATAAAATAGGTTATAAATTCATAGAAAGGTATTGTTAGTGGATATAAAATCTACAAGATTAAATTGATTAACCAATATGAGACTAGAAATCTAAAGTCTATACCGTGAACAAACAATCGTGTCAATAAATGGGATGAAGAAAATTGAGCAAGTTGTCTATTGATTTGATGCATAGTTCAACTGAATATCTGTGATCAAGAAAATTAAGTAAACATGAGATTTTCTTAATGTGTCATGTCTTTAAAAAATAAAAGAGATCATATACAGAGAAAGACTGTTTAGTGAAATGTCTTGCACTGACCCACTTGAATGACCTGTATGCTATTTTAACCAACGAACATCTAACCCTTTCACCTTTTTTCAGACCAAAATGAACTCCCATGTTCGACCCTATACCAATACATATCTTGAAACCTTTTACAGTTTTCATCTTTTCATATATATATATATATTTTTTTTTATACTATAATATATTTACACTAAGAGATGGGAAGAACAAATCAGTATTGAATTCGCAAATTCGTAAAATTCGAACCTAAGACTTCTCATTTATAAATAAAGAAAAATATTACCAAACCATAATATTGAGTGACTTGTTCTCATACTAATGTTTTTTATTTATTTTGAATATAAAAAAGGTTTGCCTATTACATGTTTGCTGCATGGCTTATGGTTTGCGGGACGCTAAAACTTGGCAGAACGTAGAAAACAATGCTTTCAAGCCTTTCTAGCCTTCAGTAACCTTCTTACTTTAACATGTGGCCATAACTCCAAGCCTCCCCTCAAAGAAGAACCTAACACATTTGCCTGCTGCTAAGGAATCTATTTCTTTTTTTGTTCCTATTGAGAAGTCTATTTTATTAGGGTGGGAAATTATCGTTTTCCAACTACTAAAATGATCATATTATTTCACAAGCTATTTTGTGGGATGAAACCCTTCATTCACCAAAATGGTAAACAGAAAGGAAAGAAACAAAAGCAACAATAAAACTATAAAATCATGATGCAAAGGATGATAAATTCAGATACAACACATTATAAAATATAACATTTGATGTATACAACACTGTTCAACTGATATTAGTATTATTTGACCAAAAAAAAAAAAACTGATATTAGTATTACTAATTGATAGTTTTCTTATTTTTCTTATGAATAGTCTAAGTTGTATGATTGTTTTTATATCGTCATGCATGTTTTTGATTAACTGTGTTGACATAAACACGGCATATATGTAAATAAATAAACTCGAACACGACCTATTGACACCTTTCTCCATTTCTCTTTGTAATAATTTGGGCTGGATGTTAGAAGAGTTCATTATTGAGTTTGTACTGGCCTTATAGATATATATATTTGATTGCTCCAAGCGCCCAAAGCCTACTTTATCATGCAGTCCACCCCAAAAATCAAAAAGAGAATAAAAGGATGGTCCTGATATATTCTTTCCATATTCTCTCCATGAGCAAATGCATATTAAAAGCAGCTCCCAGAAGGTGTTCTTCTGTCATGGTTTGCTAGCAATAATTCAAGCTCTCATTTTTATGCATCCCTTACTTTACATTAACGTTAGAAAGAAGAAGAGAGAACCCCAAATGAGAGCTTCTCTCCAAGGTAAGCAACTTTGCTTTGAAACTTGCCCTGTTGCCCTTGTGGTTGCTTTGCTCATGCTGAGTTTTAAGACTTGAGTAAAAAGGAGAATTTCTATACTATTCTCTCTTCATTCCTTTCCTTAGCGTTACATTAATAATTTCCTTAGCATTACATTAATGACATAATTACTAATCCGTAGTCCTCGCTGAGAAGAAATTGGATTGAGGAAGAGTTGGATTGAGTTGTCGGACTCTAAATTCACATTGATGTTGCTTACTAAACTATCTGATATCAGAGTGGGAATATGTTCGCATTTTATTCAGCAAACAAACGTGTCTCTTTTTTTTTGGTGAAAACTAATATTGATCCCATAAATTGTATATGCTTATTTTTGCCCCATTGAATACAGTTTCGACCATATTGTTTGACATTGGTCGATATCATTTCAGATAGTTGGATTGCATTTTGTTAAAATTTGGATGAAATCTTTGTTCTAGGTTCTTGTTCAGTTGATCCCGAATAGATGGAAAACATGGTGAAGTAATTTCAGTATACATATCAACTCAATTGGCCCCAGTTATCTGGAAAAAAAAAAAAAAAAGGAACAGAACAAGATATAAATCATTCAAATTTCATTGTCGAATCCAAGAATATATGTTTCTGTAACACGAATGACGACTCCTATGTCATCAGTTCAGAGCCAATATATATGTACATGAAGACATAAAAAAAAAAATTCAATCTGCACTAAAGAATCATCATGACAACAAATCCTGGACACTAATTTTACTAGCAATCCACATATTCATAGGTAGGACAGGTACGAAGCCACGCTTATGACTTCTTTCTTTAATTTTTGCAGACTTCAGAAACCCTTCCAGGCACCAAGAACTTCGCCGAAGATTTCTGCTATCAAGTCCCTGTCTGCGCATAGCAAGAAAGCATTGAAATCATCTCGGATGTCATATATCTTCCCAAACTTCACAAGGTATCGCATGCAGCTGGTTTTCAATTGAGGCAACTGGTACAGAGATGCATTTTGGAGCCTTTCGAGCACATTCTTTGTATCAATGTCTTCCAAAAGACTTTCATGGCAGGCGTCTTTCAGGTCAGAGATGTCGTACTTGTCAGCAGCATGGAGAAGTGCCAGCCTGTGGGTCAGAAATTCTTCATGTCCGATGTTTCCATAAATGTAATTAAGAAAAGCCTGACAAGCGTCAATTGACATATCGGAGATGTTTATGGTAGACAGTTCTTTCTCTTTGAGGTCATGTGAAAACATGCTCCGGAAAACAGGTGATCTAGCAGCAAGAATTGCCCGATGAGCTCCAATGCTTCCATCAGACACGTTAATCATGATGTCCGTGTGGATGCCTTCTGTTAACATTCGACTCAGGGACGCAAGAGCAGTTGCATTTGATCGCTTTTGCGTTGATCCTCCAGCCCAAATGGAGCAAGTTTCTCCACCCTATACTTGTAATGGTAAAATCATTGTCAAATTAGGAACGGTAAAACCAGCACCTACACTTTTGCTTACCCTAACCTCATTTCTGTAAGAACAACGTGATTTTGTTGGCTCTACGCAAATTTCATCAATGTTGTATTACCAAAAAAATTGGAAGAGATCAGCAATAAAGATGCTTACCTCTCCGGACGCAGTCTTCAAATCACGGAATTCAACGTCGATGATGAATTTTCCAGTTAAGGGAACCTCAATAGCCCAAACAAAATCATCATTGCTTTTGAGCTTTTTGTTTGTAACTTCTAAAACATATGTAACAAAGATAGAGTCTATTAAAAACAGAAAAAGAACAATATCTTAAAAGCCGGCATTCGAGTTAATCCTCACAGAAATTCTCCCGATAGAGAACGGACATGCATCGATATTGTATCTACACACTGATAACATGCTGCTATGTTTTGTTGGTGACAATGATATCGACACATTATGGATAATATATCTATTCCATTACCTGGATGAGTTAAGGTCTTTCGATCACCAACAGAACACACCACTCGAATAATAAACGAAGCAATCGGCGGATTCTCTCTCGTTAAATTCGATATCTCCGGATACAATTTAACAAACAACACTCTGTTCTTCTCCACAGATAAGTGCCTTCATTTCAAACCAAAACCAAAAACCCAAAAAAGAAGAAGGAAAAAAAGGTTAAAAATTATTCAATCCCAGAAAATATTCAAACCAAAATTCCCAGCTAACAATCAGATTATCATATAAATGATTGAAAGATTAAAGGGTAATTCTTGATTAAGCTTCTTAATCAATGATTTGAATTAAATCGAGGAAATTGGTAAAGAAAATGAAAACTTGAAGAAAAAAAGATGGAAATAATTTATGACTGACCAATTCCACTTGCCAATCTTGAAAGGATCGGACTTTCGGTATGTGCAGGAAGCCAAGTTGTCGATTCTCCATTGGGCGAGGCGTGAGGTGGTTTCGACTCTGTAAGCTGAATCGCTCATCCTATTAGCAGCAGAGAAAGCCAGAGCCGTCGTGATTTCATGGATGCAGTCGAAAATACCCTCCAACAGATACTCTCCCGGCTTTCCCAGGTTGACAATTCCCACAATGCTCGCTACTTCTCATTAGCATGTGCCACGAACCCAAAAACGACACCGTTCTGGTCTCTCTCTCCCTCTGTGTCTCCCACTGATTGACTCTGTTTTTTCCTCTGTTTCTACTGTATCAGTGTGAAAAATCTCAAAATTTTCAGGAGAAGATAAAATTTTTTTGGATATGGGTTTTAATCTTTGTTATTTAAATCTCATTGGGTTGCGATTTTTCAATGGTTTCTGGCACGCAAGCTTTGCTTTGGTTGTTTCTTACACCATTGATAGTGAAGCTTTGTTTTGGAAGAGAGAGAGAGAGAGAGAGAGAGAGAGAGAGAGAGAGAGAGAGAGAGAGAGAGAGAGAGAGAGGGAGGGAGGGAGGGAACGGGGCAGGGGCCTCTAGAGAGGGAGAGGTGTCTCTTGTGTATGGGGGTGGTTTGTTGGATTACAAACTGGTTGAGGAGAGGATGTGATGGGTTATGTGTGTGGGTGTGGAGGTTTTTTTAACTAAGCATACAAGCTTGGATTTTTGGTTTGTTTGCGTGGGTGTTTGGTGCTTTGAAGCAAAGCATCTTATACTTTTGAGTAATGTCCTAGCTTATTTATTGTTAGGTCGATGTTTGACAAAACTTGCAATTTGAAAACACTTTCGAGAGCACTAGGGTTTTTCATAAAAAATTCAACATGTTTATGATAAAAGCATTTACAGTGTGTGGGCAAATATTATAGAAATAACTCATTTTTCTAATCTTTCTTTTATTGTGCGCGAGTCATTTGTCATGACGATCTTTTTGACCCGATATCTAGACTATTAGGAAGAGAATATGTTTTTGTAAATTAAGACCTCAAGAAAAGGATAAGTGTATCTCTAGACTAGTAATGATTTGGTAGTTTCATTTTGTAAGCTTGTGGCTATGTATTTTTAGAATGTTTAGCTCATCACCTCAGGTATGTTAGCTTTGTGGTGACTTTGAAGTTAAAATTCATGAGTCACAAATCACAATTTACAAGTATATTATTATTGGTAGTCTCATTATATCCAAAAGAGAAAAAGGAAAAGGAAAGGGAAAAGGACATGCAAACTAATAGGCAAAACCAACGGCATTTGTTATCCAATAAAAACCAATGGAATTTATGCGTACACTTTAAATTATTTGATGGTACCACACGTCATCAGCCATTAAATCTTTTGGACCATATACTGATATCTACTTACTAATGTAATTAAACATGATTTACTTAATAAAATAGAGTACGATTTTCACTCTTTCAAATCTCTTCTCTTCTCCCCTCAACTTCCATCTCACTTTTATCTTTTTCTTTCTCTCTATAAAAAAAGTCAACACTAGATGTTGGTGTGGCTTAATTGTAACTGTTCGAATAGGAGGGGTGTGAGAATGTGACGATTCATTCTTAACACGACCTTTCACATGTGCTAAATTTTCAAGCTTAACACGCAGACAATACAACTTGAGTGATATGGAGCACGTGTGACCGTTGGGTTTCACACGTGGAATAACCTAGCTGGCTTTGATACTATGAAAAAAAGTTGAAGTTCCACTATAAAACTAATTGGCGATATGAGAAGTGAATCATGATAAAATAAAGTAAAAACAATTGATAGTTTTCTTGTAGGGAGAGAACATTAGAAAGATAATTAAGAGAGGGAGAAAGTAAAGTTGGGGTGGGGGCATCGATTAGGAAGGGTTGGAATCTTGGGTTCGTTTGTTTCCTTCTTTTATTATATTATTAGGAAATGAAAATTCTTTGATTGGAGGCTAGGGCATACAATACAAGTCGACAAGAAAGGTATCTTTGTGTGGGACATATAAACTCGAATCCTTATAAAGCATCCCAATATTACAAGTAATTTGGCACATTAATCCATCTTTCCTCTATATAAAATAAGGCACACACACTATGCATGCTAGTGGGATGAATCATGAGCCACATAAGTAGGCAACAAACCAAATTGGTGGATTTGTTCAAACACCAAAAGCCAACTGTATATGTAGGACACTCAATTGGGATTATAGAGTTGATAATTTTTTCACAGAAATTGAAAATTGGGTTGTTCTACTTGTTTGGGTTGAGAAATGTGAACAAGTGAAACTGATGTTTTCACTTAGGAGTATGCTATCCACATACCTTATTTTACTTTTCACACACCTCTTGATAATTTTTGTCCGTTGATCTTCTTCAATTCATCTAATCCGACGGTTAAATTTTGAAAATATGTATAAGAAGTAAAATAAGATGTGTGGATATCACATCCCTTTCACTTATATTGAAAATTGACGTATATGATGGGAGCGGATCAGTAGAGGGGGTGTCATGTCTCGGATTCGAAGGTGGTGGAAAATAACTTCGTGTTTGGTGCATGAAACATTCTCTCGTGCACCGGGCTCGAGTTATCCCACTCAAAAAATAGAGTTTCATTATTTGCCCAACTACGAGGCTAACTAAGGGTAGATGTTGCTAAAGTGCGTTAAATAAGTTGTGTAAACGAGCAGTTGCGAGTTGAGTAATATGAACTTTCTTTTTCAATAAAAATATATGCGAGCTTCTTCATCTTGTTCTTGTAAAGAAAAATTTTGAATCTGCATCGTTGATCATGTGTCTCTCACACATGAATTATGTATGCAAGTAAATCTCATATCCTTGAGAAATGTAATGTGATCAAAAGAGATACATATTTGTTGCAACTTGCATTACCTGTGAAGATTTAAGATATATGGGCAATGATGGTGAGCATGGGCTGAGTCAATCTTCTAGAATGAGGCATAAGGACCAAAGCCCTACCATGTATATTATTATATGATAAATACATTGACTGCCCTTTGATGCTTTTCAATTCAATCCGATGAATGAAAATTTAGAAATATGTGTGAAAAGTAAAAAAAGATGTGCGACTGCATCTGATTGTGAGCAACCAATACTAGAATTTGCTTAGTAACCAGTAAGAGGCAATGGGATAAAGGTGGTTAAAGCTAAATTTGATTTAATGATTTTATGGATTCTGAGCTTAGTAGTGTGAGCTTGTAACACATTTAAGTAATTACTATTAGGCGAAACACCTACCCACAATTAGTAGTAGCTAGTAAACATTTGATATCGAAAAGTTTCTACTTGATTATATAGATAATGGTAGGTATAGCTATGATTTGCATCCATGTGACTACAAGGTTCTATGAAATTTCGAGTTCCCATATACAGATTCTGTTGAAGCTTACAAGTTAGCTAGATATCCTAATATAAGAAAATGTAATCAACAAACCTTCGACGCATGCATATTCTATACATTCTTTTATTTGAATATTGTTTATGTTTCTCTAATTCTAAATAAACTCTTTAGTTTATTGAAGGAGATCTAGTGACCCTTTTGTCTTGAGTTCATAATTAAATTAAATCATAACTAATAGAAGTCCAAATAATATCAAAATCTTGGTTCTTTCTTTCCTGGGCGTTGATTGTATGGAGATGGTCAAACAAGAACAGAAAACTGAAAGAGACATTTGCCTACAAGATGACATTGAGAAAGACAATTGGGACATGGCGCCCCTACGGACCTGTATGTCAAAGTTTGAATCTTTGAATGGTAGTTGTCACAGGGGAAGATGGTAACTTTGTAACGCATTATACTATTTTTTTAAAAATTTATTTATTGAAAATGACTCTAATGAACTTCAATATAAGCAAAACTGAAGAGTAAAACATAAGGAAAGTAGCTATAATAAACATATTTTACAAAAATGATCATTTTTTAGTAATGACAATATATTATTCATATATTGATAACATAAAGACGAAACAACAATTATATAATGACGAAATAATAAACATTGATCATCTCTGTAATAAAATATACAAAATTATATCTTTTGTGTGGCTAATTCCCCCAAAATATATATTACTGCAAATAATACTGGTTTCGGTCAGCAAACACTAACGAGGCAAACGGCGGCTGCTGCTTCATGCTTATGTGATTGGCACTAGGGTAAGCCATCAAACCAGTGCATATGGACCAAACAACACACACCAATGACCAAACGTTCTTCAAAAAAAACAACACACACCAAACCTTCTCCTCCAATTTTTTTATTTTTTTTATTTTTAGTTTGACATATGACTCTCCGTACATTACTCCAATTTTTTTAGTATGTTACTTTTGTAGGTAAATTATTAGTACTTCACTAACTAAGGTTCTAAATGAAATTAGCCAACCGAATCGAGAACCAAGATGTTCAAGACGATTATGAAATTACACCAAACCATCTCAAGCATGAATCCAGCTTGAACACATTGGTACATAATTTTATTGAATCATATTTGTTGGAAAAGTAGTTAATTATTTTATTATTATTTATAATTTTCTTGTGTGTCAAGGATTATGATCTTATACTCGTTAGTATATAGGGTTTGTTTTAATTTTTTTTTCTATATATAGGAGTGCTTGTATTTGTTTACTTTCAATTAGTCAGTCACTATGTAGTTAACTATTTTATAACCATCATGGCATACTCCAGAGCCCATCGTCTCATAGCATGGAAGTGGTTACCTAGGATGGAACTCCATCTAGCTTGCACCAGGAAAGTTTCTTCTCTTTTCTAATTTATTTTTATGGCCAACTCCATTTCTTGTTTTCTATGGATCTGGACCCAATTTACACATTTATATAAAGTTGGCCGTTTGAATCAAATTTTCTCAACTAATCAAGTTTATGTTCTACATGCCCTTAAAATGGGCTGCCACTTCTTACACTTGGGCTTATAGGTTTAAAAAGGAGACGTAATCGAACTTAAATCATTGTTTTGTAATACTGTGACGCAAATAAAATGGAGCCGTATCCACATATCCATATCAAACACATCACATATATCTTCCTTGACCCTACATAAGTTGAACCTAAAACCAATTCCAACAAGTAAAGACAACTGTCGCTAAAACAGAAGTAGGGTTCTGTTTTTCTAAGTCGTTGGATCTAACCCTTCTCATTATTGTTGGGTCAAATGGTGCTTTTAAGGTGTGAATAAGGAAAATAACAAAGGAAACATACGTGGATCATAAATTAAAGGTTTCATAAACCCTAATCAACAAAATTAAAAAACGACAACATAATTTATATATAGCAAGGTTTATAGCAACGAAAACAATAAAGAGACACTCCATAGCGCACTTATTTAACCACTGGTGTTATAAGGTCCTGCGGCAGAAACCAGACATATACAACTAATTCTTTAAGTCAATAGTATACAAGTAGGTTTAAAAACGTACATCCAAAAAACATGTACGTTGTTTAAAAAAGCAAGGCCACGCTTGGATTGGATAGTTTTGGATTAGATACCTACTAGATTTAAGGTAGATTAATGTAAGAAATGAAGGCTGCCTATGGAAATTTGTTCAAGTTGAAAGTTGAAGAAGGTGTTGATATTCTACAATTTTGTGGGGATCTAAAGCTAATCTTAATTTTTTTTTTCTTCAATATACTTTAAATCTAGTGAGTTATCTAATCCAATCCTAAACATTAAAACATGACTTACTAAATCCAACTCTAAACACCAAGCGCGACAAAAAACGCCTTCCATAGTACCTATCATCATAGTGCTTAAGAAACTGTGGATGGTGAATATAGTTTGATGCCCATTGAATTGGATTAGCTGGTGTTTCCTCCTCCGTTGTTATCACTTCAGCAACACTTATTATGGTGGCGAAGCCAAGCTTCTTCATCAATGATCTGGCCAATTTAACGACATCAACTCCATCTCCAATCACCTCCACCTGTTCAGTCTCCACTTTTATCGACACACTGCTCACACCTGCTTAATTTGTGCTCCATCATTAGTTAGTTAATTATCAACAATTAATTCCTAGGAATGATCGTTTGGGTAGACACTATAAAACTAATGAAAAATGTTTCAAAACAATAAATTTTAATCAAAGGTCATCAAATAATTTTATTTAATGATAATGACAAAAGAAAGAAACTTGACCAAAAGTGTGTGCAAGGCACATCTACATGTGTTCATTTTAAAAAATAGTACTCGTGTTTAGTTTAAGAAATAGTGATAAGTTTGAGAAAGTGATAGTATCCGCATTCAGTTTTTAGAAATAGTCAGTGTTCAGTTTAAAAATGTAATACACGTGTTCAGTTTAAGAAATATTGTCTTTTTATTATTAAACTTTTGCCTTTTTTTTATTAAAATTGAAGTTCTTTCCATTAAACTCTAAATCATTTTCATTAAATAAAGTTATATAATGATTTTTGGTTAAAATAAACTTCATCCAAGTCTTTTCATTAAAACTGCCTATTATTTAGTTGATTGAATACTAATTTGCATACCTTTGGCGTTTGCGGCAATCGTCAAGGCCTTGGTTTTGCATTTCTCAGATTTCAGCTGAACCTTGATGACTATCTTCTGCGTGCATAAATTGATCATAGTTAAATTCTTGTTTCCTCTTTTTGTTGACTGATATGATATTTACAAAGATATATTTATACGACCGATCGACTAATAGCCCAACAAACCACAATGGGGTCTCATGTCGAGTAAAACTTGAGACCTCTTCCAACTGAATAGTAGTAACATTAAGCCAAGTACTCGCAAGTTAAAGCCTTTTGTTTCATTTGCCTAGAAAGCACTATTAAACTTTCGTAAAATGCATGTAGTACTTAATTGCGATTAAAATTCTTACCTTCATGTAAATCAAATGAGTTGCTTTTTGGGAACAAAAATTTCTTTGAATCTGTGAATATGAAAAAAAGTTTCTTTTTGGATCTTAATTACAAAGTAACAACGATGTAGGGTATTTATAGGAGCTTAGTCTTTGCAGAATATATTATTCGTGTTGATTTATGCCTACAGGCACCGTCCCATTGCCTAAATATGAATTTAACTGACTCTTGGAAGCCAAGATTTCTAGACCAAGACCTCTTAATAACGAAGATGCTAATCTGATCCAATATTACTTCTTTTTTTTCAGAGAAAAAAATGTACAAAAAGGGCGATTAGCGGAAATACCCTGATTAATTAATGTTGTAGCATGCTATGACTCCTAGGAGCAAGTCATATACAAATACAAAAAAATGGTTTGGCCAGCATGGTGGTGCTCTATCTAATTGGCTGAAGTTTTGGGTGTAGTTGAGGGAAAATGTGTCACCTAACAATATATCACCGCCATTTCCTAAGTAATGGAGTTTTATTAGTTTAGGTACGATCCATTCAAGACAAAGTTTCTTAGTTATAATCCTTTGTTACAAGAGAACATCCTTCGACTATGAGTAATAGAGATATTTCCCTATTGTCATTTGGTTTTATAATGGAACTTCAACTTCTTCATGGTATCATAACAGGTTATCCCATGTGAGTAACTCAATGGCCACACTTGCTTCATGTCACTAGGATTTGTGTTGTCCCCGTGTTAGGTTTGAAAAGTTATCACATGTGAAGAAACATGTTGAGAACGAATCCCACATCCAAAAAAAAGGGACCTCACCTGCGTTTATAGATAATTAGGCTGTTCACACTGTACTCAATCAGACACGGTACGATGCGCTAGTTCTCTGATTTAGCTGCAAAGCTCATTTAACACATAAGAGATATTGGATTGGCAAGGCATCCAATAAGGTTAATTGGTGGTGTTTAACAAACTACAACCACAATAATTGAAAGAACAAATGAAATAAACTAATTCCAAGTTGTAAATTGTAACACGTCTGCTCGTTTGGTCCAGGAGACAAAAATGTGCTTCATGTGAACGGGCCAATATTTAATTAAATATTGCAAAAGTTTTATGGTGTTGCAGATATGTGTATAGTGAGTTTTAGAAACCATCTACGTGAGTCAATTCAAATAACAGTTTAAGGGGCTGTTTGATACTCATTTATTTGTAATTTTCTGCTTTTTAGTTTTTAATTTTTTGTTAAGATAGAGGGCAAATGCTTTATGATCTAACTCATTTGTTTGTAATTTTCTGCTTTTTGGTTTTTAATTTTTTGTTAAAGATACAGGACAAATACATTATCATCTATTTGAGTGTTGCTGATGTGTATCTATCATGGTAAAGACATATGGTGGAGTCTAATTGGCTATTGGTACAATAGATTAACCTTGCATGTAATGTTAACTTGAGCCACCAGTTTAGCCTTTGCCACTTAAATGAGGAGAAGACCCAAAATATCTAGAATACATTATTTATTTATTTATTGGGGCTTTATCTGTTTTGTACAAAGAGAGGATAATTAAGAGAAATTTTATGGATCAAAACTTTGGGTCCTGGGGTATTTTGAGTATAAAGTAAATGCTTTTAATTACTTGAACTACAAATTTCTTGTTAAATGATAATAAGTACACCTTCACAAAGTAAACTAAACTTCCCATTTAATTATTGGATTAAGTAACAAAAACTCTCCAACCTTTCAGTGTCATTTCAAATTGGTCCAAATATTTCAAAACATTCCAAACAAGTACCCAACTTATTAAAAATGTTACGTCCAGTAGGCCATGTTTGGACTGAAAATAGACATTGGGCTTGGCCAAAGCCCAAGATCCCACAAATCACTTTGATTTCTTAATGGGTATCTCATTTTAACAGGAATAAACAGTGGACGACTCAAAGTTTGGAAGTACTTTTGAAGTAGCAGGAATGGGCGGTAGGATCGCGCTCTTTCACACTGAAGGAGGATTGTTCAGTCGAGTTTTGCAAAGGAAAAGTACTTTTTAATGGCAAGTTCATAGTTCCAAGAAGATCAGAGCTCAAGTATCCAAGTGGAAGCTCATCATCTAGCAACTATCAAATCTACCACTTGGATCGAAGGCAATGAACTGAGAATGAAAGGTTTAATCTCAAAGAATGAAGGGTTTCTAAAAAAGGCGGCAAAAAAGTTAAAGAAAAGGACATTCAACTCAACATACAAAAATACTTCTAAAAGCTCTACAACCTACTTTTCACATATTCTCTGACACACCCTGACCCGATGTCTAGTGGGCACCGAAACCGAGGTGTGTTGGCCATCACTCAGATGGGTGATGAAGCCATGATACACATGAAATCACAGCTAGACTGTGAAACTATTACAATCTATCAAAAATTCGGCAGTACGTCTCCTAAAAATAGTAATAAGCCCAAATTAAAACACATGCAAGTATCACAAATATTCCTAGACATCCCCCAAAAGGCCACATCTAATAGGTCTCTGACCCTTAATTACATGCCTAATAATGTGTTTAGAGTATATTTGTTAGAATACAAGTTAAAAAAACTGAGTAAGTAACTTATCTGGTAAGAATGTGTCATAGCTTCGGGAAGATGTCACCACATCAAACATGCTCACTAAAACAACCACTTACTCTAGTGACATAGCATACAATACAATACACTAGCCATAGCTAGTGTAAGTTGGTTAATATAATCATATCATTATTGTAGTCTCGAAGTAATGACAAGCTAAGTGCATGACCGTATAATCATGTCATTACTGATTAATTTTGAAGTAATGACAAGCTGAGTATAACAATGTAATCATGTCATTATGGAGTAATCTTGACGTAATGACAAGCTATAATGACATGAAATCCTATGAACCATACACTTGGGTTCTAGGAAATCCTTAAATGCCCGTTGCATACCTTGATCCACTATTGTCCAAATAGCATTTCCTGCTGGACTCTAACAAGCTTTCTTCGCTTCTCCCCTGGCTTAAACAAACTAGTGGCATATGCCTCCTCTGACCGAGATCTTTGGAGATGAGTCTGTACTACAATTTGGTGGCAGAACTTACTTGTGAATTCACCACCCCATTAGATTACAAACATTTAATATTCATTCCAAACTAAACTTCTATGAATTTATAAAACTTCACAAAAATTGGGAAAACTTTTGATTTATTAAATAAAGGAAAGATCCATACAAAACAAGTGCAACCATCAACAAGCACTACATAATATATATATATATATATATAGACTTCAATGGATTTTATAGGAGATGACCCACATACATCTGTATGAATCCATAAAAATGGAACAAACACCTAGTAGATTCAACATGAAAATGATTCCTAGTCCTCTTTCCTTGAATATAAGCAGTACACATTTTATGAGTAAAATCTAAGCTTCTAAGGTGTGAGAAATTTGCGACTTAGATAGCATAACAGACATGACTTCATTTGCTGGATATTCTAATCTGTGATGCCAAATAGAAGATTTCACCGATTGTCCAATGAAATCACTTGCATTCTAAAAAGTAGAGACATGAATATGAAACAATTCACCAAGATTACTCTTGCCTTTGTAAAATATCACCCTTGTCACCTTGTCATGCACAAAAAACTAGTATCATCATAGACAAACTAATATTTGTTGTCCTTGCACAATTAAGGAAATGACATAAGATTCACAGCAATGGAAGGCAAATGTAAAACATTCTTTAAAATAAGGCAGTAAGAGGGAGTGTGAATCAATGAATATCCAAGATTCTTAACAGGCAAACCTTGACCATTGCCTATTTTTATTTTCTTTGAACCTTCAAAGTGATTTACTTGATTAAGACTGGCAATACCTGAAGTCATATGGTGAGAAGCTCTTGTATCCATAAACCTAAGTGGTAGGATTGGAAAAAGATTTAGATCCTTGAGCAGTCATGGCATTCATGTATGAAGGCTGATAATGATTCTCAGGAATTGGAACACTTTGTTGTACTGTAAATCCTTAAGGAGAAGACATTTGGTATGAATAATGAGCAGCAAAGAGAACTGAAAGTATTAATGGTGGCTGTGGCTGGACATAGTAAGTTGGAGCCAAGGAAAATGGTGATGCTGAAGCTTGATATAAGTAATTCCTCACATGATAGCATTCCAGTGCAATGTGCCCCCTTTTCCACAGATTTGGCATTCTTGAACACAACCAGAAGATTAGAATTCCTGAAGAAGTACTTTGGAGTTGTATGTCCTCTTCTATGGAGTTTGGCATTCAGGTTGCAGAGGATTCCTTAAAATAGTATTTTCAAACCAACCATTACTCTGCCTGAAATATTGGAACCTCTTCCTTTGTAGTTAAACTTGAAATTATCATTCTCTCTTTGTTGACCTCCCTTTTAAAATCTTTGTTGACCTCCTTTAATGTTGGAATGAGGCATTTGTCTAAATGAACTCTCGAAGAAAGGATCCATATTTCCAACAAAACCAGGACCAAACCCATTAGTAGATGTCATGGAAGAGAAAAATAAGCCAATATTCTGAGACTCGGGGTATATAGGAGGTTGAGGAGGAATATTAGACATTGGAGGAATAATTGTAATTCTACCACCAGTACTAGAAGAATAAGTATTAGAGGAATCCAAACTAGAAGCACCATTAATGAAACTGAAATCCCACAGGATGAGCTTGAACTGCCCTGCATATGTAATGCTGACATATTACGGGACAAGGCATTGATTACCATATCATTCTGTCTTTCAGCACCAAAGTAATGCCCTCAATTCGTTCATTGAAATAGCACTTTCCCTTGCAAGAATTAGTATTCTAATAGTGACATATTCTTTTGGTAACCTAGCTAAAGCTACCATAATGACATCATTGTCTAAGATGAATTCACCTGCTGCTGTCAATTCCCTGATGGATACAAACTGATCTAATATTTATGAACTGTGTAGATCAATAAGTGCTAACCTAGGACTAGGGTATGCGGCTAATTAAAATGACATGGGCTTTTGATTAAGAGTAGTTTGTCCTTGTTTTTTTTTTTTTGAATTTTTTGGGTTTTGATTGTGAAGGAAACAAATGGGCATTTTTGATATTTTAGAAAACGTTATCAAATTGGAACTCTCCCTTTATATATATATATATATATATATATATATAATCTTAGTTAAACAAACTAATTAACGTGTAAAGTCCAAAACTAAATAGTCCATTGAACACAAACTTAGACCATATGAATGCATATGCATGTCGAATTTATTCTAATGAATGTTTATAAAACGCTTGACATTTTGTGAGTTCGAGAGCATTGGAGACAAATTTAAACTTAAATATCACAATAAAAAACATACACTAATCTAAGATGTTACAGACTTAGCCATTTTGTTAGGAATTGCCAATTTTACACAAACAGTATTTAACAAAGATATATGGGCAACAGTAACATAAATTAAAGGTAAACGCATAAACTGTAACCAACAATATTTTAATAAGACAAATAAGAGAGCAAAATTACAAGAAGGGGAAACCACACTTTCCACAACAGTTCTCTAACCACCGGCACTGAGAGGGCCTGCGGTAAAAAACAAATATATACAACATGATTCTTGAGGTCTGTTGCAGGAAGCCGATTCGAACTACGGGCCACAAATTGCTGAGTCGTCAAACTCACTTAATGTTGAATTGCTGAATTTACCATCTGTAAAATCCATCATAGTAGTATTGCGCAGTTGGATACTGTGGATAGTGAATATAGCTTGATGCCCACTGAATTGGCTCAGGCAGCTCAGCTGGTTTTTCTTCCGGTTTTTTCACTTCTTCAACACTTACTATGGTGCCAGAGCCAAGCTTCTTCTTCAATGATTTAGCCAAGTCAACGGCATCAACTCCGTCTCCGATCACCACCACATGCTCTTTCTCTGCTTCTATGGACACTGTGCTCACACCTGCTTAATCAGTGATTCATCATTAGTTGATTAATTAAGTAATTTTCAATACTTCATATGAATGATCAATGACCATTTGGATTGTCACTAGATTTCTTGATGATTTTATTGATGCGTACCTTTGGCAACTGCAGCAATCTTCAAGGCCTTGGTTCTGCACTTCTCGGAGCTCAGCTGCACCTTCATGACTATCTTTTGCTGCATATACAAAGAGTATACATACAGTTAAAGCCTTTTTGATGTGGCCTTAAAAAGGTGAAAAAATTTCAAAATAACAAAGAACACGAAATGATTTCTGCACACTCTTCTCTCATACACACTCCTTTGAAAGTTTTAAAGGAGAATAATTAAATATATACGTTATATATGAACAAATGAAAAAGCATACCTTCATATTCGCGAACAGAAAATCAGTCTTATGAATCTATGAACTGTTTACTCTAGATTTCTACTTGAGCTACTTGGATGCACTTAGAAACCAATGATAAGGTATTTATAGGAGCTTAATCTTTATACAGTATTATTTGTGTCCCCACGCAAACGAGTATCATAAAGAAGGGTTAAACGTACAAAGGGTCATCTGGACCAAGTCAGACACGGTATGCATTTGAGACCGATATTGGGTTGGTAAGTCATCCTTAAGGTTGGGTTGACTTAATGATTGGGTCATTCTACATTTCATATGGAATTCGAAAACTTAGTCTAAACAAAGAATACATTGGACTTCAGGTTTTTGGAATTAATTAAAGGAATGGAAAGTTTCTGCATTACGTTACAACCACAATAACTGAAAGAACAAAAAAGATAAAAATTAACTCCAAGTTTGAAACGTCTGCGCATTTGGTCAAGTACAAAAATGTGCTTCATTTGGACGACCAAGCTTTGATTAAATATTGCAAAAGTTTTATGGTGTTGCTGATATTTGTGCATAGTGAGTCTTCCGAACCATCCATGTGAGTCAATTCATATAAACAACTATGGTGGAGTCTAATTGGGTTTACTATCATCGATCAACCTACGTAGTCTTAATAATGAAACATCTTTTACCAAAACCTTTCATGTAATCTTAATTCGAGGCAACCACTTAGTCTGTCACTTGATGGAGTGGAAGACCCAAAAAATATATGACGGCTTTTTAACCAAAATGGTATATGAAATTGTCTTAACTTCTCATTTTGGTTTTTGAGATTTAAAATCGAGATTGTCCATCGTCAATTATTTTAGTCATTTTGTGACAAATCTTTATTAAATTGGAGAAATCACCAGTTTAAGGGAAGGAGTTAATCTGACAAAAATACCCTCAATTTAACGGAGATTTTCTCAGAAGGACAAAAATGATTGACAGTGGAAAAACTCAGGGACTGCTTCTATTAATTTTAATTCTCAAATACCAAAGAGATGAGTTATGTCAATTTTAGTGATAATTTTTAAACATTTTTATTTGTTGGGGCTTTATTTTTATTTTATTTTATTTAGAAATAATACCTTAATTCAAAGAGAAACCTCTGATACTCCAAGGTGTTGGGGCTTTGTGTGTTTTGTATTAGTTCCATAGGATATGAGACATGATTGTGAGATAAATCGTATCTCCCTTTTTACGGTGGGTCATATGGTGGAGTCTAATTGGTTATTGGTACAATTGATCAACCTTGCATGTAATGCTAATTTGAGCCGTCCATATTTATTGGGGCTTTGTCTGTTTTGTATTAGTTCCTGATATGGGAGGATAATTAGGAGATGAATATTATCCATCAAAATTTTGGGTCTTGAGACATTTTGAGCATAGAGTAACGCTCTTAATTATTTGAATCAAGAGTTTTTTTTATCAAATGATAATGAGTATATGTACACAAAGTAAACTAGACTTTCCATTTAATTATTGAATATTCTATTATACAATCGATATCATGAGGGCACCGGAAAAAGTCCTAGCCCCGTTGGTTGTCATGAATCTTGCAAATGCGACGACGAAAGTATAAATTGAACATATAATAATATTTTTCTTTTAATTTGATACCTATTTTGCTTTTAATTTTTCATTATTATTATTATTATTATTATTTGGCTAGAATTAGAGAACAAATGTATGGAAGAAATAGGATATACAACAAGAGCGGAGAGATAAAGGCCACTGTAATTTTTTTTTTTGGAACAAACGAAATTATTTATATTAAAAAGGAAATGTAAGTTTAGCCTCACAATGAGTTAATAATAATATGATTCAAATTTGCTTTTGGTGATAATCGAACTTAAGACCTCTCACTTACAAATGAAGAAGAATACTACTAGACCGTAATACTAAGTGATTCCACTTTTTTTTTTTTTTTTTTTTAAACAAAAGATAAAGGCCACTTAAGACTTCAATGTTCACATAGGGCCACTTAAGCTCACAAACAAGGGAGGGAAAATGGTAAGACATTAATTTTTGTCAACTCTACATCAATCTTTTTTACCACAAATGGACTAACTTGATTGTCACACTGTTTTCTTGTAGGTCGTACCCTCCAAATTTTGCCGTTTTGGTGGCAAGCAAAGATAGTGTGTCCTATTTCACAAGCATAAATTAGATAATTGCTTGTTGGAGGAGCCGAAATATTTGCTCTAGCAGTTGGCGAGACTGGTGAAAATTGAACAATACTGATACTGAGAAGTGATGCACAAATTTTTTCTAGCCTTTGTTTAAGGTCATTTACTGAATGCAAATGTTGAGAACAAGGAATAAATAAGACTTATAAATTTAAATATGCATTTAAGGAACGTATTCGGAGCACACATCTAATCTAGAACACTAAAAGAATTAATATAAAAAAAATTGAATGAACAAAGGAGTGGGTCCTACACCGAGAGGACTTGAAGATGCCGATGCGGAAGTGCCTTGACGCCGGGATTGTACGCCTCGATTCTAAGTCTTGAGGAGGCGCAAAATAAACATGAGTGGACCAAGTTGATATATATAATACTGAAACAGTTATCAACATGCTAACTCCCAAAGTTTTAAAGAAAACTCATAAATAACATAATATGTAGTAGGTTTTCCGAAAACCCTAGCATGCCATAAAACCTTCACAAAACATGTCTCATATATAGTGCTAACTAGCGGTATCAGTATCAGTATTAGTATCTATTCAATCAGAACCCTTCATTTGCCAAACAGGCCATTTAGAACACTTCTTCATTTGCCAAACAAGCCCAAGCTATGCCCGACCGAAGCCAATATAAATGTCATTGCTAAACAGGCCCAACCTACGCCCGGCCGAAGCCAATATAAGTATCATTGCCAAACAGGCAAAACAGTCCTTCCAAACATAGGTACATATATCTCAAAAACATCTTCATAGTATAGAGTCATCCATCATCTATACTATAAAGAAGTGTGTAAAAACATGTTTTAAATAGTATATCGTCATCCATCAGAAATCCTGCAAAAATATGGGTTCGATAGAAAATATGATATTCCAAAATATTCTAAGTAAGCATAATATCTCATAAAACGTAATCATTAAATCATGCTTTTTATATGTGCAATTCTACTATTAAAACATGCATTTTAGAAGGAGTCGACTCACAAATACTCCGTCGTAGTAGAGCTATACGAACTAGGAATGGCAGAATCGCCGCTATTAATTGCACTTAAACACATAAAGGGTACAATTAATAAAACTATACTCAAACAATTGAATTTGGGAAAATGAACATCAAAAACGGGTCTAGGACATCGAAATTAACCTATGAGGGGTTCTGGTCGAAAACTTGAAAAAAGTCAAAAAGTCAACATTGACAGGTCAAAGTCAAAGTCAACGTTGACCGGGTTAACTATCAGATCGGATCAAAGTTAACGGGTCAACGCCCAAGTCAAACCGGGTTAGTCAAACCGATCCAGTCAACTGGGCTGGGTTCTAGGGTATTGGGTCAAAAGGGCCTAAGGGTTTGGGCTTCCCAACTGGGCCGGGTTCTAAGGCCCAAAGGCCTTGGTTCCAAGGAATTGGGCCTTAAGGTTCACTAGGCCGAATGCCCGTTTCACACGGCCCGAAGGCCTGTTTTGGCTTTGGGGTTCTAATGGACCTTGGGCTTGTAAGCCCAGCCCAAAATAAGGGTTTTAAAAAAAATAAATATAATAAAATCAATTAAATAAATGGGTTGGGTTTGGGGATTTAGCGGGCCAAAGGTCAGATGTTGGTCACGGCCCGAAGGCCTGGTCTTTTTAGTTTGGGTTTGAAGGCCCTTTCCTCACCAGGGAAGAAGGTCGGAGCTTTCCAAGCTTCGGTTGACGCCATTTCGCCGATCTACCCTCCAATCTACTTACGAACATGAAGATACAAGAGAAGGGAAGAAGTTTGTTACCCTTGTTTCATCGAGAGAAGACTGGATGTGGCCGAATTTGGGCTCGCACACCCACAGTTTGCCGAACTTGGGTTTTGGGTGCCCTTTGGGTGTCCTGGGGTTCCACAGAGACAAAGATAGTGTGTCCTATTTCACAAACATAAATTAGATAATTGCTTGTTGGAGGAACTGAAATATTTGCCCTAGCAGTTAGCGTCGGTGAAAATTGAACAATACCGATACTGAGAAGCGATGCACAAATTTTTTCTAACCTTTGTTCAATGTCATTTATTGAATGCAAATGCTGAGAACAAGGAATAAATAAGACTTATAAATTTAAGTATAATGAATATGCGTTTAAGGAACATGTTCAGAGCACACATCTAATCTAAAACACTAAAAGAATTAATATAAAAAAAATTGAATCAACAAAGGAGTGGGTCCTACACCGAGAAGACTTGAAGATGCCGATGCGGAAGTGTCTTGACGCTGGAATTGTACACCTCGATTCTAAGTCTTGAGGGGGCGCAAAACAAACATGAGTGGATCAAGTTGATATATATAATACTGAAACAGTTATTAACATACCAACTCCCAAAGTTTTAAACAAAACACATAAATAGCATAATATGTAGTAGGTTTTCCGAAAACCCTAGCATGCCATAAAACCTTCACAAAACATATCTCATATATAGTGCTAACTAGTGGTATCAGTATCAGTATCTATTCAATCAGAACCCTTCGTTTGCCAAACAGGCCATTTAGAACACGTCATTCATTTGCCAAACAAGCCTAACCTACACCCGGCCAAAGCCAATATAAATATCATTGCACACCCGGCCGAAGCCAATATAAATATCATTGCTAAACAGGCCCAACCTACGCCCGGCCGAAGCCAATATAAGTATCATTGCCAAACAAACATAACAGTGACCACTAGATATGTACAAAAACATTAAATATAGTCTTTCCAAACATACGTACATATATCTCAAAAACATCTTCATGGTATAAAATTATCCATCTATACTATAACGAAGTGTGTAAAAACATGTTCTAAATAGTATATCGTCATCCATTAGGTATCCTACAAAGAATATGGGTTCAACAGTAAATATGATATTCCAAAATATTCTAAGTAAGCATAATATCTCATAAAACGTAATCATTAAATCATGCTTTTCATATATGCAATTCTACTATTAAAACATGCATTTTAAAAGGAGTCGACTCACAGATACTCCGTCGTAGTAGAGCCGTACAAACTAGGAATGACAAAATCGCCGCTATTAATTGCACCTAAACACATAAAAGGTACAATTAATAAAACTATATTCAAATGATTGAATTTGGGAAAATGAACGTCAAAAACAGGTCTAGGACGTCGAAATTAGCCTAGGAAGGATTCCAGACGAAAAGTCGAAAAAAGTCAAAAAGTCAACATTGACAAGTTAAAGTCAAAGTCAACGTTGATCGATGACTAGGTCAACTGTCAAACTGGGTCAAAGTCAACCGATCAACGATCAGGTCAAACCAGGTCCGTCAAATTGATCTAGTCAACTAGGCTGGGTTCTAGGGTATTGGGTCAAAAAGGCTTAAGGATTTGGGCTTCATAACCAGGTAGGGTTCTAAGGCCCAGAGGCCTTGGTTCCAAGGAACTGGGCCTTGAGGTTCACTAGGCCGAAGGCCTGTTTTGGCTTTGGGGTTCGAATGGACCTTGGGCTTGTAAGCCCAGCCCAAAATAAGGGTTTTAAAGAAAATAAATATAATCAAATCAATTAAATAAATGGGTTGGGTTTGGAGATTTAGCGGGCCAAAGGCCCGATGTTGGTCACGGCCCGAAGGCCTGGTCTTTTTGGTTTGGGCTTGAAGGCCCTTTCCTCATCGGGGAAGAAGGTCAAAGCCTTCCAAGCTCCAGTCGACGCCATTTCGCCGATCTACCCTCCAATCTACTTACGAACATGAAGATACAAGAGAAGGGAAGAAGTTAGTTACCTTTGTTTCGTTGAGAGAAGACCGGAAGTGGCCAGATTTGGGCTCGCACACCCACGGTTCGCCGGACTTGGGTTTTGGGTGCCCTCTGGGTGTCCCGGGGTTCCACAGAGACAAAGGGAGCGGGAGAGAAAGTCCGGGAGAGTGGTGGTGGTGCTACGACGTCGTCGGATGCCTCTGGGTGTGAGGGTGGTGCTGCGTCGATCGGGAAATAGAGAATGAGAGAGATTCGGGAGTGAGAGATAGAGAGCTGAAAGAGAGAGTCTTGGGTGGGGGAAAGAGAGAAGAAGGGAAAGGGTTAGGGAACTGCCACGTGGCAGCTACAGAGAGAGAGGAGAGAAAATCTAAAAAGGATACATATTGGTTAAGGATACGGGGACAAATTTGTAAAAAAAAGTGTAAATCTTTAGGGGAAATGTAAAATTCACAATAAATTTGGGGAGGGGTTTTACAATTGTAAGATTTAATTGTTTGATATAATCAATTGAATAAAAAACAACAAACCTCTTTTGTATATAAAAGGTAAAACGTCAAGCGACTCAAACATGTCTTATTGACTTGAAATACAAATCTGTTTACTTCTTTTGTCTCACTCCCCAAAGTGCCAAACACCAAACCCTAAACAACTAAACCCATTGGCCTTTATGGCATTCCCCAAAAAACTCCAAATCATAAACACCCTTGTTTATTCTTGGCCGGACTTCAAAGTCTCATTTAGGATCCCAAATCCTCAGAGCCAGCCCCGCTTATATTATTTCCCCAATTGATAAGAAAATATGACTTTATCATTGTACATCTTCGCTAGCACAAAATAAGAAAAGAATTGTACCAAACCAATCCCTCAGTGTTTTAGAGTTTTAGAAAAGGAGTTACACTTATAAAAAGTCTTCAACGCTCCAAGTTTCACAGAGCTTGATATCTAAAATTTGTATTGACATGTATGCAATCATAGTACATTACGTAAAAAACAAAGTAAACCAATTCTTTTTTGTCTTCTATTTACCGGTTTGGCTTCAGTCCCCGTTTGTATTTCTTTGTTTTTTATTTGAATAAAATTTTGGTGATGGGGGACAAGGGATCATTCTATTGGGAAGTTAGCCCTTCAAATTGCTCTAGGCCGGAAAATAACCCACTTTTGTAGTTAATGGCTAAATTTCGGGTCTTGATTCTTTTTTACCG
The DNA here is from genome assembly GCF_041283825.1 of Pyrus communis. Lineage (NCBI taxonomy): Eukaryota > Viridiplantae > Streptophyta > Magnoliopsida > Rosales > Rosaceae > Pyrus > Pyrus communis. The sequence goes on along the minus strand of NC_142575.1, from coordinate 2,603,585 downwards.
CTTTGCGCATGTTAAGAGTAAGGCTACTTTTGTAGTTCAACTCACCTAATCTTCATCCTCCTCATTTATATATTTAAAAAAAAAAAACAAAATTCATAGTATTTTAGTATTTTAGTAAAGCTGGAGAGTTTGGAAAATCTCTCAATATCTTTTTCTCATCCTGATATTAGTCCTTGGATCTCATCGGCGATCAAATTCCCACCAGCAAGTGCCGCAAAATCACCAATAAAAAATAATAATAATAATAATAATTTCAACAGAAAACCCACTTCTAAATCCAAAATCACAAAAACCCCATATTTGAACAAAACAAAACCCAAATGTAAGATCCCAAGAACAAACCAAGAAACGCTAGCTTTTCTGGGTAAAAATCTTCTTCGAATCAAACTGAAAGCATCTATTGGCTTGGTCAAAGCCGAGATTTGTGAGAAAGAGGGAGAGAGACGTACAGAAGAAAGAATGCTTTTCAATGAAATTATTTTATTTCATATCAAAACAAGGTATATATACAACCCTATACAGATATGGGAAAGAATAAGGGAAAGAATAATTACATCCTAAACTAGGAAACCAATTACAGTAGGAATCCCACAATTATAGGAATCCTAATACAAGTCAACACTCCCCCTCAAGTTGGTGCATAGATGTTGCACATGCCCAACTTGTCTAGAAATTTGGAGAACTTGTTACTAGAAACCGCCTTCGTGAGAATATCTGCTACTTGGTCGTCCGTTCCTATGGGAAGAACCTCAATTACTTTATTATCTAGCTTCTCTTTAATAAAGAACCGATCAACCTCTACATGCTTGGTCCGATCATGTTGCACAGGATTATGAGCAATATCCCATGCAGCTTTATTGTCACAGAATAACTTCATAGGTAGACCTTGTTTGACACCCACATCTTGCAACAGAAACTTAAGCCACAAGAGTTCACAAATACCGAGTGCCATGCCTCTAAATTCAGCTTCTGCACTTGACCTTGATACGACATTCTGCTTCTTGCTTCTCCACGTTACTAGATTTCCCCCAACAAAGGTGAAATACCCAGATGTCGAGCGTCTATCATCCGTCGATCCTGCCCAATTAGCATCCGTATAGCACTCAATTCTGAAATGCTCATTTTTCCGAAATAAAATTCCTTTACCAGGGCTTCCCTTTAAGTAACTCAATATTCTCATAACTGCACTCATATGTTGTTCTCCTGGATTGTGCATATATTGACTAATCACACTTAAGGCATGAGCAAGATCGGGCCTAGTGTGAGCCAAGTACATTAATCTTCCTACTAACCTTTGATACCTCCCTTTATCAACCGGTACTTGGTTCTGATCTATACCCAACTTCATTCCTTCGGCCAACGGAGCAGACACCGGCTTACATGCTGTCATACCGGTTTCTTCCAACAGGTCAAGAACATACTTCCTTTGTGATAGAAATATCCCGGACTTGCATCTTGATACTTCAATCCCAAGAAAATATTTCAAAGGACCAAGATCTTTCATTTCAAATTCTGTGGACAAATAACTTTTCAAGGCTGCTTGCTCAACAGGATCATCACCAGTAACCACCATATCATCCACATACACGATTAGAGCCGTAACCTTTCCGTTCTGGTGTTTCAGAAACAACGTGTGATCCTAATTACTCTGTATATACCCAAATGCCCTCATGGACTTGGTAAATCTACCAAACCAGGCTCTAGGAGACTGCTTTAATCCATACAGTGATTTCTTGAGCCTACATACCTTTTGTTTCCGTTTGTCCGAATCACTGCACCCTGGTGGAAGGTCCATGTAAATCTCCTCAGTCAGATCTCCATGGAGGAAAGCATTTTTTACGTCGAACTGTTGCAAAGGCCAATCCAGATTTGCTGCTAAGGACAGTAGAACACGAACTGTATTGATCTTTGCCACTGGTACGAACGTATCAGTGTAATCAATGCCATATTTCTGTGTATACCCATTTGCCACCAATCTTGCTTTAAAGCGATCTACCGTTCCGTCAGCTTTATATTTTACTGTATAAACCCATTTGCATCCTACTGTTTTCTTTCCGGCTGGCAAGTCAGTTATTTCCCAGGTAGCATTCTTCTTCAACGATCTCAATTCCTCGTTCATTGCATCTTTCCAGCGGGAATCTGCTAACGCCTCCTGCACACTGTTAGGAATAGATACAGTAGATAATTGATATACAAATGACTTATTTGATTCTGACAGGTGACAGGTAGACACATAATGGTTTAATGGGTATCTCACTCTGGAATCAGAGTTTGGCTCACTCATGGAATACTTGTGTTTACACTGAGGATCTGCCTCATAAGTGGGTTTGGGAATACCTCTATTAATACGCTCTGGAAAGAGACGAAGTGGAGGTGCATCCGGTGTAGAAGACGATTGGTTATGAGAAGTAGTATCTCGTGACACATGCTCTAATTGCTGCTCTGTTTCACTGCAATTGGGCGGCTGTATCTCATCTTCCAACTCAATACCCGTGAGACCCGTGGGCTGCTCCTCTTCCTGACTTGTTGGCTGCTCCTCAGTAGGCTTCTCGGTAGGACTAAACCCAGAAAACACGGGCTGCTGCCCTTCTCTAGGTGTCACGGGCACAGGCTGCTGCCCTTCCCCAGGTGCCGTGGGCTGTTGCCCTCTTCCAGAAGCCGTGTACTCCAAGCTCAACACGTCCCTATTATCGTGAGTCAGAACTTCATCATTGTGGTACTCCCCCTGAAGTGAGGACAGGGAGGAACCAAAGAACATGTCATTCTTGTGAAAACTCACATCCTGAGTAATAAACATCTTTTTACTCGAAGGATGATAACAACGATACCCTTTCTGGGTAGTAGCATACCCCAAAAAAACACAACGAAGAGCTCTAGGTTCAAGTTTAGTCTTCCGTTGAGGTGGATGGAGGTGAACAAACGCAACACATCCGATGACCCGTGGGGGAAGATTGGGAGTCGGGGGGCTGCTAGTCTGAGATGTGAGAGCCTGAAATGGCGTATGGAAGTTGAGAGTCCGAGATGGAATGCGATTAATAAGATAAGTTGCAGACGTAAGTGCCTCTCCCCAATAATTGAGTGGCAGATGTGCCGCAAATAGGGAAGCACGAACCATTTCCAACAAGTGTCGATTTTTCCTTTCTGCAACCCCATTCTGTTGAGGAGTATACGGACACGTGGTCTGATGAACAATACCATGCAACTCTAAGAATGAACGAAGTTCCATATTAACATATTCTCCCCCATTGTCACTGCGAAGAACCTGGATATTCCTGTTGTATTGTACATCAATCATTTTATGAAACCGTTGGAAGGCCGAACTAACTTCACTCTTCGACTTTAACAAAATAACCCAAGTCATGCGGGTACAATCATCAATAAAAGTAACAAACCAATGAGCACCACCAAGAGTGGCTACTTTTGATGGTCCCCATACATCAGAATGCACAATCATAAAAGGAACGGTACTTTTATTTAAACTGGGAGGAAAAGAGGTTCGATGGCTCTTAGCCATTGCACAAACATCACACTTAAACTGAGAAACATCATTCTTGACAAACAAACTAGGAAATAACTTATGCAGATAACCAAAGGAAGCATGCCCAAGGCGCCGGTGCCACATCCAGATGTCTGACACTTTATTAGTAATCCCTTGAGAATCATCAACGGAGAGAGCTTGAGTCAGCAAGCTAGAACTACTGGTGGTCAACTCCAAGTAATAAAGTTTCCCTCTTCTAATACCATAACCAATCGTCTTCCGCGTCCGGATGTCCTTAAAAACACAAAAATAGGGCCAAAAAATAACCAAACAATGTAAGGCAAGGGTTATTTGAGCAACAGACAACAAATTATAATTTAGAGAGGGAACCACAAGAACAGTGTCAAGTTTCATGGTATCGGAAAGGGAAACAACGCCTTCCCCAATAACAGGGACGACATTACCATTAGCAACATTGACCTCGGTTTGTGTGGATGTTTTTAGTGATGGAACCTGTCTAGAATCATAAGTCATATGTTCAGTAGCTCCGGAATCAATTATCCATGTATTATTCATAACAGAAGTAGAAGTACTGAGTGCCTTACCATCACTTCCTGCCGCAGCTATCATGGCAGATGCCTTGTCCGCTATCTGATCCGAATCATTCTTGGTTTCGGCAATGGAGGCTCGAGATTTGTTGCACCGAGGATCACGGGTCTTATCCCAATTCTCGGGATATCCAATCAGCTCAAAACAACGACTCTTGGAGTGTCCTGTCAGGCCACAGTGTGGGCACTTACCTTGTGGACGATCCCGGCTTGTCTGGCTCGGCTGAGTTGATCCAGGCCGGTTTTGTACCCCTTCTCGGTTCAACCCACTAGATGATCCACGGGCCCTTGCTGCCATGGCAGCAGACTCCCCCTTATCAACCTCTGTCTTCATTGCTTCCTTTCGATCGGCTTCTCGACGAACATAGGCATAAGAAGCCTGCAGACCAAGTGAGGGATCCTTCCGCAGCACTTCTCCACGCACTTGATCAAACCCATCATCGAGACCACCAAGAAACACATAGACCCGTTGTCTCTCAGTGAATTTCTGAAACACTTTGATGTCATTCTCACACTCCATGGATACTTTATTAAAGTGTTCCAATTCTTGGAAGATCTCAATGAGCTCCCCAAAATAGGTAGCTAAGGGTCGGCCATTCTGACGCAGACGGGATGCCTTCTGATTCAACGAATAAATTCTAGCCTCGTCATTCTCATCAAAGTAGGCTGCCTTCAAGGAGTCCCAAATCTCCTTCGATGTAGACAACCGAATGTACCGTTTCATAATCTCGGGCTTCATTGAAGACAAAAGCCAACTCTTAATTTTTTGATCTTCAGAAAACCAATCATCATATTTAGGATCGTCTTCGCTAGGTGCCTTGATAGACCCACGAAGATATCCCATCTTCTTCCTTCCAGCAATATGAATTTGAATGAGAGGAGCCCATAAATCATAGTTCTTTTCATCCAAAACCATACCAATATTAAAGCTTGAATTCTCTGACTGCATCATAATTGGAGCAGCCGCTGAAACAATCTGTGAACCAGCCCCCTTTTCTTCAGTCATCTCTCTGTTGCTTCGGTGTTGACTGACACAAACTAGGCAGAGAAGAAAGAAAAAAAAACAGCAGCGGGGATGGGACCTAGAACACGTTGGACAAATCAACAGGGCAGCAATACTCTATCTGGTGCTCGCTGCAATCGGTCAGGGCACGGGCAGCAACAATCCTAAGGTTGCTCGCTGCAATGGATCAGGTACACGGCAGAAAAGAAAAAAAAAATTATTACGGTTCAGTGTCTTTCTAACCCGGCTCTGGTGCCAAGAAGAAAGAATGCTTTTCAATGAAATTATTTTATTTCATATCAAAACAAGGTATATATACAACCCTATACATATATGGGAAAGAATAAGGGAAAGAATAATTACATCCTAAACTAGGAAACCAATTACAGTAGGAATCCCACAATTATAGGAATCCCACAATTATAGGAATCCTAATACAAGTCAACACTTCTGGAGGCCAGCGATTAGGAGCTTGGGAGAGAGCTCGAGAAATCTGTGAGAGCAAATGGAGGAGCCTGCTTTTCCATGTTTCTTCTCTTCCACGATGAGCAACACGTGTATAGCAGGAAGAAAATCCAATGAAAGGGCGCTCGATGAGGACGCAGGGAACACGCACGCGCAGCATGCATGAAGAAGGGCAAAATCGCCACTTCACTGCACAATCCCAATAAAACTGGAAAACCATGAAGAAAATGAGGGACAGAGCCGGGTGGACACTATTAATGAACAATAGTTTTCCACTGGCTTTTAGAAGATTATAATTTGGTTCCAAAATACTCTGATTTTCCAGATGGAACAAATTAAGGTAGAGAGAGTTTCCAACATTTCCACAAAGTGAATCAAAACCGTGGTTATAATTTCAGATGGAATACAAATTAAGAGAGAGAGGGATATTATATACATATTGATAATGCTTGCATTTGTGAATAATGTATCTTTACAATATAAATTCATAATTGGAAATGTTCAATATCTTAATCTTAATTGATATCATCCCTACAAAATCATTAGAATCAGAGATCGTTGAGTTATCCAACGGTATAAATAAATCATCGGGTAATTGGGCTGTTCACACTATACTAAGTCAGACACAGTACACTGTACGATGCGCTAGTTCTCTGTTTTAGCTGCAAAGCTCATTTAGCACATAAGAGACAGATATTGGATTGGCAAGTCATCCAATAAGGTTAATTGGTGGTGGTCTTTAACGGAAAAGGATCCTCACCGGATTCTTTTTTTAGGGATCCCGGAGATCCTATGATCGTGACCGTTTATCTTATATCGTGCGGTCATAAATCATTTAAATTTAAAATTTAAAATTAAATATAAATTGTACTTAACGAAAATTGACCGCACAATATACAATGAACGGTCATGATCACAGAATCCCCGAGATCCCTAAAAAAAGAATCCGATGAAGATCCTTTTTCGTGTTTAACAAACTACAACCACAATAATTGAAAGAACGAAAGAAATAAACTAATTCCAAGTTGCAAGTTGTAACACGTCTGCTCGTTTGGTCCAGGAGACAAAAATGTGCTTCATGTGATAATTAAATATTGCAAAAGTTTTATGGTGTTGCTGATATGTGTATAGTGAGTCTTAGGAGCCATCTACGTGAGTCAATTCAAATAACAGTTTAAAGGGCTGTTTGATACTCATTTGTTTGTAATTTTTTACTTTTTAGTTTTTAATTTTTTTGTTAAAGATAGAGGACAAATACATTATCATCTGACTCATTTGTTTGTAATTTTCTGCTTTTTAGTTTTTAATTTTTTTGTTAAAGATAGAGGACAAATACATTATCATCTATTTGAGTGTTGCTGATGTGTGTCTATCATGGTAGACATATGGTGGAGTCTAATGGGCCATTGGTACAATCGATCAACCTTGCATGTAATGTTAACTTGAGCCACCAGTTTATTCTTTGTCACTTAAATGAGGAGAAGACCCAAAATATTTAGAATACATCTCTATTTTTATTTATTGGGACTTTATCTGTTTTGTACTAGTTCTATAGAATATGAGACGATAATTAAGAGAAATTTTATGGAACAAAACTTTGGATCTTGAGGTATTTTGAGTGTAAAGTAAATGCTTTTAATTACTTGAACTACAAATTTCTTGTTAAATGATAATGAGTACATGTACACAAAGTAAACTAAACTTCCCATTTAATTATTGGATTAAGTAATGAAAACTATCCAACTTTTTAGTGTTATTTCAAATTGGTCTCAACATTTCAAAACATTCCAAAAAAGTACCCAACCTATTAAAAATGTTACGTCCAATAGGCCATGTTTGGACTGAAAAGAGACAGTGGGCCTGGCCAAAGCCCATGATCCCACAAATCACTTTTATTTCTTAATGGGTATCTCATTTTAATAGGAATAAACAGTGGACGACCCAAAGTTCAGAAGTACTTTTGAAGTAGCAGGAATGGGCGGCTTGATCGCCCTCTTTCACACTAAAGGAGGATTGTTCAGTTGAGTTTTGCAGTGGAAAAGTACATTTCAATGGCAAGTTCATAGTTCCAAGAGGATCAGAGCTTAAGCATCCAAGTGGAAGCTTATCATCTGGCAATAATCACATCAACCACTTGAGTCAAAGGCAATGAACTGAGAATGAAAGGTTTAATCTCGAAGAATGAAGGGTTTCTATAAAAGGCAGCAAAAAGGTTAAAGAAAAGGACATTCAACTCAACATACAAAATACTTAAAAGCTCTGCAACCTACTTTTCACATATTCTCTGACACACCCCGACCTGATGTCCAATGGGCATTGAAACCGAGGTGTGTTGACCATCACCTGTATAGGTGATGAAGCCATGATACACATGAAATCACAGCTAGACTGTGAAACTATTACAATCTATTTAAATTCGGCAGTACGTCTCCTAAAAATAGTGATAAGCCCAAATTAAAACACCTGCAAGTATCACAAATTTTCTCACACATCCCTCGAAAGGCCACATCTAATAGGTCTCTGACCCTTAATTACATGCCTGATAACATGTGTAGAGCATATTTGTCAAAATAGAAGTTCTAATAAAAATGAAGAAGTAACTTATCTGTCAAAGCTTCGGAAAGATGTCTCCACATCAAACGTGCTCACCAAAATTGCTACTTACTCTAGTGGCATAGCATACAATACAAATACACTAGCCATGGCTAGTGTAAGTTGGTTAATATAATCATATCATTATTGTAGTCTGGAAGTAATGACAAGCTAAGTGCATGACTGTATAATCATGTCATTAATGAGTAATTTTGAAGTAATGACAAGTTGAGTATAACAGTATAATCATGTCATTACAGAGTGATCTTGACATAATGACAAGCTATAATGACATGAAATCCTATGAACCATACCCTTGGGTTCTAGGAAATCCTTAAATGCCCATTACATACCTTGATCCACTACTGTCCGAATAGCATTTCCTGCTGGACTCTAACAAGCTTGCTTCGCTTCTCCCCTGGCTAAAACAAGCCAGTGGCATATGCTTGCTTTGACTGAGATCTTTGGAGATGATTCTATACTACAATTTGGTGGTGGAACTTACTTGTGAATTTACCACCCCATCAGATTACAAACATTGAATATTCATTCCAAACTAAACTTCTATAAACTTATAAAACTTGATAAAAATTGAGAAAACTTCTAATTTATTGAATAGAGGAAAAATCCATACAAAACGAGTACAACCATCAACAAACACTACATAATATATGTAGCCTTCAATGGATTTTATAGGAGATGACCCACATACATCACATACATCTGTATGAATCCATAAAAAAGGAACAAACACCTAGTAGATTCAACATGAAAATGATTCCTAATCCTCTTTCCTTGAATACAACCACTACACATTTTATGAGTATAATCTAAGCCTCTAAGGTGTGAGAAATCTGCGACTTAGATAGCATAATAGACATGACTTTATTTGCTGAATAACCCAATCTATGATGCCAAACAGAAGATTTCACCGATTGTCCAATGAAAGCACTTGCATTTTGAAAAGTAGAAATATAAATCTAAAACAATTCACCAGGATTACTCTTACCTTTGTAAAAGATTACCCTTGTCAACTTGTCATGCACAAAAAAACTGGGTATCATCATAGACAAACCAATATTTGTTGTCCTTGCACAATTAAGGAAACGACATAAGATTCACAGCAATGGAAGGTACATGCAAAACATTCTTTAAAATAAGAGAGTGAGAAGGAGTGTAAATCAATGTATATCCAAGATTCTTAATAGGCAAACCTTGACCATTGCCTATTTTTATTTTCTCTGAACCTTCAAAATTAGTTACTTGATTAAGAAATATCTGAAGTTATATGGTGAGAAGCTTGTGTATCCATAAACCAAGAGGTAGGATTGGAAAAAGATTTAGATCCTTGAGCAGTCATGGCATTCATGTATGAAGGTTGATAATGATTCTCAGGAATTGGTAAACTTTGTGGTACTGTAAATCCTTGAGGAGAAGGCACCTGATATGAATAATGATAAGCAAAGGGAACTGAAAGTATTAATGGTGGCTGTGGCTGGTCAGAGTAAGTTGGAGCGAAGAAAAATGGTGGCTGTGGCTGGACAGAGTAATTCCTCACATGATAGCATTCCAGTGCAATGTGCCCCTCTCTTCCATAAATTTGGCATTCTTGAACACAACCAGAAGAAACACCATTAGAATTCCTGAAGAAGCAGTTTGGAGTTGTATGTCCTCTTCTATGGAGTTTGGCATTCAGGTCGTAGAGGAGTCATTGAAATAGTATTTCCAGACCAACATTTTCTAATAGTGACATATTCTTTTGGTAACCTAGATAAAGCTACAATAATGACATCATTGTCTAAGATGAATTCACCAGCTGCTGTCTTTTCCCGGATGGATACAAACAAAAATGACATGGGCTTTTAATTAAGATAAATAAAATCTTAGTTAAACAAACTAATTAACGTGTAAAGCCCAAAACTAAATAGTTTATTGAACACAAACTTAGACCATATGAATGCATATGAATGTCGAACTTATTCGAGTGAATGTTTATAAAACTCTTGATATTTTGTGAGTTCGAGAGCACTGAAGACAAATTTAGATTTAAATATTTCAACAAAAAACATACACTAGTCTAAGATGTTATAGACTTAGGCATTTTTTTAGAAATTGCCAATTTTACACTAACAGTAAAATTACAAGAAGGGGGAAACTACACTTTCCACGACAGTTATTTAACCACTGGCACTGAGAGGGCCTGCGGTAAAAAACAAATGTATACAACATGATTCTTGAGGTCTGTTGCAGGAAGCCGATTCAAACTACGGGCCACAAATTGCTGAGTCGTCAAACTCACTTAATTTTGAATTGCTGAATTTACCATCTGTAGGATCCATCGTAGTAGTACTGCACAGCTGGATACTGTGGATAGTGAATATAGCTTGATGCCCACTGAATTGGCTCAGGCTGCTCAGCTGGTTTTTCTTCCGGTTTTTTCACTTCTTCGACACTTACTATGGTGACAGAGCCAAGCTTCTTCTTCAATGATTTAGCCAAGTCAACGGCATCAATTCCGTCTCCGATAACCACCACATGCTCTTTCTCTACTTCTATGGACACCGTGCTCGCACCTGCTTAATCAGTGACTCATCATTAGTTGATTGTTTAATTAATTTTCAATAATTCATATGAATGATCAATGATCATTTGGATAGTCACCAGATTGCTTCTTGATTTTAATGATGCATACCTTTGGCAACCGCAGCAATCTTCAAGGCCTTGGTTCTGCATTTCTCGGAGTTCAGCTGCACCTTCATGACTATCTTTTGCTGCATATACAAAGATCATATGTTGTTAAAAGCCTTTGTGATTTGGCTTAACAAAGGTGAAAATTTCAAATTAATAAAGAACACGGAGTGATTTCGCACAATCTTTTCTCTCGCACACACTCCTTTGACGAAAAAACATGTTTGACAAAATCGTTTCTCTAAAGAAATGGAATACTTAAATATATATACGTTATATCTGAACAAATGAAAACGCTTGCCTTCATGTTCGGGAGCAGAAAATGAGTCTTATGAATCTATGAACTGTTTACTTTATATTTCTACTTGGGCTACTTGGATGCCACTTAAAAACCAATGATAAGGTATTTATAGGAGCTTAATCTTTATAAAGTATTACTTCTTCTTGACTTGTGTGTCCCCACGAAAACGAGTATCTTAAAGTAGGGTTAATACGTACAAAGGACCATCTGCTTGAAAACCAAGATTTTCACACTGGACCGGGTCAGACGCGGTATGTATTTGGTGTACAAGAGACAGATATTGAATTGGCAAGTCAACTGTAAGGTTGGTGTCCTATTTGACTTAATGATTGGGGCATCGATCCTACATTTCATATGGAAATTGAAAAAATATAAATTAATTTCAAGTTTGTAAATACGTCTGCGCATTTGGTTAAAGAGAAAGATATGCCTCAAGTGGACGACCAAGACTTGATTAAATATTGCAAAAGTTTTATGGTGTCGTTGTTTTGTGAGTCATTTCAGATTAAAAAAAAAAAAACTACGGTGGCGTCCAATCGGGTACTACCATCATCGATCAACCCTGCATGTAATCTCAATGAAACATCTTTTACCAAAACCTTGAATGTAATCTTAATTTGAGCCAACCACTTAGTTTTTGTCACTTAATGGAGTGGAAGGCCCAAAAAATATAGAACACATTTTTATTTGTTGGGGCTTAATTTATGTTTTTTTGTCGTGTTTTTGAGAAAGAAGTACCTTAATTCAAAGAGAAACCTTGGGTACTTCCAAGGTGTTAGAGCTTTGTGTGTTTTGTTTTAGTTCCGTAGGAAATGAGAGATAATTAATAGATAAAATTTATCGATCAAAACTTTGAGTCTTAAAGCATTTTGAGTGTAGGTAAACGTTCTTAATCACTTGAATGATAATGAATACATGTACATGGGTTTAATACAAAGTAAACTAAACTTTCCATTTAATTTTTACAAAGGGATATTATGAGGGTAGAATCGAAAAAAAGTCTAAGCTCGTTGTTATCATAGATCTTGCTAATGCGAAAAAAAATGGAGTCTAATTGGCTATTGGTACAATTGATCAACCGTGCATTTGCATGCAATGTTAATTTGAACCACCTGCTCAGTCTTTGTCACTTAAATGAGGGGAAGACCCAACATATCTGGAACACATTCTTATTTATTGGGGCTTTATCTGTTTTGTGCTATAATTAATCCTCATACAATGATAATGAGTACGTTGACACAAAGTAAACTAAACTTCCCATTTAATTATTTATTTTTTTTTTATGCAAGCGATATTATAAGGTTACGTCAAAAAAGTCTAAGTTTGTTGGTTGTCATGGATCTTGCAGATGCGAGACGAAAGTATAAATTGAACAAAACAAAAATGCTCTTGCATCTCGGGAGCAAAAAATTTAAGGACTTATTTGGGACTAGGATTCTTTCCCTTTCTTTTTTCATCTCTTTTCTTCCTCTCTTTTCACACTCTTTATTTTATCTTTATCTTTATCTTTCTATAAAAAAATTAACATAAGATGTTGACGTGGCTTAACTATAACCGTTCAAATAGAAGGAGAGAGAATGAGAGGAAAAAAAAAAGAGGAGAGAGAATCCTACTCCATCTATTTGACGTTTATCTTGCTTTAATTTTCAATTTTAATTTTTTTCTAGAATTAGAGGACAAATATATGGAAGAAATAGGATATACAACAAGGCGGGAGAGATAAAGAGATAAATGCCACTTTGGACTTCAATGCTCACATAACGCCACTAAGCTCACAAACAAGGGAGGAAAATGACAAGACATCAATTGTCATTATGGGACTCTTCACATATGGGTCAGACCCAACATAAAGAAAGATGAGATTCCATCATAAAATTAATTGATAAATGAGGTGTAGTCTAATCTATTATAAACCTTTACAATATTTCTCTTTTCAGCGATGTGAGACTTTTTACCATTATAAACAAAACTTGATTGTTGCACTGTTTTCTTGTAGGTCACACGCTCCAAATTTTGCCTTATTGGTGGCAAGCAAAGTTGGTGTGTCAAACATAAATTGGATGATTGCTTGTTGGAGGAACTGAAATATTTGCACTAACAATTGGCGACGCCTGTGAAAATTGAACAATACCGATATTGATAAGCGACGCACAGAATTTTCCTAACCGCTCTTCTATGATTTCCCCAATTGATAAGAAAATATGACTTTATCATTGTACATGTTCGCAGTCGAAACGAAAAAGAATTATACCAAACCAATCCCTCAGTGTTTTAGAGTTTTAGAAAAGAGTTCACTTATAAAAAGTCTTTAACATTTCTATCTAGTTTCACAGAGCTTGATATCTAAATTTTGTTGTATTGACATGTATGCGATTATGTAACAAAACAAATTAAACCATCCAATTTTTTTTTATTTTTTTAGTTTTGTCTTATTTTGTGGGTCTTGACTTCGTCTCCCCGCTTTCATCTCTTTATTTTTTATTTAAATTAAATTTTGGAGATGGGGGGCAATGCGTTTTTCTATTTGGAATTAGTAATTTCAAATCGCTTTGAGCGCAAATGAAGTAGTCTACTTTTGTAGTTGAAGGCTAATTCCCGGGTTTTGATTCTTTCTGACTGCTTTGTGCATGTTAAAGAATAAGGCTACTTTTGTAGTTCGACTTGCCTGATCCTTCATCATTCTCATTTATATATAATAAAAAAAATTCAAAGTATTTAATTATATATATATGCTTAGGTAAAAGTGCTTATACTTGGGTAGTCTATTTGCTACAATGAATCTGGAAGAAAATAACTTGGTAAATTACATAAAATTACCTCAATTATTGGGTCAGTCACAATTTCATATCTCATATTTAAAACATTTCAATGTCATACCTCATCTTACAAATTTGTTATAATTTCATACCTTTCGTCAGTTTGTCTGTCAATTTTTTTGTTAAATAGTGACGTGGCTTGAGATGAAGCCCACTCTCTATTAAAAATTAATTAAATATCAAAAACTAAAAAAAATAAAATCATTTAATATTTTTTTTGCATGGGGGACCCACCTCTTATCCCCCTCACCCTTTCTTCCCCATCCACCCTTGTCCCCCCAACCTTCCTTCAACGCCAAAACAGAACCCTCGCAACCCTCATTTCCTCCATCTCCACCTCCCTCCCATGGTGCTCCTCCCGCTCCCCCTCCTCCTACCCACTTATCACCCTTACCAAATTAATCCCTGTAACCAATTTCAAACAAAATACCCCAATTTGACCCAAACCCTAACCCTAAATTTCAAATTCACCTGTTTCGGAGAAAGCTTCAGGCTTTGCTCAAGGGTTTGTGGGTTTTGGTTCAGGGGATGGGAGGCAGCTATGCTTGGGTTCTGGGGTCGAATGAGAAAGAGTTCGATCGGGTTTTTTTGGGTTTTGGTTTGGGGTTCGGGAGAAGAGGCGGGGAGCGACGTTGGCGTCGGAGGGAGGGGGAGCGACAGCGGAATTGGCCAGAAGAGAAGAGAAGAGTGGGGAGAGAATCGATGGAATCGATCACCTACAAAAAAAAATTTCTGGGTTTTTTTGTTTCAAAATTTGTTTGTTTCTAGGAGAGAAGAGAAGAGTGAGAGAGTAGGATGAGTGGCCGAGGAGGGTTGGGGGGTGGGGGAGGGAGATGTTGGCGAGGTGGGATTTGGGTTTAGGGTGGTTCTGGTTTTGGGTTGGGGGAAGACGAGGTGAGGTGGATAAAGATGAGGAAGAAAGTCCCCCATGCAAAAAAAAAAAAAAATTAAATTAAATGATTTTTTTTTTTTTAGTTTTTAATATTTAATTAATTTTTTAATAGAGAGTGGGTCTCGTCTCAAGTCATGTCACTATTTAACGGAAGAATTGACAGACAAATTGACTGAAGATATGAAATTGTAACAAATTCGTAAGATGATATATGACATTAAAATGTTTTAAAGATGAGGTATGAAACTGTGACTAACCCAATAATTATAGTAATTTTATGTAATTTATACTAACTTTAAGTAAAAGTGCCTAATTTAGTACCTGCAGAATCTATCATAGTGGTACTGCACAGCTGGATACTGTGAATAGTGAATATAGCTTGACGCCAACTGAATTGGCTCAGCTAGCTTTTCTTCCGGTTTTTTCACTTCTTCAATACTGACTACGGTGGTGAAGCCAAGCTTTTTCTTCAACGACTTGGCCAAACAAACGCCATCAAACTGAGACAAAACCGTGCTTAGATTCAAATTTGGTAGAGAGTGAGTTTCCAACATTGCCACAGACTGAGTCAAAACCGTGCTTAGATTTCAGATGGAATACAAATTAAGAGAGAGGGGTATTATTTATATATATATATATATATTTTTTTTTTTTGGACAATGCGTGCATTTTCTTCTTAGCGGATGAGCTCAGTCATCTACTAGCGAATAACGTTCATTCACATTAGAAATTCATAATCGAAAACGTTCAATATCTTAATCTTAATTTGAGACCATCCCTACAAAATAATTTGAATCATAAATTGTTTAGTCATCCAACATTATCAAATTAATAAATCAATGGTACATCATGAATATGTTACTTGATGCCTACATTGTTGATTTATTTGATACATTTAAATGATTAAACAATCTCCAGTTTAAATGATATTTTATAGAAATAGTTGTCAAATAAAGATTTAAGGGATTGAACCACTCCAATTATGAAACTCTACAGTAAAGTACGTTATTTGGGAGAATGTAAGTATTACCATGGAAGAGAATATGATATTAACAAGTGGTTTAACAAAAAATACATTAATTAGTACAGTATAATACACCCTTGTACCATACACGAATGTTCTCTAGTTTTGATTGGCTTCAAACATCAATTTAAGCCCTACCTATGTTAGAAAGTATATTACGCCTATGTGTCAATTTTATGTGTTTAAATAATTTATATCTCTATAAAAGTACATACAAAAATCTTCTTATCGATGATCATATCTTGTACATCCCCATTGGCAAACCGAAGTCAAAGTCTTTGAGTAATCAAAACAAATTGATCGTAAAAAGCAGTTTCCAAAATCTGAAAATTTTCCTCGTTCCTTTATTTGTTCTTCCTCTTAACACACAGAGATGAAGAAAGAGAAGGAATGCGAAAAGTCACAGAAGAGAGAAAGAAGACTTTGATATTACAGCAATAACAGTTTTTCATTACATTGGAAAATGACTTGGCTCACTATATATAGTAACTAGGATACTTAGTTAGTAAGTAAACTTGTAACTAACTAAAACCAACACTCTAGGATCATTACACATGTCATAGCAAAGATTATGCCACTTGG
The DNA here is from genome assembly GCF_041283825.1 of Pyrus communis. Lineage (NCBI taxonomy): Eukaryota > Viridiplantae > Streptophyta > Magnoliopsida > Rosales > Rosaceae > Pyrus > Pyrus communis. The sequence continues at coordinate 2,587,136 of NC_142575.1, read as the reverse complement.
TATTCTTATGGTTAATACTTCCAACCTGCAGTCTTTGTTATATATCTTGTGAATACAAATGTGATAGAAGGCATACAAAGTCTCAGTCTTCTGTTTTTACGTAAATTAATATTTATGGTACTATCACAAATTTTGAATGAATTCTTTCTTGACGGCCAAACCACCATAATCAACTAACATGGCACTAAATAGGGCTTAGTATTGTGAATTTTGAATGAATTCTTTCTTGACGGCCAAACCATCATAATCAACTAACATGGCACTAAATAGGGTTTAGCATTGTGAACGTAGGGAGAGTTCCTTATATAATTGGTAGCTTGGGCAGTCTAAGGGACTCCAAATCACAATTATATAATTGCCATGTGCTCTGTCTTTTATTACCCATTTTCAAAAATGGCTAACTTAAAATATCATGCATAGGAAGAAATTGAGGTTCCACCATAAAATCAATTGATAATATGAAGAATAACACAACTTATTTATAAACTCATGCAAGGTATCTCCTCACATCATCATTCTCTACACGCCCCCTCACATGTATCTTTCAAGCCTAACACGTGGACACCATAATGGGGTGATGTGGAGTACGTGTGTTTGTTTGGTTGAACTGAACATGTGGAACAACCTGCTTTGATACCATGAAAAAGTTGATGTTCCACCATAAAACATATTGGTAATATGGAGAGTACCAACCTTAGTTATAAGCCTATACAAGGTCCATTCTCACATCAATGTGAAATTCATTCTCAACACATTAGGATCATAATCGTAAACATTCAATATCTTAATCTTAATTTGGGATCATTCACTAGTAAAAAAAACCCTTGCACGACGAAACACACATCGTTACCCAATGTCACTTTGCACGACGAAATTGTAAACTTCGTCGCGCAAAGTCTTGCACGACGAAAAACACATTGTCGTGCAAAGTTACTATGTGCGACGAAATTTTGCGTGACAAAACAACATCGTCGCGTAAAGTGACTTTGCGCGATGAAATTATAAACTTCGTTGTGCAAAGTCTTGCACGACGAAAAACACATCGTACTTTGCGCAACGAAACTTTAAACTTCGTCATGCAAAGTCTTTACAAAAATAAATAAAATAAAATAATTTTTTTTTAAATCTTTGTGCGACGTAATTCAAATATTTCATCCCCTAAACCAATTTATTTTCGTTTTTTATTTTGTAACACACCCCGACCGAGATCAGGGCGTGCTGGCCGCCACCCAGAGGTGACGTAGCCATGTGCACGTGCGGAAGCTAATAAAATAGTAATATAAAAAGTACGAATAATTAAAAACTAGCAACATAAGGTGATAAAACAAGTGCTAGCGTAAGTGAGACGCTAAGTTCAGAGCATCAAGTCTACAGCAGTCCAAAGAAAATGGTACGACAATAGTACACCCGGAGGTGACCCTACGCTGGTGAGGGTCTGTCAGAAATGCCGGGAAAGCCCTCTAGGAAACCACTGAACCTGCTAAGCAACTAGAACCTGGATGGGCGCAAAACAAAAGCGTGAGTGGGCAAAAACAAAGCTTTTCTAAAACCATTTAGTAAAATACATTCTAACCCCTCGCCGTAAAACCTGTATACTTCCCAGAAAATAAACATATATACGTATATATAGATATGCCAATCATGCTCGAGAATATGCCATGTCGAATCCTCATAATGAAATACAAGTGCTCAGGTATAAATCATAACAATAGCATATAATCTGGCAGCCGGAGTCACCTAACGTGACCTGTACGGCTGCATATAGAGCTCAAGTTTCAAACTAAATAACTGAACCTGCCCACGAGTCGGAACCACCTAAAGTGGTCTGTACGACAGGCCTGGGTGTAACATATATATATGCTCTAGTGCTACGATCACGTGAAGGCTGTGCGAATAATCGCGGGTCACCTACGAGTCAGAACCACCTAAGGTGGTATGTACGACAGGACTGTGCACCTAACTTGGATCCAAGCTGAGCGTGTGGTGCGGAAGGTGAACATCACGTGAAGGACTGTGCCCTACTCTGGGCAGGAGCACTAACACCGGGGGTGCAGGTTATGAGCTCTCTAAATATCTCAAATCACTACTGAATGTAAATATGAACAACGCTTACCTGGCACTTACCTGTGCGTCCACAGCACCCAAATATGCATATGTATATATAACCATTGATAAAGCAACTAACGATGCATGACCAATGATAATGCAATGCATGGCATATAACTAATAAACATTTAAATCAATTCTGGGAAAATATAGTATATAGGTATATACGGAAAACCAAAAGCCCACTCACTGGTATGTGGAAGGGTCGTAGCCCCCCTGCCTCGAGTGAGCACGCTCGTCATCAGGATACGTATCACCTATATGCGAAATAACTATAAAAACGTTAATTTTAAAGCACATAACCAACTTCTCGTAATAACTTCTCATACATTGCTCAAAATGGACAATTGAATATACCAACATGCTCTACACAACCTCAGGATCACACCCATATTTTTAGAAAAATTTTCCACCGCTGCACGCGCCCCCACGCGCCGGCCAAGGCACGGCCACACGCGCCGGCCACGCGCAGGCACGTGCCTGGCACGCTGACGGCGTCAACTGACGCCGTAAGGAATATTTCGTTAGTTCTAACGGATTCCGTTAACGACGTCAGGAATATTCCGTCAGATTTGACGGAATATTCCGTCTCCTTCCCCGACGAACCTCCGGCGCTGTCGCCGGCGCCGGAAAATCGCAAAACCTGCAACCTTCGTTTTCTCTCTCGTTTTTCAACCATTTTTCGTGATTCTTGCACCAAAATGAAACCTAAGACTAGTAGAACACGACCATACAATTTTTAAGGGTCAAAAACTACTAGATCTTACCTGTCCAAACCACCCAATACCGGTCAACTCCAAACGCAGTGATTCCGACGTCAAAATTCTTCGAACGAAGTACTCCGAGGCTCCTTGGGACCTCACCAAGCCACCCACGAGCTTTGTTTTCCCTAAAACGCAAGAAAATACGTTTGCATGAATAGTACCCCAAGTCGGACCTCGTGAAATCGACGTGAAAACGGTGATAATCTTACCTGAAAATGGTACAGTTGCACTCCTCTCAACCTCACGAGTTCGACAGTGGTCTTGGTTCCCTCGATCTGCTAAGGTTTGATGGGTTCTTGGTGTGTCCGTACGTGTTCGAAGAGAAAGGGAAGAAATGAGAGCACGGGAGAGAGACAGGGAAAGGGACAGAGAGACAGTGAGAGTGACAGTGTGTGTGTGTGTGTCTGTGTGGTTCCAAACATGCCAACAAAGCTCACAACGACAATTAAACGTAAAAGAAACGAACCAGGGGTAAAAGTGTCCTTTCACACGCACGTTTTCAATATTTCCGGGACGGGATGTCACATTTTGTACATATAACGCTTAAGAAATTGAACGGTATATATATTTATTAAGTAGCTTTAAATTTATTATTGTAGTTTGGATCGGGTTTTTGTTAGAAAAATATATTATTGTAGTTTGGATCAAATTTTTGTTAGAAAAATGTATTTTAAATTGACGATCGAATTAGTTTATTATATTCACATAGGGTCAACGAGTGTAACTCTAAAAAATCATCAAAATCGGAGTTGAAATAACCATTAAATCGTGATTTTTCGTTTATAACCGTCGAAAAGTTTTGTCTCATTCCTTGATCTCTGAATATTTATTTTTTGCAATTTTTGGCGTATATGATCTCAAACTATATATAAACAGGTTTGACAGTTGGATCGTTGAAACTAGTTTCGTAGAATGTGTATCCCATCAAAACAATAGATTCACTAACACTTAGAGTTTATGTATACTTTCATCAAGTATAACATAAAATTTTGTGGTGTCCATTAGTGTAAATATTTTAAATTGAAAATCGAATTCCTTCATTGTATTCATATAGGGTCAAGGAGTGTAGCTGTAAAAAAAATCATCAAAATCAGAGTTAAATAACCATTAAATCGTGATTTTTCGTTTATAACCGTCGAAAAGTTTTGTCCCGTTACTTGATCTCTAAATATTTGTTTTTTTTTAATTTTCGTCGCACAAAGTGTTTTTTGTAGTAGTGATTCCTACAAAATCATTTGAGTCAGAGATCGTTTAGTCATCCAACAATATCAAATTAATAAATCAATAGCCCATCATGAATACGATACTTGATACCTATACCATTGATTTATTTGATACATTTAAATGATTAAATAATCTCCAATTTGAATGATTTTTTGCAGGTATAGTGTTCAAATAAAGATTAAGAGATTGAACCAAAGTAAAATCATTCAAATTAGAGATTATTTAGTCATCTACATATAAGTTAATCATCTCCGATTCAAATTCAAATCCGATGGGGCAGGTTAAACTGAAATTTATAAAAATCCGTCCACTCCCAACCCGACCTCAATCCTATCATTTATTGGGTTGAGTTGGGTTGATGTCTTGTCGGTTTATGTCAATCCAAACCCAACTCAATTTTTAACCCGAATTCTCTCACACACATATTAAGACTTACGCTTCGTATTATTAAGCGAGGTACACTTTTTGGTAGGGATGGAATTTTTCAGAGAGAAAAGCAATTGATTTAAAAAATATTTCTTGTGAACTTCAGATCCATCTACTTGTAGGGAAAAGAGAAAATGGTCATAATCAAGTTCAACTAATTCATGTCATAGGCAATTACATTATGGAGCAAGTGGTTGGTTCTGGATATTCATGAACCAATTCACAGTACACTGGACGAAACTGGGGAGTGCAACAATATTGAACACAGCTTGCCGAAGGAACTGAAGGAGTTGGCTTTTCCACAGTTTTAACTGCCGGCTTCACTTTTTCAACTTCGACTATAGTGCAGGAACAGCCGAGCTTCTTCCTCAATGACCTCGTCAAGCAAACGGAGTCTACATCATCCCCAATCTGTTAGTGTTTAGGCTAGTTTTAGACTAAATTTCTCAGTGCAATTGTTATCAAATCAACAAATAATTGAAATGAGATTGAAGATGATGTATAGAAGGTGAAATTCAGGAAAGAATGGAGTTCATAGCTACTCGAATCTACGTTGGATTCCATCCACCAAAATTGGCTACAAAGTGGGGATTATAGCCGATGCACACCCACACTCGCAGCGTGACTATGATCACGTACTCAACACATGTTTTCATTAACTTTCTAACAAACTAGACATGTGGCAAGATATACACCATAGAGACATAATCTTGAGCGTTCATTACAAGGATTTAAATTCAACTAAAGCTAACACTTAGAACAATTCGATCTTCAACTTCTTCTTCCATGTTGCAGCTGCATTGCTTCAGTGATCCAGCTACCATGCTTATGCACCAAGACGATCACCTCAATATGATCTGTGTTTGCTCCTTCTATCACACTTTTGTAACACTTGCTTTCATTAATTTTGATACTCTAATTATTTACATGCCAACTATAATTAACAATGAAAAAGGTGAAAATAAATTTTGAATGATAATATCGAAAGGCGCGTACCCTTGTGCAGCAGCTGCAATCTTCAAGGCCTTGGTTCTGCATTATCACAGTACATTGGCACTATCTTCATTGCTGCACCATCAATTTGTGTACAAGATATAAAAATAATGTGATCAATTATACATTTAATTAATGTCAGTTAATTTGAAGAAAACCTTCTCGTTTTTAATTAGTTTCAGTTGGATGAAAGGAAAAAGATATATAATTTCAACAAAATGCAAGAGCAGGAGAATATATATATATATATATAGGATAGGGAAGGGATCCTTATTTTTTTTATATAAAAATGTAGATTAGTGGTAGGGTTCACACCACATCGAATTTTAACGATCCAAACCGTTTATTTTTCAAGTTGCACCTCATAGATTATCCTTGCAAAATATTAGTCAAATTGGAAATGTTTAAGACATCTAATTGAGTTAAAAAAAAAAATTAACGAATACCTTGTTATATAAGAAACAATGAAATTTTATCTTGATAATTAAATATGCAAATGATTTCGGATTGAATTGAATTTTTGTAAGGATGTATGAATCGAGACTTATAAAATAGACGGTTCGGATCGTTAAAGTTCGATGTGGAATGGGCTCCACACCTAATCCCCATTTTTTTCAAAAAATAAAGATCCCTTTGCATAAAGGACCTAATATATATGAAAAGGCTTACCAGCGGCATTTTGGAGAGAATATTGAAACATTGAAGCTTTAAGTTCTTGGGATGGAAACCCATGAATCTGTGGAAGTAGAACTACATATCGATTACTATGGTACTTATAGAAGATAGGAAGCAGATAGGAACCCTTAATATTTTTCTTGACTTTGTGTTACAAGTCCATATACATGCTACTCCGTACCAATTACATGAGATCGTATCTTTCTTTTTCTTTTCTTTTCATTTTTTTTTTGGTGTGAAAAATATGAGATCGTATATATCATATGGACAAGATTTTGTTTATTGTTATACAAGAACAGTCAGATCTGAAGAGATACTGAACTGAATAGGTTTTCCATTATGATAAAATTAGTTACAACCTCTATTTTTATATTACTCTGTAGCACCCCAGGTAGGTATGATTAATCCACTTGATCTACAACATAATGATAACAAAAGTTACTATTACTAGAATAAAAATGTTACTATTACCATATTTTTTATATAATATTTGTATCATCTCTGTAGTAGAGATGAGATTCACATGTGTTGGTGGCCTCTATCCTTATTAGAGATGGTACAAGTGTAAATTATAAATTTCAAAAATTTAGAATAATACATCGTCAAAACTAAACACAATTACTAGATGTTTATGAAGGCGCAATATTTAATTCTCACAATTCACCTTTGCTCATTGCCTTAAAGGTATGTAGAGTAATTTTTTGTTCTAGCCGTCACACTGTTGCGTAAATTTGTACTTCATTCATGTTATAATAAGTAAAATAATCATAAAATATAATAGTGACAAATATAGTCAAGCCTAAACTTTGTCACAAATTGTGTTAATATATATGCACGTTTACTTTCTTAAAAAAATACACACACACACGCGTTTTAACCCGTGTATATGTATACTTCTACAAATCTTGTTATCGATAATCAGATCTTGTTGTACATCCCTATTGGCAAATCGAAGTCAAAGTCTTTGAGTAATCGTAACAAATTGATCGTAAAAAGCAGTTTCCAGAATCTGAAAAATTTCCTCGTTCCTTTATTTGTTAGTCCAACCTGTAGCTATCTTTGTTATATATCTTGTGAATACAAATGTGATAGAAGGCATAGCAAAGTCTCAGTCTTCTGTTTTTACGAAAACTAATATATATGGCACTATCACAAATTTTGAATGAATTCTTTCTTGACGGCCAAACCACCATAATCAACTAACATGGCACTAAACTAAATAGGGTTTAGTATTGTGAAAGTAGGGACAGTTCCTTATATAATTGGTAGCTTGGGCAGTCTAAGGGACTCTAAATCACAATTATATAATTTCCATGTGCTCTGTCTTTTATTACCCATTTTCAAAAATAGATAACGTAAAATATCATGCATGGGAAGAGGTTGAAATTCCACTATAAAATTAATTGTCAATATGAAGAGTAGCTTAACTTACTTATAAGCCCATGTAGGTCTCTCCTCTCATCAATGTGGGATTCATTCTCAACACGCCCCCTCACATGTATCGAATTTTCAAGCCTAACATGTGGACAACATAACGGGTTGACATGGAGTGCATGTGTCTATTTGGCTAAACATGTTAGACTACATGTTTTGATACCATAAAAAAGTTGAGATTCCACCATAAAACCAATTGGTAATATGAAGAGTAACCAAACTTACTTATAAGCCCATACAAGATCAATTCTCTCATCAATCTGAGATTCATTCTCAACACATAGTGTGTTTGCTATGAAACATTGGTCCCAAAAATAAAGGAAACTAAATCCTTGCCATCACTACGTTTTCCTGAATTTTTTTTTTTCAATACAACAGCAAGAAGCTACGGGATTTTTTTTTTATTCTCTTTTCATACAACAACATTCCGTGGCGATCGAAGAATGTTGTTATCACATATGAAAAGTGAATATTTTATACTCAAAACTAACACTTTGGATAACTAAAACGATGTCATCACTAAATGCTCTGTTAATTGTAAATTATTAGTGAAATTTTTAGAGCCTTGATTTATTGAGATAAAGTTAGGGCCATAATTCAAAGAATGCAAACGGTACATGTATGTAGAACGGGCAAATGTGTCTCAGATCATTTCATCTTTGCATGAGCATTTTACGAATGTGTCTCATATTAGGTTTTAGTGGAAGATGCTAAGTGTTTGCTGCAATCGGTGGCTGAAGTTTCTTGCTTCCTACATCCGCCACCAAGCAAAATGTTTAGCACATGGGCTTGCTTATTTTGCCCTTTATTCTAGTGGTGATTGTACTTGGTTGGACGAACTTCTTATTGTTAACTGTCATTTACTTGATCAAGATATCTTCTTGCCCTATATTGAGTAGCCTATTTCTGTCTTTTTGAATGAAATTTATGTTGTCTCTTATAAAAAAGGGTTTATATCACAAATGGTCCCTGAAATTGACCTACACCATTAAGATGGTCCTTGAAATTGAAAATTAATCAATATAGTCTTTGAAAATAGGTGTCACAAATCAATGTGGTCCTTCCATCACAATACCGTTAAAACTTATATTACGTGCTGACGTGACACATAAATGGGGCCCACAAGATATAAGAGTTTTTATCACAAATGGTCAATAAAATTGACTCACACCATCAAGATGGTTCCTGAAATTGACCCATCATCAAGATGGTCCATGGACTTGAAAATCAATCAACGCAGTCCCTGAAAATAGGTGTTGCAAATCAATGTGTCATCCCGTTACAATTCTGTCATATGTTCATGTTTAATAATTGATTAAAAAAGTTGTCAAAAACTTCTGTGCACAAAGAGATTATCTCAAGGCAGAGCTCGCAATTCTCCGCGTCACCAAGATCACTGGGGGAGCGCCTAACAAGCTCTCCAAAGTTAAGGTTGTGAGGTTGTCGATCATCCAAATATTGACCGTAGAGTCACAAAAGTCATCACCAATCCAAGTTGTCGCCGAAGGTTGTCTCGATCCTGATCCAATTCGATGAAGGGTGTGAAAATGAGTGTTTTAAGTTTTTTTTTCTTTTTTTGGTTTTTTTCTAGAGAAGAGACAACAAGGGCTACCATAGATGAAGGTAGAATAATATGGGTTGGGATCGGAGGTGATTGCGGGACTGAGTTTCTGGGTTGACAACTTTTTAATTAATTATTAAATTATTAGACATATTTCTAATTTATTTTTTATTTAGTTAGACTTGTGGGCCCATTTATATTCCACCTCAGCACAGAACAAAATTTTTGACATAATTACAACGGAATGACCCCATTGATTTGAGATATCTATTTTTAGGAACTACATTGATCAATTTTCAATTTTAGAGACCATTTTGATGGTGTTAGTCAATTTTAGGGACCATCTTGATGGTGTGAGTCGATTTCAAGGACCATCTGTGATAAAAAAAAAAAAAAAGACTTGTGAGACCCATTTATGTGCCACATCAGCACATAACAGAATTTTTGACAGAATTGTGACGGAAGGACCATATTGATTTGAGACATCAATTTTCAGAGACTACATTGATCGATTTTCAATTCCGGGGACCATCTTGATGGTGTGAGTCAATTTCAATGATCGTTTGTGGGAAAAAAAAAAAAAAAAAAAAAAAAAAAAAGCCAGCAAGTATTTGAAGTTCAATTTTCTCCTTATTGGAATCTCAGTCACACACAAAAATACATTTAAAATTAAGAAATCATTAAACGGAAGGGGAATATATATATATATATATATATATATATATATATATAGACACATACATACATATGTGTGTGTGTGTCAAAGGACAATTACATAATGGAGCAAGTTGGTTGTGGATATTCACGAACCACTTCATAGTACATTGGAGGACATTGCCGAGTGCAATAATAGCTTGCTGATGACGTGCATTCAATAGTAATTGGGTTTTTACCATCATTATCGTCTTTCACTTGTTCCATGTGGACTATGGCGGCGAAGCCGACCTTCTTCCTTAACAACCCCGTCAAGCGAACGGAGTCAACTCCATCTCCTGTCACCTCCAGATGATCTTTGTTTTCTCCTTCTAATGACACTTTGCTCACACCTGCTTTCATTTTAACGATCATCAATTAATTACTTAATTATCCAACTCTAATCAAATATGAATGAAGAAATGATATAAAATAAACTCAATTACATTACCGTATGCAGCTGCTGCAATCTTCAAGGCCTTGGTTCTGCATTTGTCACTGTGCATTTGCACCTTCACTAGTATCTTTTGCTGCATCATATTGTATAAATTAATGCCAAACATATATTGTTAAAATCTTAGATCTTTTATAGAGAACGTTTTAATCGGGAAATTCAGAAAAAAAATGTATTCTTGCCTCTTTTATGTGTAAAAACTTAACAGACCCCATAGTTTTGATTGCATTCAAACGCTTTGACTAGTTATTATTGCTCGAGACCCCGTCAGGAACAATTGATCCTATAATTTTGCATGTGAAAAGACTTAACTGACCGATAACTTTTTCTAAATTTTCAATTCGATAAAATGTAAGAGTAATACTAATGAAATGTTTTAGAACAAATTAAAACGCTTACCTTCATGTTGGTGACTTGAAAGAATGTACGAAATAAGTTTTAAGCTTGTTGGGATGGAAAACTCTATGAATCTATGAATGAATTAATCTGGGAAAGTAGAACTACATATTTATAACGACCTTAGTCCTTGAGTATTACTCCTTCCTTCCTGTTGACTTGTATTTATAACGACCTCAATCCTACCAATTACATTCGACAAAAAAAAAAAAAAAACAAAAAAAAATCCTACCAATTACATGGGAGTATATAGAGACAAGTTTTTTTCGGAATAAGGTACAAAAAGTCAGATCCATATTTTCCGCGGTTTCGCAGACTTAGTCCTGCTAATGGTACTGCAAAACCTGATCTGTCCGCTCAGCTATTGGCAAATAAAAGATTATACATGAACATTCTTAATTCTTAATTCTCTATGTAACTCTTTTTTTGTTAAACTTTCTCTATGTATTAATACAGGCAACCCAAAGAATTTTTCTGTATCACTTTTAGATTTTTTTCCTTTCCATTTTCTGGCATTTAAATCAGTTTTGTTAGGGTGTTTCCAGTGATTGATCAGTAGTCTCAACACCCAAAGACTGAGTAAATCAGTTTTAGACCTGGTTTGGTACTGAGGTGATTCTGAAAAAAGCTGCTATCAAAAAAAGCTGGGAGCTGTTTTTGTGTTTGGTAAACACTCAGCTTCAGCTTTTTTTTCACAGTTTTGGGTGAAAAAAAGCTAAAAACAAGAAGCTGCAAAACCCAGCTTTGAAAAACCGGCTTTTTTTCACATCTGTTTTACATAAAAGTTTACCAAACACTCTAATACTGCTTTTTTTTTTTTCAAAAGCACTTTTACAAAAAAGTTTACCAAACACTCTGCTGCTTTATTTCACAACTGCTTATTCTCACAGCACAGCAGAAGCAGTTTTTTTTCAAAGCACAGCAATACCAAACCAGCCCTTACTAGGGTTTTTGGTAGTGTCAGTAAATTTTCAAGAATACGGTTCGATCGACCACAAAAAAAATTACTTTGTTAGAGGATTAAACTAATCTAGAATTTTCACTCTTTATTTTGTTTCATTGCCTTAGGTTAATTAATTAATTGTATAGCTCAGGGAATGGTCTTTTAGATGAGAGATTGGTAGGCGGTTCAGCTCTCAGGGAATTAATGGTCTTTTAGATGAGACATTGGTAGGCGGTTCAGCTTTGCAAACTCACAACTGGTGGGATGCTATCCACACACAGCTTTGTACTTCTACATACCCTTTTCAATTTTTGGTTGCCAGATCAAATGAATTGAAGAAGATCAAAGAAAAAAAATTAACAAGAGATGTGTGGGAGGTACAAATAGGAGTGCAGATAGCACCACCCTGTACATATCAGGCTGTGGAAAGAATTGATTGTACGTGGTTTTGATCCTTGTATGAATACTTTCTTTGTGTATGAGTTAAGGTTCGAACGGGGGTCTAACAATACTGATTGATGAGATCACGATTTACTTTAGACATATATAGTGAAGTAATCATATATAGTCTTCTAATAATCCAAAAAAACTCGTTAAAGATCTTTTACAGTGTGAAATCCCCTTTTTTCCAGCATACCGGATATCCATGACTACAAGTTCATTTTTCAAACCCTGCAATGCACCTTCTACATACAACAGCAATATATATATATGGAAAAGAAAATATTAGTCAAGGTCTTTTTCTGATTAATAAAAAAAAAAAAAAGTCAAAAGTCTTTTATTTTTCCACATAAAAAATAATATGGCACGATCATAAATTTGAGTGGAAATTTTTTATTTTGGGGAGGTGGGGTGCGGTGGAGGAAGATCCATATTTCCCAGTCTCCAGGGACAGATTTTCGAACATATTTGTGACTATGTCAAATGAGATATTCCCATAAATATATGCAAATTGTAAAAATAAACATATATATGATTCACAATAAGTAATGCAATATGACAAGTGAAAAGTGATTGATTATTTTTTTTGACTCCCAAACAAGACAACCTCCACAATATAGGAAATCTCCCACATGCCTACGGCCACATTTTAGTTGGATGATGACCCCAACCAGTTGTGAGATATTAAATTGTTCAGTTGCTATATTCTATGCCCCCAGGCATGCACCAACTCGCACCATTTGCTACTTTGACGACGTGTGGAAGCATAGACTGCATAGTACCAATCATTCTATCCTATATATCGAAAAGATTAAGATAATGAAATTTTCTTTACAATTGTCTATGTACGATATGTTGTCAAATTATGTATGAGTACATAAAGACATGTAATTTCATCTAGTTTCTAACAACACAACGTGCTTAATATCCAGTAAGACGTTATGTATCCTAATGAACATAAGGTGTTGTTGTCATTCTAAAAATTTATTGTGCACTTCAAGCTTTATATATTTAGAAAGAAAATTACATTTATGAGGAATGCTGACACGCCCCGACCCCAAGGTCCTAGGGACATCGAGATGGTCACGTGCTGGCCGACACCCGAAGGGTGACGCAAGCCATTTAATTTAAACAAAAACTAGGAAAATAAACTAAAGTAAGCAATATAGGCTAACCACACAAATAAAAGTTCAACCTCTAAATATTGAAATTAGGTAAACACACAGCACGTCCAGAGCATAATTCTAATACAGAGTACAAGCAGAACTAAGAATAAAGAAGTGCTATTACAATAAGTGGCGAAGCGGAGCGAATATGACACAAATCACTGGTAGGGGAACGCCTCGTAGCTTAAGTCGTAATCCTCGTTCCTAGGTCCTGAAGGGGGCGCAAAACAAAGGTGAGTGGACCCCTTCTAAAAATGCATGTTTTAATGGTAGAATTGCATACACAGAAAAGCATGACTTTATGTTTATGTTTTATGAAACGTTTTGAGATAACATGCTTACTGAGGCTAGTTTGAATTATTACTATTTTTCCTATAACCCATGTTCTTATAGAATATCTGATAGATGACGATATGATATTTAGAACATGTTTAGAACACTTCTTCATAGTATAGATGACAGCACGTAACCATCTCGATGTCCCTAGGACCTCGGGGTCGGGGCGTGTCAAATGCACATTGAGTTTTTTGAAGTGTCAATAACAAAATCCTAAACTATTGTTGTAAATATTGTTAATTGCATAATTCTCCAGTTTAGTCATTGTGTAATAGTTAAATGATTTTTTTTTATAGGTAAAATAGGAAAACTTAGAAATATCCACCAAGTAAACCATAAGCATATAAATAGACATCCTAATGAAAAATACACTCTCAATCTCCATAAGCCTATGTGTGGGTAAGCTCGCATGGCCACATTGTCCGGGTGTAGGGACGCTACAAGGTGTCCCATTTTCGGGTTGTTTTTTCTAACTCAAAATGAATTCATTTTAGAGTAAAGACTTCTGTTGACTTGCTGTATACAACTTAAGAGAACCCTATCGTTGTTGGCGCAAGATATCTGGGGAAAACACCATTTTTGTGGCTGAAGCTCTGGCACTCGGGACGCCCTTTGGACTGCAAAAGGAAGGGGATACAAGAGCGTGTGTTGAAGGTGACTAAATTAGTCATTGGCGCCATTAAAGGCTCCTACTCAACTCCTTGGAGGTCGAAGACAATAAGTGGTTGATGACTTCCTTTGACTCTTTTCCGTATTTATGTGCTTATGGAGGCAAATTCCTTGACGAATGTAGTCCCTAGGACTGATTTTAGTTTTAGTAACTTCCACAATTGGGATAGAGCCTTGCCCTTAGTGGCAAGGAAAACTTTCTTATTTGATTGTATTGGAATTGGATTTAATCATGGTCACACTATTTAATACTTATTTTATTTTCTTGAGCAAAGAAAAAAAGACGGGTTGGGCCTGCAAGGCCACATTGTCGAGGTGCTGGGACGCTAGAAGTTGTACCAGTTTCGGGTTGTTTTTGTGTTCTTTTGTCCGACAGTTGCACCTAAGATGGGACGTCTTGTGTCTGTATCCATGTGGTTACTCCGATAGTCGAACCTTAGAATTTGCTCACAATTTAATGTGTTTTTGTAACTCAATGTGGGCCCCATTTAGAATGAGAGTAGAACTACCATGGACTTGATTTGGGTAGCTAAACGTTAATGGGCTACTCAATTCGACCCACGAAATCTGGTGCCGTGTTGATCTATCATTAATTTAGGGGGGCTATTTGGGATTTTCAAGTCATTACGTAACTTCTTTTTTTGTCGAAAGAGTCATTACATAACTTATTCACCGGAGATTTTTTTGTGTATTCGAAACATGTGCATATATATATCATATTTTATTATACAAGTGAAGAAACACTTGAAATAAAAATCTTCTTCCGCTTGTATAATAACATTAACATACAATTCCGTATTTTGAGCGCAAACTCTCTCCTTATTCACAACGTGAATGGCCCCGCCTCCTACCTTCCGTAGCAGATCGCACTGGAGTAGAGTTCCGTTGTACCAATCCACCCAGCTGCCAGCCTGACCTAAAGCATTCATGATTGGCATGGCTTTTGGGGTATATGAATCAAGGAAATTACAAATTTTAAGGATCTTTATGCAGCACTAGTTCTAATTACTTGACGGTACACTTTTGGTGGGTGATTTTAACGCATTTGTTTAGCTTCTTGTCATCCGAAAATATTCAATTTAGAGTGCCATTAGTTTAGAAATGAGTGATAAATCTGCTTGTCTTATAGGAAAATTATGTGTCCTATCCATCACATGATAATGTTTTAAATGTTTGGACGATTAAGCATCAACAAATGCAAAAAATAAGTGTCGCGGAGGTGAGAATGCTTCGTTGGATGTGTGGATACATGAGAAAGGACATGATTAAGAACGATGATATCCGAGGTAAAGTAGGAGTTTGGACATGTGAACTGAAGACCTACAAATGCTCCGGTTAGAAAATGTTATTATGAAATAGAGGCTTAGGCAAAATGAGTAGAAAAAGACCTAGGAAGACTTGGAAAGAGACTAAAAGACATAGAGTACTTAGAGCTAATGGAAAACTTGACGCAAAATCGAACGCAGTGATGTTTTAGAATTCATCCAACTGATCCCACTTAGTAAAATGAAACTTTGCTGTTGCTTATGTTTAAAAAAGTAGGAAAAGACAAAAGAACAAATAGTTCATGCTCCCATGATAGTTAGTTGATTACACATGACCTGCTTACTTTTGAATCTTTTTGTCTAATATTTTCTGCGCTGTCTTTATAGAAGGCCTAACTTTCGACCTTCCTTAGTGGCTAAACAAATCATAAGCTCCAAACCCCTTGATCTGGTTGATCTTTTTGGATTGCTTCGAGAGCCAACACTTATGCTCACATGTGCTTACGGTATAATTTTTTTCATTAGAAACAAGTATAAATTTTTAAAAAATAAAAAATAAAAAAATTCAGTTGCAAAAAAATATTTAACTTGTCAAAAAAATATAACTGTTTATGCTAAACGGAATGGAAAACTGTTTTAGTTGTCAAAAAAATATTTTTAGCCCTCTTAAATCAGTTGCAAGCAGGCACTACATCTAACCAGGCACTACATCTAACCACTCACAACTTCGACTGGTCTAACCAATCAAATGACAAAAGTGCTTATAATCAAAGCACTTTGCAGAACAAGGCCACTTCTGTTTAGGACTTTTCCACACAGTGCTTGCAAATTGAAATCAGCAGTTTCAAAAGCAAAACCATTCAAACCACAAACATCTACAAGTTTCCCACCTTTAGCTCCACCTAAACCCCCTTTTGCAAATACCAATACAAACAAATTGGTCCCACTTCTACCCCTCAATCAAATGCTTCTTTTCCTTTACTTGCTTTAACCAATTAACTAATCTATTTAAACAAACAATTATCTTCATCTTCCCCCTTCAGTACTTGGTTCAGCTGTTTTGCTTCTCATTGTTTTCCAGAGATGTTTGCCCTTCAACCTCCACCGCCGTCCCCAATTCCACCTTCACCGCTACCTCAACCTCCACCCCAACGGCATAGCAGACGCCCGCCCCCATTCCCAAGGCCAACGACACCAATCTCCCTCAGCCAAATCATCATATCAAAGCGTGCTGCGAATGGAGAAGCTCCAGCACCTGATGCAGAAAACCTTAATTCAAGTAAACCAACAAAGCAAAAAATACTCTGGCAACCTCAACGGACAAATCCGCTTGTATGGTGCTGTGCAATTGCATGTCTCATATTTAGTGTTATTCTTATTTTCTTTGGAATTGCGACTTTGATACTTTTCTTAGTTGTTAAACCAAAAACTCCATCGTTTGACATCCCCAATGCAAGCCTCAACACCATCTACTTCGACTCACCTGAATATTTCAACGGCGACTTCACTTTCCTCGCAAATTTCTCCAACCCTAATCGGAAACTCGATATAAGATTTGAGTATCTGGATTTGGAGCTTTTCTTTTCGGACAGGCTCATAGCAACTCAATCTCTTGCACCTTTCACACAAAGACCTGGAGAAGGAAGGGTGGGATCAGTTCGCTTGATATCGAGCTTGGTTTACCTTCCTGTCAATCATGCTGTGGCACTTCAAACGCAGGTGCTGAACAATCAAGTTAACTATAATATGAGAGGAACATTTAAAGTGAGAGCCAGTCTAGGTATGATCCATTTTTCTTACTGGTTGCATAGCAGATGCCAATTACAGATGACAGGTCCGCCGAGGGGTGTTTTAGTTGCAAGAAGTTGCAAATCTAAAAGATGAAGATCCAGGAGCATTCTTTCCTGGTATCTTCCTTCTATGTTCCTAGTATGTCTACTTTGAAACCTAAATGTGTAAAGGTCATACGAGCTATATAAATATGATAAATGAGCATTCTTTTCTACAAACTTATGAAAGTCCTTTTCTTTTCTGTTTTTGCATTCGGACATTCGGTTGGTTGTATCACAAATCCATTAGTAATAAAACCTAAAGAAGGACACAATTTATCATCTAGAACAAATACAGTGCTAAAGATATGAGACTAAAGAACAAAGGAAACCCGATAGCCTCGTCTGCAGAACGGAAAAAGAAAAGGTCTGCTGAATTGGAACTTTGTTTGAGGACAGGAAGCACTAGACTTCTACTTGTGGAAAACTCTAGCAAGAGATGTATGGAGATTCAAATAGGATCCTGCAAAGATTTACACATAACTTCTCCCTTGTTTTAACACTGACACATTATTCTGCTATGGTGCTCCATCACTGCACTACCTCTTTCATATGTTTACTTAATTAAAAGAATTCATATGAAAAGCAATGTTCGGTTCAAATTTTTACAGAAAGTTAGCCAGACAACGAATCACAACAACAGTTGGAGAATCCAGCAACAGGTTTGTGTTTGTGGGGGGTACTTTTCTAGATAGCTCCTGTCCAAAGTGTCCTAATCAGAAATCACCTAATACACTACAACTTTTAGATCCATCAACAGTTTATATAATCAGAAAAGATATAAAGAGATTGATTTGTAGTTTAAAGAAACACCACAAGATAACAGTCCGATGTTCAATACGACTATGTAGCAGACAATCAATCATGTTACTAATGGACAGCTTGTGGCTGGAGCGTAGCCAGCAGATGAAAACTAGCACAGCCTCTATACTTTGTACTATAATTTCTACCAGACAACAATACATATCTAAACTGCCTTACAAAGAGATTTAGTCTGCAAATTTACTGTTACCATTACAATTATTGATCTCCCTAAGTGCTATATCGTTACGTTTCATTATTTGCTTTAAAAGCATATCCATTGTCATATACCAAGTCAATCAAAGTTCGAAAGAATCACAAAGACAACTAAAATATATAGCTAGTTCGCTAGAATGTTGTCACCAATATGTAATTCAATTATGCATTGTAATGATTCAAGGCAGCAATGTTCACATTCTAACAAATCTTATGAGCACTATGTGTACAACAGTTCTGAAAATTCAGACCAACAGCCTCATTATACGATCATCAAGCAAAATATAAGAACAAAAATTAAAAAATATGAACCTCTTTTACATGAGAAACCCGGAGCCGTGCCTTCACCCTTCACTCACTTCAGATGGTGTTTTCGCCACAATCGACAATGCATGTAGTCCACTTTGCAATTCTTCTTGCAACAAACCATATATAAGCCTATGCCTCTTAACCAAACTCTTCCCTTCAAACTCCTTAGACACAACTCTCACATTGAAATGCGTCTCCCCATCACCACTTCCTCTAACCCCGGCATGCCCGGCATGTTGATAAGAGATGTCTTCCACTTCCAATTTCACAGGACTTAACTCTCCCATCAATTTCTCCTGAATTCTCTTCCCTCTGCTTCCCAAGTCACCTGAATCTGCCACATTTTCGCTCATTTCACTCGCTACCAGTTCCAATTGCTTAACATTTTCTCCAGAACTCAATCCAATATCCTCAACCTCAATCCCACCATCAACTCTCAAACCCGAATTCAAATTCGAATTCTTTTCCCCACCCACTTCAGAATCCACTCCAAGCTCCAAACTTTTGACACTATCTTCAATTTTTGCTGTGAAACGCTCACTCTCCCCTCCATTTTCTTCCTCCACAAGCAACTCCTTCGCCTTCCTCTGCATCAACCTCAACATATTCACAAACCCATTATTCCTCGACGGCGTCAGGCTCTGCTGCAGCCCCAGAAGCACCGCGAAATCGGGCGAAACCCGCAAAACCTCATCCACCTGGCGGCCTGATAACCCGCCAACTAGCAAAGCAGCGAGCCCCTTGGTGAGGACCGAGTCGGAATCGGCCTCGAAAAACACATTCTTGTCCGAATCAAGATACGCCCTGACCCACACCTGAGAGACGCATCCCTCCACTTTGTTCTGCTTCGTCTTGAATCGATCATCCAACGGCTTCAAATTCTTGCCGTAGAACAGGAGCTGCTCGTACTTGGCCTTGGGGACCTCTACGGACTGGAAAAGCTTGACGATTTCCTGGAGCTTCGGAGGAAGGTCCTCCACCGGCTGCAGGGACGTGGAGCTCGAGGCGGATGCGGACGGCGGCGTAGGGGAGGAGGAGGATATGGTGGGGATTCTTTGGAAAGTGATGTGCCTTTGGGGGAAAGACAGAGATGGGGGTTTTGGGGTCTTAGGGTTGAGAATTGAGGTAGGGATTTTGGTGGTGAATAATCGAAACGACGATGAGATTGAAGAAGACGACGACATTTTTGGAGGAGGAGAGCGAAGAGAAGAGAGGGACACAGTGGCAGATTCAGAGAATTGAAGAAGATGGACTCAAAACTCCCCGTTTTGTCTTTTACTAGTGAGCTGTTTATATGTTTTCTGGGCCTTGAGTCTCATAGTACCAAAAAAATGAAAATAAGTCCAGTGGAATATAGGGTTTGATATAAATTCTCTCTGCATGACTTCCATTCTTGGTTAAGCGGGCATGTTGACAACACTGCATAAGTATTTGTCTCTAGTTTGATAACATGATATTTACAACAACAATTAAGCTTTATATCACCAAATGAAGTCGGTTGTATGAATCTTAGAACTTACTGCGCTCAGTTTTGTGCCAAGTATTCTATTAGCTTCAAGTAATCTATATATTTTCTTCCAGTCTCTTTTCAAATCTTCCAAGATATTCCTTTGCTCCATTTACCTTGTGTCTATATCTCATAGTCGTATCTTCTAATGAAATCATATGTAGATCTTTCATTCGCATGTCCAAACCAATATAACTGATTTTTCTATTAAATGATTGTTATGAAAGTTGTACTCCTCATTTAACCTTGAATTTTCTTTTCTTGTTATGTGACTAATTTCATAAAAAAATATGACAGATATCAAATCGTGCAGGAAATAATATGAGTACGAGCAAAAGTTGGAATCTCATGAATGGTCTTGTTACTAGGATATAATCATTTGTACTATTTGAAAGGCGGCTGTTTTCTCTGGAATTTTTTTAGCAAAACTTAAAAACCTAAGCACAATTCTAAACATCTTTCGTTTGTGCAACCTAAACATTTTCGTTGTAGAGATTATGTCCAATCACAGCATTATATTAGTCATGAGAACGTTGTTCATCAAACTTGGAACCTCGTTCAACGTTAAGAAAATAGATACCACGAGATAGAAAAGTTCAACTATGTGCAAAACTCAAAGGTTTCGAGTTTATGTAGTTGAAGCCACGGTGTCAGTTACCCTAAACGTAAGACCTCAACCATGCACTCCAGCACAATTAAATTATCAAAAACGAATTCAAGCAGAACAATTTTGAAGGGTTTAATGGAAAACAACTTTGAATAAACAAAATAAGCAACAAAGCTTTACATCATATAATTGAACAAACTAACATTATATAACGACCAAGATCCTGGCAAAACATTCACATATTCTTGAGGACAACATCTTCATGCGATAATTGGTGATATCCAGTTTCTTGACTGCTCTGGGCATCCTCCCGGTTCACAAACTCGTCCAATCCAAATCTCTTGCGGCTCCAGATATAGCCACAGCAGCTGTGAGTGTGAAAAAAGTTGGAGTTTTACCATAAATCTAATTGGTAATATGGAGATACCCAATTACTTATAACACGTCCTTACGATGAATTTTTAAGCATAGCACATGGACAACACAAATTGGGAAATGTGGAACACGTGTGGCCATTGAGCTTCATACATAGGACAACCTGCTCTGATATCATGAAGAAAGTTGATGTTCCACTATAAAACCAATTGACAAGGTGGAGAATAGCTCCATTTCTTATAAGCACATTCAAAGTCCATTTTCTTCCAATGTTGGGTTAGTATGCTCTCAACAGAGTGTGCTATTGGGGCCGGTCATATCCTTGGATGATGGACGTGGCAAAATTAGCATGAGGGAAATGTGGTTGTGGTATGAGATCTTTTGTAGCACCATGAAACTATGACCTGTATGCCGTCAGTAGCAGTTG
Source organism: Pyrus communis (assembly GCF_041283825.1). Taxonomy (NCBI): domain Eukaryota; kingdom Viridiplantae; phylum Streptophyta; class Magnoliopsida; order Rosales; family Rosaceae; genus Pyrus; species Pyrus communis. The sequence goes on along the minus strand of NC_142575.1, from coordinate 2,565,519 downwards.
CACGAGGAAACAATTAACGTTATGTCTTTGTTGTTGTATGGCACTTCTCTTGGAGTGTGAATTTGTTGCACTGAATTATATCGGACCGGACTAACTTCAAGGTATAGAGCAATAAGTAGAGTTGATAAAATAAAATTACACTGAATATTTTTTATTCTTGATCTTATACCGGCCATCCAGTTAAGGGCTTTAGTACTAGTTCTAGTACTTGTATCCCTTAACAAACAAGCTCTCAGAAGCCAGTCCACCGGCACTTCCTCCAGAGTACTTTCCAAGAGTGGCATCTGAGTTTACCTTGCACCTTGTCAAGAACGTCTCCTGAGCTTTCGCAACATTCTCCTTCTTCCCACCCCAAGTCTTGAGTGTGCTTGCTTGCAAAGCTCGCCCGAACGAGAACGAAAGGGTCCATGGCTTCAACACATCCAACCTGTTCATTGCATCCAAGTTGAGTGTTGCCTCTTCCTCACTTTGTCCTCCGGACAGAAACACAATCCCCGGCACAGCTGCTGGGACTGTCCGGCGCAGTGCAGTTACTGTGTACTCGGCAATCACCTCCGGCGTAACCTGTGCAAAGATTGAAGCCATTTCAGTTTGAAGAAAAACTATGTTGATAATGTTGTATGTGCCGGTTATATATAACCTTCCTCTCTCAATACGTCTACACGAAACTACTATTATATATATGTTGCGACCAACATGCATGTGATCTATGAGAAAAGAACTTTTATGTTACAACCCTTATCGTAACTCCAACAATAAATATAACATGTATACGATAAACTGTGTCATGCTATCATAGTATTACAAAGTCATCTAAATCACGATTCCTACAATATTTAATATAACATTCAATGGTGAAATTTTAAACTTAAGATACAATAACTTGGGTTAATTTTATACACACAGTAAACTCTTACATTCCACATCTTCAAATTAGTCATATATACAACAGTTGTATGCAAGAAGTTCTTTGCAAGAGACATTATACATAATATATCAACACACACGTGTATATATACAACTATTGTAAGTAATAATTTCTTTGTGAGAGAGAGCTCAAGAGAATTTAGAGAATAATCAATTTTTTTTTCACCTTTGGGCTGTCAGAGCCTGGAGTAACCATGTTGGGCTTAAGGAGTGTGCCTTCAAGAAGAACATGTTGCTCATTGAGTGCCTTGTAAACTGCTGCAAGAACCATTTCAGTAGCAGCCGCACATTTCTTAATGTCATGGTCTCCATCAGTCAAAATCTCTGGCTCAACGATTGGCACCAGTCCGTTCTCCTGGCAGATAATCGCATAGCGAGCCAAACCCTGCGCATTCTGCTGGATGGACAGTTCCGAGGGCTCTGTTAGGCCTATCTTGAGCACCGCGCGCCATTTGGCAAAGCGCGCGCCCGCCTTGTAGTACTGTGCGCACCTAGCTCCCAGAGAGTCAAAGCCTTGGGTTGTTGTCTCTCCGTTTGTTCCAGCTAACTCAACGGTGCCCTTGTCAACCTTGATCCCTGAATCAAAGTGGTAAACATTGACATCAATGAAAATACCAAAATATGGAAACTTGAAGAGAAGTGTCAAAAAAAATATGTCGAAAAAAACTATGTTGCTTCTATTTATCGAAATTTAACTTAGACCATACCTGGAATGACATTGTTTTCCTGGAGGATTTCGACGAAGGGTTTGCCATCAGAGCTCTTCTGGTACAAGGTCTCCTCAAAGAGGATGACACCGGAGAGGTAAGGGAGGGCGTTGGGAGAAGTGAAGAGAAGTTCTCGGAGAGCTTGGCGGTTGGACTCGATGTTCTCGACCTTGATGCTGGATAGACGCTTGCCAATGGTGCCCGTGCTCTCATCTGCTGCCAATATGCCCTTGCCTGGGGTGGCAATGTACTTGGCATTCTTTATGAGCTCCTCTGCACAAAATCAAAAGGGCTTGAGTATCATTCGAACTTTTTACAAGTTAAAGTATGACTGCAATGAGTTATATATGCCTAAATGTTCTCTCAAGGAAATTGTCTTTTTTTATTTTTTTATTTTTTTCTTTTGAAAATTTTCTTGGTCAATGACCTAAATTGTTTTGAACGCAGTGCTTATTAGGACTCACGTCCACAAGAAGAACTCATTTGCAACTGGTTATGTAAGAAGAACTTATGCTTATTTGCAACTTTTTTTATTACAAAGTGCTTATATATAGACATGTAACTTTTCTTTTTCTAAAAAATGCTTCGTGATGATCTAAAAGCGCTTTTCAAAAGCAGTACTAAACAAGTTCATCATAACTATACGTGCATGAGAAGGAGACATGCATAAGTTACCCAACAATACCACATGTAATTAGGAAAATCATATTGAGAGAGAGAGAGTACCAGCATACTTGCCAACAAAGGCTGACATGGTTGAGGATTTAGGATAGGTATTAGATAACACTGGACGAAAGTGCAAAAACAAACTTACACACCCAACAATCTATATAGACAGCTCCGGCGGAATATGCCATCAGAAATCCACCATGGCATATAGAGACACACGTGTCAAAAGGTTAGCCTAAGGAAAGTTATCAACCTAGGATAGAGCAACGAGTGATCACTCTCCTTGCCAAGTGGCAACGCATCCTTAGGCAAAAGTTTGTGTGGAAGGCCTAATGATCCTCATCCAAACTACTCAGAAGTTGAAGAGACAACCAAAGGAAGATTTTGGATTCTACTAACCAATGATGTGTGCCTATCCATTTCGGTTTTCTGTTTTCGGTTCATTATTAGTAAATGGAATGCGAAGGACAGTCGCCCGATTGTCAGTGGTAATGTATCCATCTCGATTGATTTCACACACATTAACGGATGACAAGCAATCAAAATCAGTAGTTGAAACTAATCACATTCATAACGGCTGGCCTTAGGTACATGTCTTCAAGGAATTCTTGGTTACGAGTGTATACCACACCTCTCTCACATCCTTCACAATTCTCATCATGTGACGAGTTATCTTGAGAGGGGTATACCCCGCTGTATGCAAGAATTTGCGAAAATGAGGAATGATGAGAAGAAAATTGCGAAGCAACAAAAAAATATTATCATCATGCCGGTAAATGTCCTGGTTCATAATACATATCATGGGGAGGGTCATTCATTTGCCCGTAAATCGCTTCCCCTTTAAGCCATACAAATGCAAAGTGAAGTTCAAAGGGAACTTGACTATCTAGGCACACACTCACTGCCTGCTATGACAACTAGCGGTCCAACCCTTTCGATGGCATCGTCACTTTATAAAGAGTATCATTTGCGAAAGAAATTCCCTATAAGCCAAATAGTTTGAAAACAAAATTACCAAAGACTCGAAGGATGATAATTCGGTTTCATGAAGTCAAAATTTTTTCAACCCTGAAATGTAGAACCCAGCATCATTGCGGAAAATAACTCGAGTTGAGCAAAGGGCTGGACCAACTAGCAGTTTTCATTGGAACTACACTGATGAAGGAGCTACCACTTGTTGATCATCATCATCAGTTCCAAAATATCGGTCCCCAAACTCACCCATGCCAGGTACTACACGAAACTCTTCGTTCAGACCAGTTTCAATCTCAGATGTCACAATCTTTATTCTGGGGAAGCGTTTGCAGACCATGTGCACACCTTGAGGTGCCTGGCCAATTGATATGAAACATCATTAGGAGTAAAAGTCAGAGGGTAGTCCAAAATCAAACTAAGAGTCAGAGGAACCTGAAGCACGTTAGAGAGCCGTTAACTTACAGATATGAGATTGAGAAATATAATGTTGGACTCTGGCACCCCCTTCTCCAAAATTAGAGAAATAGCTTGAACAGCCGAGTTCCCTAAAGACAAAGGTATGATCGTATAATAGCCAATAATTCAACACAATTTTAAAAAGAACCACTTTTGACAGTCATTTCTTTTCTATGTTATCGTAGTTGATTACGAAGAACCAGCAAGTCCAAACAATAACGATACATTATCAGAAAAAAACGAACCTGTGCCTAGGATAGGATCCAACAGTAATACATGCCTCTCTGAAATGTCGTTGGGTAGTTTTTCATAAATTAGCTGTTGAGACAATAAAGCAATAAGAAAAACAGTAACAGAAATGCAGACATGCAAATGCATGCAGTGGGACCAACACGAAGGGTGGGAGTGAGAAGAGAGAGAGGTGTGAACCTGCTGACCATTGTCTCCTTCTCTATGAATAAGAATCTTTCCAATCTTGATACCTTTACAGCATGCTCGCAAAGCATTCTCCATACTCTCGCCACTGGTAAAAGGAGAATGTTAATCAAACCATGAAAACGTATAGCAATTCATTTTTTTTTTTTACATAAAATCAAACTCAACAGGAGATACAACATTTGTACGTGATAATTACAAGACCATATGGTTCATAAAGACAAGGTTGGGTTTCGATTCAGATCTACTTAATGCCTCTATCTATCTATAATCATCATTTGTTTTCACAAGAATGCATTTGAGCGAAACCGTTTGTTCATGCGTAAAGAAAGCCAAACTAAAAAGAAACATAAGAGGATATATTTTTTTTCTATCCAGAAAAACCAAATGCCTTAAAAGGAACGGATGTACCTCCTGATGATAGACACACCGCACAACCTCTTGCAAAAATCCACACCGATATACACAGACCCTGCATTCAGACCAAAGGAACGTTGAAGAAAAGGATTAATCAAAATCAAATATGGGAAAACGGTATTATGATAAGATGTGCAAATGAACATCATCTTACCAGTTGGAGTGATCACCTGCTTTTCGGTAAATGGTAGATGTCCCAGGCCATGTTCAACAACCTATTCAAGATTAAGAACTTATGATGAGTGGTTTAAACAGACAAATAACTGGCCCTATGGCCCTATTTCACTTATGATCTTAAAACCATCAAATCATCCCCTTGACTCGAAGAATCAAATACCCACCAAACGAATCAACCGGTCTGAATAGAAAACAAAATCATGCTTTGTTGTTTGAGAATCACGTATGAGAGTATGCATACCCCGTATCTGCATGAGACCAGCAACAATAATTGGTGAGCCAAAAAAATTAAACATACAAATACATATTGAAGCTTGAATGAAAACATATAGGATGGGCACCTGAAAGGTTGAGTGTATGACATATAGATTGGGATATATTTTACAAAGGTCATGTTGACCAAGCTTAGTACGAATATGTTGTACTATCAAATCAACAGCTATGTGATTATCTCCGCCGCGAGGAATAATGATATCAGCATACTTCTTCGTTGGAAGAATAAAGTCATCAAAAGCCGGCTTAACAAACTTCGAGTACTGCATTAAAATGATAAGCACCATCAGAGAAAAGGCACCATAAAATAAGTACGCTGTAAGCATTAAATTGGTTGCCTAAATCACGTGATCATGGGGAACAAAGGTAAGAAGAGGTAATAGAGACGAAAGAAGAAACCCTTAACACCCCGAGTAAAATAGTTCTAAGAATGGTTTGAGTACAATAGGTAGAAAAAATTATCGAATTCATTCAAGAGTATACCACTTATCTTGAATTCCTTTCTACAAGTACTGAGCACTAACAATCTACAAGAAGGGAATTCTAACAATTATTTTCACTGAGAAAAAATAGTCACATACACTCTTTTATGAATTCACAGCATGAAAAGAACTCTACATATAAGCTCGGAAAATCAACATAAATCTAATAACAATGAAATGGAAAGTTGCAAACCTGATCAAGAACTTGACCAATATCCCTTCCCTTCTCAACTGTATCACGCCTTATCCTCCTAGCCAACCGAACATCAGCATCTGCACTGAAAATTTTACAATGTGAAGTGGCCTAATTTAGTAACAATATGACGTGACATATACCATTCTACTTATAACAGTAGCTTAAAAAATAAACTATTACGAACAATTGATTTCAACATAGGATCAGAAGATATTAAACGAAAAGCAATAAAACCATGCAACGCCAGAGACCCCATACCCTGGCTGATCAAGTTAAAAAATTTAACATGAAAGCCAAATCGTATAAATTAGACGAATATACTAGAATTTGAAACAGAGAAACTTTTCACAAAGTGAGACTATGAGAGTCGTTTGTGGTGACATAAGCTTTGATAGCGCACTATATCCTCGAAAGGCAAAGAAAAATTATCAATTAGAAAGGAAGAAGTAGGTAAAAGAAAAATGACCTGTATCAACAAAAATCTTCATATTCATTAACTCTCGTACACGAGGATCATGGAAAGCAAGAATGCCTTCCAAGATGATGACATCTGAAGGGTTTACCTGTTAAGGATGATAAGATAAGATAAGCATTTCAGTGCATAAGAGAATTACACAAGATACACGAAAATGAGAATGTGTAGACATGTGTTTTGATATAATTCCAAAAACTATCCCTCCGCAAGAATACGGCCTCAAAACAACAGGTAACTAGATGTTGGACAATATGTCTAATAGATACCGCAGATTTCAAAACTTACCCGTCTAGCTGGAAACACGCTATTTTTGTAACTTTTGAAATCATAGTTTGGAATATCTACTGCTTGCCCATGCTTCAACTTGTCCATTGAAGATAACAGTTTCTCGGTGTCAAATGCATCTGATGATACCCAAATACTATGAATTAAAATTTGAAACACAGCCAGCATAAAACAGAGCCAACTAGCACGCATTATAAAGTACTTTGAAGGTCACAATATAATTTTAAATTTCTATAATCCAACCATGTGCAAAGCACTAAAGAAAAACTACACAGAACCAACTTGTTGAGTTACTCAGAAAACTAAGAGCATGACATTACTACTGTCTGGTTACCATTTTAGTGTCTCAAACTGTAGCAACATGGAATTCTTTGATAGATTGCACATGTTTCATTTTAAAATCATGAAATTTTCATATAGATATTTGTCCATTTACATTCCCTTAAATTTGAAGTTGCAGTATTGCCCTCACCAGGATGGTCAAAGTTGTATTCATGTACACGTTTAAGTTCCTCCTCAGTCAGATTATGATAAAAGGAATCCTGTAATAATATCATCCATGATATATAAGATACTAACTTGGAAAAATGGTAAAATTCTCAGTCGTGAAATACAGGAGAACCAAATGATAAAGAAAAACATGCAAAGAATACGTAACAAGTAACAACTACCCTAATAGACCACAAAATTCTACACTTGAACAAGGAATATTACCTGGTTAACAAGAACAACACGCTGATCATGAAGCTGTTGTATAATCATATCACAAACTGTAGTCTTACCAGAAGCTGCCCCACCAGCAACACCTGTGACAATATGTACAAAATGATGGATCATTTGAAAGCAGAGTTAAAGAAAGTAGCTACCACGCCTGCTTAGAAACAACAACGAAATAACCAAACCGTAAATCCATACTTACCAATAACAAAGGGCTGTTTATGCATGTTTCCACGTGCTGATGTTGTTGGTTGCTCCACCTTTTGTCTTTGTTCTAAGCCATCCATGTGAAATCCAGAAAAATGAACCCCTGAGGAGGCCTCTATCATATCCACAACTGAATTCGAGCCCATGTTCATAGACCTGCATAGAAAGAGGTGAAGAAAAGGTTTATAAGGTCATGAAATAGAAAGCAGCATTCAACTCTACTTTGGCACTAAAACTTGAATTGATTAAGCCAAGCTTGTGTTAAATTCAGGTACAGGTAGCTGGTTAGTTATTTCGGAAGAGCGGATCTATTATTTTTCTTGTATGGGTGAAGTACTCTGAAGTGAATTTATAGCTCCCCGAGGTATCAAATTAAACCGTTTATACTACGTAATCCATTCTAGATTACAATATTAAGTAAAGTTGATAAATGATGATATTAATAAGCAAGAAAAGTAGTAAATTTTAAGACGATGATACTAATATGCAAGTAAAGTTGTAAACTTTAACACGCTAGAACGACCAAACAAATAAGATACTTATGAAACCAAACAATATTGGATCAATGTTGTATATTGCGCATATCTAATCATAACTACATAGTAGCTAACACTTTAAAAAGCTATTAACTAAGCTAAAAATTACTGATCAAACCTCAAAACGAATAACAACAATACGAATACAATAAGGGAATATCACGATCGTGCGGACTACACACTCCTTTTTTGTTCCGTGCACCATTCATCTTCAAAACAACAATAATCACGAAACCAACAGATTCCGAACCACAATGGCATCGAAAAAGCGGATTCGATTGCACGAAATCACAACGGCAGCAACAAAAATAGCTAAAAAAACTCAATCTTTACTCCCTAATCATTGCATTTCCACATTTCACACTTCCAACACATACAAACACAAAGCTTTTCATGCAAAAAAAAAAAGAAAAAAGAAATTGAAGTGATCATCTTCCGCCGAAAGCATCCAAAACAGCAATTGATCGAAAATTTCAATTCAGAGATCCAATGTGCATATCAAAAGACTCAAACTTTAATCCACCAATTAAAACCTCCCAATCAAACAATCAAAATTAACCAAAAAAAATATTAAAATTTCCAAAAATTTAGATTGAGTAGGAAAATATCAACGGAGGAATCTGCCAATGCGATACCTGGTGAACTCCGCCGAGATTTCTAGAGAGAGAGAGAAAGATATTCGAACGAACGCAAGCAGTTTCAAAGAAATTCCAGAGAGAGAGAGAGAGAGAATGATCAGACCGATCCCGATGGGTTTAAATAGTGGCAGCCGGAGAGCGGCCTCGCACCGAAGTTAAGGTTGTTTAAATTACGAAAATGGTCCTGGGTTTGGCGTATATTACGATTGTGCCATCCACTTCGCTATTTTAATCTCTGATATTTTTGGGTTCGTACGGTCCACAGCTTGGATCTGCCTCGATATTGAGCTGTCCGGCCTTATCCATCGTGGCACTGAATCAGAAGCGGGACCCACGTCTTTTGAAAATGTCTAAGAGGTGAGAGACATTATTGCATGTGTTTCACAACACGGTCTTTACGGTGCACAGCAAATTAGGGTATTTCTTGGGTCGCCTATCGAATTGAATGGGATGAAGAATATTAAAAGATGAAAATTAATAAGATGTATATAACAGGTGAAAAAGTACGTGTGAATAACACCATTGTTTTTTTTTCTAACATAAATAATTCTCTTACGTTAATATATAACTCTTTTTTTTTTTTTTTTGGTTGAGCATCAAACGCAAAATTAATCGGCAACAATGGAGATTGACCAGGATTTTTTAAGCATTTATACTCTCAATAATAACATCTTGATACGCGAAATGATGATTTTTTTGCCAACGCAAAAGATATTTTCCATTTTCAAATTTTTAAAACCGATGTAGAAAAAGACAGCGATGTGTTCTGTGAGGAAATCTTCTTGGAGAAACTCTCAGTTTTAATTCTCTAAGACTTCTCTACAAAAACCGTTTTCGTGTTCAACAGACAAACCCTAAGAAAAATAGGAATTTTCCTTGAATCTATATGTGGGTTTCCTACTCTAATACAATAGTTGGTAAAAGTAAATTGAAAAAAAATCAGTTAGCTTTTGAATAATAAAGTACACTATGTTTGAATGAGGAAAATAAACTTGAAATTTAAATAAAAGTCAAAATTTATAAATTGACATACACCAATTCCATTGTTTGGATTCATAAACATAGAAATTTAGAATTTCCGCATGTAAAAAAAAAAAAACTTAGAATTTGAGACCTCAAATTCCCAATTTTAGATTCAGAGTTTAAAAATAACAAATTCTGTATCTAATTCCATTGTTTTTTTAGGTTAACCAAACAAGAAAATTTACAAATTCTAAAAAATAAAATCTCGTCATTTCAATTTCAGTCATTTTAAAATTCCTTAGTAATTTTAAATTTCTTCATCTAAACATAATGTTACAGAAAAAGAATATGCTTGAAGTTCTTGTGACCTTTATCCATTTGAAGATAAAGATCGATAGAGTTTTGCTTCCTGAAAAAAGATAGCGACAAGGAGTTTTCGATACCCGTGTTCTTCTCTCATACTTTTAGCTCACTAATGCAATTAGATTCTGAACTTTTGCTTCCAAGGAAAAGGACTGGTAGACGTTTTCTTTCGTTTCAAATTTCTAAATCTTATCCAAGACTCTAATAATAGAAGGTGAATTCTTATCTGAAGGTGGAAACTTTTTGCACGCATGGATCACTTGATTGCTAGGGTACAGGTAAGGTGCACCACCCTCGAGTGTACTGCAATCTCACACACATTTTATGCATGAGCACAATAAACGTTATGCATGCACATATGTGAGAGAAAAATATAAAAGACAAAATATATTTTAATACGTTGAACCTTATGCGGGTACTCATAACAAAATTACGTCACCCTTGAGATATGAACTCATCAAAAATATATATTTTTTGCTAGATCATATATACACACACACACATACTTTAAAGGTAGAATATCGAACTTCACATTTGCTTTTAGAGAAAACGTGACTACTAGTACTACTGAAAACAAGACATTTTCGAATTATAGAATATAAGATGCATACGGGTGATCCGAAGGTTGATGATCGTTAGTTGTACAGCCACAAATTGCCCTTTTACTTGTAAGAATGAGATTTTCGATTCTCATTTTATTCTCTATAAGACAATAATGGGGATGGAAAGAAATTTACTTGGTGAACCTAACTTGCTTATAAACAAACTAAGTTTTTTAGTTAAAAATGGTTTTAGAAATTGGCATAACTCCTTGTTTTAATCTCTGACAATAAAAATCGATAAAATCATAGAAATGGTCTTTGAGTTTATCCACTGTAAATCATTTTGGTCTCCATGAATATACTCTTAAAAAAGGTGGTCACGTGGTCAAACTCAATGACCATTTCTATCGAGTTTCATTGTCAGAAACCAAATTAAGGAGTTATCCCAGTCTCAGAAATGATATTGTCTAGTTTTAGAATAATCAGGAAGCTCCACTTACATGCATAGTTAAAAAGAATCAAATGCACGCACACTCTTAACTAGAAAAAGAAAAGAAAAGGTTGTATAGAGAACGCTTGGAATTTGCCTAGTTTGGAGCAGTCCTTTTCATACATTACGCATGCATGTGTTTAACATACTAAAATGGAGAACATGGTATTGCTCATTTGATACCACGCATATGCATAAAATAAATTGATAAGGACTTAGAGCCTGACTATGACGTATCAACTTGTGATGCATTTGGTTTGAAATCCACAATCTATACGCAAGTAGTCATTTACTATAATGGTGGAAAAAGGAGTTGAATCTTTATATGACAGCGTGAGTTTGAACCTCGTTGATGACTAATTTAACAAAATTCATCATTTAAAAAAAACAATCTATATATATTCATAATTTAAATACTTTAATCAATAAAACTTTTGGTATGAAAAGAGACATACTAGTGTTTTAGAAAAAAATGAAAATTAACTAGATTTCAGTGTATAGGTGTTTTTCTTTTTAGTGTTAAGAAAGGTCGACATATACTAACATGCATGTTTTAGAAAAAGCAAATGAAACTTTCGATTTTTTCTTTCTAATATTAAAAGAGTTCGACTCTTAGCCTCGGTCAGTGAGAGATGTCATCAGTTTGTGTCACGCTGCCCTCCATGATATCAGCCAATACACACTCGGCCATTTCACTACCTGAACTTCGTGGAAATGGCAAGTCATGGTAGATGTATCGTTCCGAGTCTGACTCTTATGCATGCATGCATGCTATACTAACCCACCTAAGCATCAACACATCTGAGCCTTTGATTGGTGTGTAAAAGAAATCAGAATTGTTGATTTTTGTATGGTAGGTCAACGAAATGAGTTAGTGAAAACCGGCGAATTCAATTTGTGCGCCGCATATATGTTGATCATTTGGCTCTAAATACTAAAATCTAGAGTGACATTGACTATACATCTATGACTCACACCTATGTCAGCTCATTAGTCCACCTCATCATTCCAGCTCAGCAATAGTTAGTTAGACAGTTGAGAGTGTGGCTGAGTTGTTATAGCTGTTATCGAATTAGTTAGTTAAAATAGCTTAGACTGCAAGATAGTCACAATGGCTATATAAACTGTATTCTCACAATTGTAAAGATTGATTTAGAATTAATGCAATCAATTGCTTCTCTCTCTTTCTTTCTCTCTCGAAACACTCATAGTATTCTTAGTAGATTTTATGCATTCTTCGTTCTCTGTTAACATGGTATCATCACCGAGTCGATTCTTGGTGACCTTCTTCCGCTAATTTGTGATCGAAACGGAGGTAAAGCTCTTCGATCATATCTTTTCTAGTTCGGGTACAGATTCAAGAAAGCAGTATTATCAGGTTCATGGTTCTTTATGACATCTTGCACTCTATATGTTTGATGGAATGTCGCAGTCAAATTTTTTGCTTCAAATTTCATAATTGTTAGAGACCGATACCCATAAGTGTTGAAATCATGGAATGTGTAGATCAATGAGGTGTTTGTTAGGATAGAGAGGCCGATAGCCATTTTCCTTTTATGTTTCACTTCAGAAAGGCTGATAGCCAGCAGTGTGCGTAGTATTCTTGCTGTGTTTTACGTATGAAAGTTGAGATTTCATCATTTCATCAGAAAAGCCGATAGCCAGAAGTGTGTGCATAGAATTCTTTGTGTGATTTACATACGAAAGTTGAGATTTTATCGCTTCAGAAAGGCCGATAGCCAGAAGTGGTTGAAAAGTTCTTACGAAGATACAATTTGTTGCTAAAATTGATACAATGGCTGATTCAAATGTCAAGATTGAAGGGTTATTGGGAATATTGATTGTAAAACTTCAAGATGATAATTTTGTTAAGTGGAGCTATCAATTTCAATCAGTTTTAAGGGGATATGATTTGTTTGATTTCTTTCTTGGAGAAAATCCTTGTCCATCTAAGTTTGGGGTTAATACGGACACTAGTGTAACAAAGGAAGTTACTCTATCTGTATAAAGAATGGGTAAGAAAAGATATGGCATTGCTGAGTCTTCTTATTACTACTTTATCTGACGAGGCTATGGAGCATGTCATTGGGTGCAGAACATCTCATGAAGCCTGGACATGTTTACAAGAAAGGTTTGCATCGATCTCAGTTGTTCAGGTTAATCAGTTAAGGACTGAATTACATACAACACAAAAAGGAAGAGAATATGTGGATAAGTTCTTAATGAGGCTGAAGAATATAAGGGATCAACTTGCTTCTGCAAGAGAAAGAATTTCAAATAATGATTTAATGATTGCTGTGTTATCTTACCTGTAGAATTCGAAATGATTAGGACAGTGATCTTGGCAAGGGATACAACTCTATCTTTAAAAGATTTTAAGGCTCAACTTCTTGTTGCAGAATGGAGCATTGAGTCCAAGATGCAATCTTTGTCAAGTTCTATAGCTGCAATGTGTGTCCAAGGTGAAGGATCTAACTCTCAGCGATATCAAGGCTGTGAACATGGTGAAAGCTCAAATACACAAGGGATGCAAAGAGGATACAATGGAGAGCAATTTGGAGATAGCTTTCAAGGTGGCTCTGGTTTTCTAGGCAATGGAAATAACAGGAATGGCAACACTAATTACAATACTAGAAATGGTAACAGTAACAATTTCAAGAAGTTTGGGAATGGAAACAACAACTTTAAGAATTCATCTTCCAGATTTCATAATAGGAATGGAAATTGGGGTAATAACAATCACTTTGGGAATGGAAACAATAGCTATTCTGGAAATGGAAAAGCTCATCAGAGTGGAGGAAATGGCTATTTTGGCAATAATTATGGAAATGGAAGTTCTTTTTTCTGGCAATGGGAGTTTAAATGGTGGCAATGAGAGTTCAAATAGCTGCTACTCTAAGTCAAATTGGGCTGGAAATACCAATTTAAGTCTTCTGTATCACCAGAGTGTCAAATATGCTCAAGAAGAGGACATACTACACCAAACTGTTATTAAATATTTGATAATGGGAATGTATAGAGTTCTGGTCCTGTGATGTGTCAAATTTGTGGAAAAAAAAAAGGCATATTGGTCTTGAATGCTATCACCGGAACAACTATGTTTACCAAGGTAATCCATCACCTTCTTCTCTTGTTATGACTGCTCAGACAAACATTGAGTCAAATGCGTCTACTGGCTCAGTATTTCCAAATGAAAATGGACATGGTTTTTCTGCTGAAGATCATTGGATCATTGACACAGGGGTTACTCATCATATGACTGTTAATCTAAATCATCTCAATAATGTTACTTTATACACTGATGATGAGAAGATTACTATTGGGAATGGTACAGGTTTATCAGTTACTCATATTGGTTCAACTTCAATATATGTGCCTCATAATGCTATATTGTTGAGAAATGCGCTTTGTGTACCTACAATTGCTGTCAATTTGTTTTCTGTTAAAAAGATGTGTAAGGATAATGGTTGTTGGTTTATATGTGATGATATTGTGTTTTTATACAAGACAAGGCAACTAGGAAAATACTTTACCAAGGAAAGAGTGATGGTGGGGATTTGTTTACGATACCAATGAATGTGTTTGCCAGGTCATTTGCTGCAAAGTTGGGAAGATGTTCAGCTTTTCTGGGGAAGAAAGTTCAAGTTTTAGTATGGCACCAAAGGTTAGGACATCCATCTGAGGAGGTTCTTGATGCAATGCTAAAGAAGTCAAAGGTGATAGTTAGTGCAAATTGTTCACAATCCTTATGTTCTTCATGTATTAGTGGTATAATGACTAGGCAACCTTTTCATGTAAAATAGTCTGAAGCTACTTTTCTTTATGAGAAGATACATACTGATGTATAGGGGCCCTCTCCAAAGGTGTCTGTACAAGGATAAAGGTACTATATTAGTTTTGTGGATGAATATTCTAGGTTCATTTGGATATTTCCCATGAATAATAAATCACAAGCTTTTGAGATATTTGTGAAATTTTAGGCCTTTATTTTGAATCAATTCAATGCTACAATCAAGTGTTTACAATCTGATGTAAGGGGAGAGTTTTTAAGTAAGACATTTATCAGTTTTCTGGAGAATAAAGGAATTCTCATATGATATCTTGTCCATATACTCCCCAACAAAATGGCCTTATTGAGAGGAAACATAGACATGTGGTTGAAACTGCTGTGACTTTGTTGACTGAAGCAAATTTACCAACTCAATTCTGGTATCATGCATACACACATGCTGCATTTCTCATTAATAGGATGCCAAGTAGAAATCTAAGTATGAAGTCACCATATCAAGTAGTTTTTGGAATAGAACCTGAGATTCAACATCTAAAAGTGTTTGGTACTATAGTTTATCCATTTTTGGGACCATATAATGAGAACAAGTTGTAGAAAAGGTCAATTCAGTGTGTATTTCTTGGCTCTATGATGGAATATAAGGGAATAGCTTGTTACAACATTAGTACTGGTAAAATAATCATATCAAGACATGTTATTCACGATGAGGAGGTTTTCCCACATACAAAGTAAAATCAGTCACAAAAATGCAGAAGTCTTCAGAATCGACACAGGATAGTTCACATAGTCCTTCAGTTCCAATTGTGATGCAGATGCCATTTCCCAATGGCAATGGTTATGCAGGACAGGTTTTCGAAGTACAAAATGGGAATGATAATACATCAGTTCAAGCAAGTGAATCACAGGAATTCAGTGGTGCAAATTCACCTTCATCTTCACACAGAAATGGTTTTCACAGTCTTGATCAACATAATAGTTCCCATCACCATCACTCTGGTATCTCAACTAGTATTTCTTCTATGTTGCCTATCCATCACAATTCTCAGCTTGAGGTAATTCTGCCCATCTCTCCATTAACCAGTTCATCTTCTGAGTCTTTACTTGCTGAAATACCAGAAAATATAGTCCAAACAAGGTTAAGAACTGAAGCTATAGAAAGAAAGAATTATGCAGCATTGGTGTCTTTTTGTCCTCAACTTCAAAGTTTACAAGTCACAAATGAAGATCCATTTGTTGGAGGGTTTTCTTTTCTGTCTGAGATTACAGATTCATCTAAACCATCATGTTTCAGAAAAGCAGCATCCATGTCTCAGTGGCAAAATGCGATGCAAGAAGAGTATGATTCTCTTCGAGCTCAAGGTACTTCGAACTAGTACCTGCTCCTGAAAATAGATCTATAGTTGGCAGCAAACGGGTGTATAAGGTGAAAATGAACCATAATGGTAGTATTTCAAGATACAAGGCAAGACTTGTAGCTCAAGGTTTTTCACAGGAACATGGAATCGACTATTCTGGTACTTTTAGTCCAGTTGTAAGGCATACAACTGTAAGGATCATTATTGCATTAGCTGCTATGAGCAGGTGGGAGTTGAAACAACTTGACATAAAGAATGTTTTTTTGCATGGGGAGTTGCAAGAGGAGGTGTACATGAAACAACCACAAGGCTTTGTGGATCCCAGTCATCTAACTCATGTTTGTAAGTTGTTGAAGTCCCTATATGGTTTAAAACAGGCACCCAGAGCCTGGAATTCAAAGTTTACAAGCTATCTACAAGCAATGGGATTCACTGCATCAGTCTCCGACACAAGTTTGTTTATGAAAACAGATTTTGCAGATATAATCATTTTACTGTTATATGTGGATGATATTATTTTGACTGGATCAAGCTCAGTTAAAATTCAAAATGTAGTCCAATAATTGTCAACAGTGTTTGATTTGAAAGATTTGGGAAAGCTCACTTACTTTCTTGGTCTATAGATTCAATATAAATCAAATAGGGACATTTTTGTTCATCAAGCAAAGTATATGAAGGATCTCATTCATAAATCAGGAATGGATTCTTGTAAACTAGTTGTTACTCCTTGTAAGCCTCATAGTCAGCTCCTATGTTCAGAAGGTACTCTCCTTGCAGACCCTAGTACATACAGAAGCATTGTGGGATCTCTACAATACTTGACATTTGCGAGGCCTGACATTGCATTTGCAGTCAATGCAGTGTGTCAATATATGAACTCCCCAACTGAGATACATTTTGGTGCTGTCAAAAGGATTATAAGATATTTGCAGGGAACAATGCATAATGGGATAGTGTATTCTGCAGACTCACAACCTATTCTCACAGTTTTCTCAGACTCTGATTGGGCTGTAGATCTCAATACAAGGGGGTCTGTCATCGGGTATGTTGTTTATCTTGGGGAAATCTGATTTCATGGCAATCAAAGAAACAAACGTCTATGTCCAAAAGTTCTACAGAGGCTGAGTATAAAGCTCTTACTCATACTACAAAAATAGCTTGGGTTAGACAAATTCTCAGAGATTTGAAATGTTCAGTGCCTCAACCTCCAATAATCCACTGTGATAATATGTCTGCAATAGCGTTAAGTTCAAATCTTATCTTCCATTCCAGAATCAAGCATCTAGATACAGATTATCATTTTGTAAGGGAAATAGTGCAGAAATGAGATCTTAAGGTTCTCTACATTCCAACAGAAGAACAAACTGCAGACGTTCTAACTAAGGGGCTGCATAGTTCTTCGTTTCTCAAGCATTGTTACAATCTAAAGCTTGGAAATCCCAGCTTAGATTGAGGGGGAATGCTGACTATACATCTATGACTTACCTATGCTAGCTCATCAGTCCACCTCATCATTCTAGCTCAGCAATAGTTAGTTAAACAGTTAAGAGTGTGGCTGAGTTGTTATAACTGTTATCGAATTAGTTAGTTAAAATAGCTTAGACTGCAAGATAGTCACAATGGCTATATAAACTGTATTCTCACAGTTGTAAAGATTGATTCAGAATTAATACAATCAATTGCTTCGCTCTCTCTTTCTCTCTAGTTCTTTATTTCTCTCTCTAAACACTCATAGTGTTCTTAGTAGATTTTATGCGTTCTTCATAGTCTGTTAACAAGTGAATCCAATTTCAGATTATGGTACACTTGCCAAATATTAAGGTCTAGAGACTTCTTTCGTTGTGGGACATGTGGCTATTCTTTTTAACCAATCAGATTAAAGTTTGTGAGAAGGCAGTAATTAGGTATAACTTGGAATTCCGTGGGTAGTTTTGTTGTACAGTAATTGTCTTCCTTCACGATGTTGTCAAATTTTTATGGAAAAATAGGGTCTAATTGCTGTATTAAATCACATAAAAAATAAAAAAATAATTCATGCAATTATATATCAAAGTAATTCATGCACACAAGTAATCAATGTTAAATGAGTACGACATAATGGATTAAAAAAACTTAAAAACATGGTTGAGGCAAATGTTGGACACTTTGTTCTTAAGACAAGTTTACGCCCCACTACGGTGCTTATTATTGATCGGCGCTTGTCTCTCAAGATACAATGACCACGTCTTTATAATAGTAGCACTCCAAATCACAATGCTCCAATGAATCACGATTGTGTTGAATACTCTCTCGTATGGACTCAATGAGATTCTCTAATATTTAGTGCACTATATGTATGATTATGTAAAACAATGAAAAGTTATTTTACTTATTTATAGAATTTGAGATACCTCTTTGGAAAACATGTGATCATTCATGAAGAGTCAAAAATTACAACTCTTCATTAGGACAGACAAATATTTCCACCAAAAGGCATCACTTCTAATTTCCATTCAATTAATTAATTTAATATAATAAAGATAATATTAAATTTTTCAACATCTTTAGAGAGATTTTTCAGTATACTGAGAACACGGTTCCGCACATCAAGTGTCATAAAACAAGTAATTAGATACTTGAAGAAAAAATTACAAATAATTGTATTATGATACTTGTTCTTCTAAGTCATGTTTCCGACACACTGAAAAATTTCTCTACTCTTATCGCGTTTATATTCCCATGTAAACTAAGCTCACATGTTTTTATATGCACCACGCAACCCTAGAATTTTGACTTGTAGCTCACTTCCAACCAGCTTTGTGTTTTTTATGTAGTGCTTTAACTTCCACGTTTGATTATGGCATTTAGCTTGATCATAAAATCAAAGAATCTAGGAAAATAAATAAACATCTGTATACTTAAGAAGAAGAAAAAAACGTGTATCGAATTATTTCCCTATCAATATGTGCTTAATTTTTTTTTAATAAATAATAGTATCTACACTAAAAAGAGTGTTGGGAGAGAGAGAGAGAGGGGGGGGGGGGGGGGGTGTTGTGCATTAATGGACAAGTCATAATAATGTGGTGTTGAATCCTTACACGACGGTAGAGGTTCAAATCATGTTGGTGACTAATCTAACAAAATTAATCATTTGACCAAAAAAAAATAATGTGGTTCAAATTTGTCTCTGGAGAGCTCAAACCCAAGACCTCTCACTTACAAGTGAAAATAAATATCACTAATCTGTAGTACTTAGTGACCATTATATTCTTAATTATATCATTATCAATTAATTATGCGTAGGGAAATTTGAATCCAAAACTATGGTGTCAAATTAAGCAGTATGTTCTCTCTTATATTGAAAGAGAACCAACAGAAGTCTCGAACAACATCCGATAAAGTTGGAAGACCATAAAAAGCTCGACTCAAAACCAAAATATCCCATTCACCAGAAGTCTAAAACCTCGAAGAGAATTTAACCTGTAGGGTCTGAAACAAAGAAAGAAATCTAGAGAGAGAGAGAGGGAGGGAGAAATTAATTGGAGAAGCAATTAAGTAGATTAAAGATGTGCAGGGTGCTTATGTTTATATTGTGCCCGGTATTAGTCATTCTAGTCCTCGGGGCATTTTTTGGGTTGGGTCCGTTCGCAAGGGTGAGGCATTATCACATTGTTAACCAGCAGCAGAAGCAAGCTGTCGATTATTCCTGCTAACCAAATGATGATCACAATGGGTCTTTATGCATGAATGGGACTGCAAAACAGTTCTTGGATTCCGGGGCACCTCCAGCGACCACAAATAATCTATCCAAGTCAAGGAGGACTTTTGATCCGGGTGGTGGCGGGTCCGATGTCGGGGATGGACGGGAGGGCACCGATGAGACCGTGGAGGATGTCAAGGAGGAGGCTGCCAAAGGGGAGGCCGAGGATCAGGCTGAGATCTAGGGTTTAAAGGTTAATCTTAGAATTTTTGTTGATTTGTGTTGGCCCTTCTTTGTTTATTTATTGAGTTAGTAGGCCTTGATTTGTATTGATGGCCCTTTTGTTTGGCTTCAGTCTTTGTTCTGATTATCTGATAATTAACAAAGTTCACTAGTTAATTATCAGATAATCAAAAATAGAATGAAGCCAAACAAAATGAGGCAATCAATACACATAAAGGCCTACTAACTCAATAAACAAACAAAAAGAGGCAATATACAGTTGAAGGTCTACGATGTAAGGGTGAACAATTGCTATTTTGTGGTGCGGAGCTAGCAGTTTGGGTTGTCGGCCACTTCTGATTTCCAGACAGCTGCGACAAGTCAATCCTCGCTTAGGTTTCTAGGGTTTTCTCTATTAACCATATTTGTGCCTTTACCGTTTGAGCCCCTATGGAGAGGATCTTTCTTTATGGGTTGAAAATCTTTTATGTTATTTTATTTATGTACTATTTTGTAATTGATGCACGGAAGAATCATCATACTTTGTTTGCACAAGTAACGCCTTCTTTCTATATGCCGGCCCTTTTTAGAGCTACTTACTTTGTAATCTGTCCGTCCGGACTTTGTTTTATGAATGTTCTCCACGACGTACTTAGAACACGTGAATCTCACCTTCATAAAACAATACACAAATAGTTAACGTTGTAAATTAAGTTGATGATGTATATATGACACCAAGAAAGGAAACCCAGGTATGTTATTATAAGTTATTTTGTTGAGAGTCTAATATTAAGAAATACAAGTGAATATATATTTTACAGAGCTGATTAGGCTAGGCTACAATGTACAACGAGTCAATCATAACTACTCGACACAAATGTTATATATTATTAATTAATAGGGATTTTTGAACTTTAATTCTTGAAGAAGATTAAAATTTAATAAAAATTTGGTGTTAGATTGGATATTGATTTTAATCCTTCAAGTACTTAATTCAAATTCAAATTATATTATTTTTGCTTTAATATTTAATAGATATCTTATTTAATACATTAAATTTTAAATTTATTATTATACACATTTTAATTCATTAATTTTATTTAACTTCCTCTTATTAGTCCGTATCATAATATTTTTTACTAAATTAGCGTACCGAAATGTCCGTAGCTAAATATATTGTAGTGAATTAGTGGCACATAAAAAAATATGCAAAAACATAAGTGTACCGAAAATTTTGTACCTAAATATATGATACTAAACTAGTGTACAGAAATGTCAATACCTAAATATATTATATTAAAATAGTATACCGAAATGTCTGTACCTAAACATATTATACTAATCTAGTATACCGAAATGTTTGTACCTAAATATATTGTAATGAATTAGTAGCACATAAGAAAATATGCAAAAATATAAGTGTACCGAAAAATCTTTACTAAAATATTTTCTATATAAGATAAAATTATAAATAAAAAAGAGAGACATTGAATACATATGGTGGCATTAAATAGAGTTTAGGGACTAAAATAATCTTGTATAAGACATTTTTCTAAACGTCATCTTATTTAAGGATTAAAATCTAATTTTCTATTATTAATATCAATGTGACTTGAACATGAGACATTTTACTTACAAGTGAAATTGCTATTTCCATAAGTATTTATAACAACCTTATATCCTGCATAGATAAAGCGAGTGTTAAAACCATTTGGCGTTCAAAATACAGGGAGGAAAATGTATAAATCATTGCTTCTGCATAGATAATAAAGGAAGTGTTAAAACCATTTCTCATTCAAAATACAGGAAGGAAATTGTATAAATCCATTGATTTTGATTTGGGCTATATCAGAGCAAGGACTTAATGGGATATGGTGTCAAGTATGCATTCCTGCTGCTAGAAGTGTTTATAGTAAAAAATCCTTCCAATGATATAACTCCAGTGTATGAACTTCTTGGCTGCAACTTTCAACCCACTTGAGAAATGAGTCAGCCCATAAATTTGGCTAAAACTAATCGACTCCGCCTTTGATTATGCATATGTGCATACAGCCCCAAAAGGGAAGGAACACTTTCGTCACCTTAAAATAAAAAGATAGAAAGAAAGAGAAAGGAAAAGGACAGTGGAAACTTCGGTTTTGATTAGCATGTTATAGGAATTATAGTCCTTTTTGACTTCACAGAAATTGCTCTCTTCAACAACATCACCAGGCGTGCAGTTGCTTACAAGTTTGTAACCATTTCGTGTTTTTCTTGTCGATTTTTTAGCTAAAGTAAATATTTCGTTTTTAGTTTTTAATTTTTACATTTTTGTATTTGAGATATGAGAAACGTAAATAAAAATAAAAATAAAATCGAAATTATTATCAAACCAAACCCTTATTTTGTGTTTATTTCCATAATATTTTGGCCCAAGTCGAGCTTCCCAGCCTCTAAACCACGCACACAAAAGGAGTAGCATGCCTGAATTATATAATGGCCGGGGTACCCAAATAATCGTTTTCTCTCATGCCAGATAACATCATTCTTCCGTCAAAATTAAGAAAAGAGCTGACTTAGTGTTAACCTAGTTCATAGAATGAGTACTCATTTCTTGGTGTTAACCTATGCCCCCTTCTCTATAGCTTGGAATAAGGGTTATGCCATACAATCTCAATAGGATAATGCTTTCCTTAATGAGGAATCCGTATATCCCACTTCTTTCGCATAATGTATATTAACTGTATAAACTTCATAATCTGAACTATTCAAGTTTTTCAGGTTGACAGGCCAAGGGCCCATTCCAACAACACTGATACTGTCCTCACTTTACCACTTGCCCAATCCATCGGGTGTGGGGTTTTATCACAAAAGACATTGGTGTTAGTTAACACTTTACCACTTGCCCAATCCATCGGGTGTGGGGTTTTATCACAAAAGACATTGGTGTTAGTTAAAGTGGGATAATTCTATATAAACTGGTATGTCTTCTTCCCTCTGTCCAATGTGGGACAAATTGAGTTCCAACACTCCTCTGCACGTAAGACCCCATATTATGGGTCACACGTGGAGATCCACACATCAGCAACCACGTGGAGCCATGTTGGGGCTCACCCATCGTGCGGGGCCAAACGGGGACCCACCTAATCAGGTTGCATCTTTGGCCTACGTGGAGCCATGTCGAGACATCACGCGGGGCCAAAGGGGACCCACCCAATCACGTGGCAATACGAGCCCGTCCCTTGACTCTGATACCATGTAGAATTTTCAGGTTGACGAGCTAAGGGCCCACTCCAACAACACCGATGTTGTCCCCACTTTACCACATGCCCAATCCATCATGTGTGAGGTTTTATCACAAAATGCCTCAATGTTAGTTAGAGTTGGGTAATTCTATATAAACTGCTCTTTCTTCTTCCCTCTGTTCGATGTGGGACAAATTGAGTTCCAACAATATGAAACTAACCGACGTGTAAGTACTACATATACGATTATAATTCTGTATGAATCGAGATTTGCATGAGCATTGAGTTGTCCATGAATCTCACAGAACTATTTGAAGAGTTATACATCTGATGCAATGTGCAGCAGGGAAATAAGGTAGATATGGTAGATAAATTTTTCACTGCCGGAACACACGACCAATTGGTTGAATTTTTTTATTTTTTTAAGTTTCAAACCAATTTTATTGATGCACTTGGTATACTAAATCGTGTTTCCAATACACTGAAAAATCTCTTAACATGATAATTGGCATTCGACCAGTATACTAATTATTCTTTCTTGTTTTACCTTTAATTTACTAACAATTTTGACCACAATACATGCTTAAAAGAGAAGCCGTCTCTCACATAGCTTTAATTAACTAACCAAAACAAAAGTTAATAAGTAAAGTAATTATCTAAGACCATTGATAAAGAGAACCCTTCCACTAAGTGGTCCATTAAATAGGGTACAAAATGCAAAAAAAAAGGTTTGGAAAGCTTTCCCTCTGCAATCATTTGAAAGTGGGGGATCCAACGTTCGAAAGTGGACCTAATATATTGGACTTTGCCTCTTCTTCGTTTCAAAAAATAAAACCCTAACGTATACTTTCAATAATTTTTGCCTTTATTTCATCAAAACGTGACCCGGCCACCACCAGCTGAGGACATTTATTGAAAGCTGATACTTGCTTTTCCTGATTGACACCAACTACATCAATATGGCAAATGTGTCATTTGATTAAGATGCACGTTAAATAATTAAATCTATTTAAATGAATGAATAGTAACTTACAATTAAATTAATAATTAATTGATCTATTCTGAGTTAAATCAGAACAATCTGCTGGGATTGTTCATCAAACCATCCTTTTCTTTTTCACAAAACACTAGGATATCGGTGAAATTAAAGAAAGTAATGGACATATTTGGCAGGTCCTGCAGCTCAAAACTTTTAGAACAATTATCGCCAATTAATTAGAAAATAATGGGGCTCACTAAAACACATATTTTCTTAATTAATTTGGTACATTGTGTTGTAAGATTGTTAATATGTACCGTACATTTAAATAGGAAACTTGATCAACAATCTAAACCTGAAATTTAATAACATAACTTGTATGACTGTTTTTTTAAAGGATGATAACCGATTAAACGAGTCGAACTACACATAAGATTTGATCATCAAACTACAATAGTAGCATTCTTCTCCAAACCCACACAAGATGGTTAGAAAGAATCAAGACTCCGAGATTAGCCATCAACTACAAAATAAACTACTGTCATTTTGCTCAGAATGACTAGAAACGGCTAACTCTCCAGTAGATGACTACCTAACAAGAGATAAGTTCTCTTCAAATAATGACTATATACTCTATGATTGTATTGACGACCTGAATTATCGTTGTTCCACTCCACAGGAACAACCTTGAAAGTCACGCTAAAATGGATAAGTCGGGTAGATTATGGGAAAAATTAAGATTAATGAACCTACAAGCTTAATGATGAAGACATATAATTGGTATCACTATTACCACTAGCGAGCGATCATATCATATTCAAAACAAAAAAAAGGCCATGTATATGGCCAACAGCACCATGAAGGATAATAGAGGCCAAACCATGAGTTATGGTACCTCCAAAGTCGACAAAGAAACAATACTTTCATAAAAGTAGTTTTATTTTAGCCTATGATCCCACAACAAACTACTCTTTTTTTAAGTGATTTCACACAAATTTTTTAGCTTCTCACTTTTTTTTTAAATTTATTTCTGGTTATCGGATAGAATAATCAAACTGATAAAATTAAACAAGTGTGTGTCAGTGGTTAAAAAAAATATATATGTGTTTATCATTTTTCTTTTTAAATATTATGATACTGAGAGGATTTGGACAAAACTACATAACTTTTTTTTTTAAATATTATTATTATTAAGGAGAGGGAGAAATATTCTAATTACATTAATTACGGGAGAGGGGAATTTTAAACAGGCACTCATGGGTAGAAACTCAATACCTTGTCCACTAGGGTATTGGAATACTTGCAAATTAATGTAATAGCTCTAATCAAGTATCAATATTGTTTTCACGGTAGTTGAACCTGAGACAATCTACTTACAAGTGAAGATAAATACTTAACTGTATTGATAGCAAAGCTTGTGAAGTCTGGGACTCCCATAACCTGATTTGGGTTCACCCTACCCACTTGGAGGAGAGCAACTTACATGAAACAAGTTTACCGTCATGTGGCGTCCCAATTTAATAATACAATGTCATGTGTTGAAAAACTTACACATATCATTGTTTTATTAAAATGTGACACCACAGTGACGGTAAACACGTTCCATATAAGTAATTTCACCACACGGAGGGACAAGATCCAAGTCAAACTCACCCTCAAACTTTGATGTGTTTTTATATTTTTCGCTAAGCTAACCCCTCTCAACCCCATGAGACAACAACGTTTCAATTTGCAGAGTCTTTTTAATATTTCACTCAACTGGACTCTCACTCTCTCTTCCTCTCACATAGAAAAGCATCCAGTGAGGTCATACTCAATTTTGAAGGCTCTTTATCACAAGCACACGAGAAGCTTGCTTTCACCTTCCATTTCTGACTCGGATCAGATCTAAAGTATTCAATGCCAAGCTGAGCTCAACTTCAACTACTGATCCAACTCACAAAATACCATTTTAATTTCCTGGGTTGGTTTAATTTCCAGAGTTTTCAAGACCCTTTTAAGGTAAGAGCCTCACAAACGCACTGCACTCGTTCAGATCATGATCAATGTTTCTAAATTTTCATTTTCTGTGTGATACATTCTTTCACTAAGTTATGCCACCAAACTCTGCCTCTTTCACTCCTTCGTTGTTTGTAAGAATGTAAGTTCTCTTAACGGAAGTGATTTTTGACTACCCTTCTCTTAATCACGCAATGCGTTTGTAGTTGAAATGATTACGAGCACTTAGGCTGCAATCAAGGTTCCTTGTTTGAATCTCCTCGACAATGTCGCTTGTATGCAAAGAAGAAAAAAAAAAAAAAGTTTTAGTTATCAAGGTTCCTTGTTTGTGCAGTTCTAACTATGTTTTTTTTGTTATTTTATTGAATTATGCAGTGGTTGCAGAATAAAGAACAAGTAGTATATAATTTCTTGGAGAACTAAAAAATGCCACAAGAAAGCAACTTTAATTCAATATTCTTCACATCACCTAGCAAGAACATAAGAGGCTTAAAGGGTCTAGTCTCCAACAGTGAGGCTCCTCCATTTGCAAACACTGAGGAGTTCATCAATGACTATGAATTGGCTCAAAGGAAAGCTGAAGAAGCAGGTACATTTGTTCTTTAATTACATTTTAGCCAAAAAATTAGGAGACTTCTCTTCCAGAGTTTTAGTTCAAAATATTAATGTTTTTGGGGTAGTGGTTTTTTTTCTACTTTCAAATTTGTCTTAGCTCTTTCATTAAAATAAATAAATAATTTGTCTCAATTCATCTATGCTTTGGGAGCAGCGGTTTGGAATCTTTAATACTTGACTCATGGGTAGGTAGGTTATGAGAGATTTTTCACTGTGCCAGAAACACAATCGGTTATACTAAACATTTTCTCGTAGGTTAGATAGTTAAATAAGAAGTTTATAAAAATATATGTTACAACGTTTGAATAGTTGGATCTTTGATCGGACGGTGTATGTGATATCATTTCTACATTGTGATACATGTTACAATTTTTTTAAAAATTTGTGAACTCT
This sequence comes from Pyrus communis, assembly GCF_041283825.1. Classification (NCBI taxonomy): domain Eukaryota; kingdom Viridiplantae; phylum Streptophyta; class Magnoliopsida; order Rosales; family Rosaceae; genus Pyrus; species Pyrus communis. Next base: position 2,538,334 of record NC_142575.1, on the reverse strand, counting down.
GGGAACAAATATAAAGTATGTGATAAAATAGAAAAAGTAAAAGGAAGAGCCAATATGAAGTATTTTGTAAGTAGTGATTTCATATATCGATCACTTATGAATTATGATGATTTGGACCTACCAATATTGGGTGGGTTCAAAATTACCCATCTTTGTTGATATATACATATTGATCTGCCGAAAGAAGGATTTAGATTAGCATAAATTAATTTGCAAAAATACTCTTTAATTATGCGGTAAAGGCCATCTCTTCAAGCATCACTATTTTTAATTTTTTAGTGGGGTTGGTGGAAATAACAGTGCAACTGATAGCCATAGTGTCAACTTGTTTCAAATTTGAAATTCAGGATTGAAAAATGACTGAGACGAATTGTAATTTGTTAAAAAAAATAGACTGAAATCTTGGACATAAAATTTGTTTTGATATGAACTGGAGGTGGCGTTAAGGAAGTTTGGAAGTGCCATGAATTTTTAGTGTGATGGTCACACTCTTATGTGGTATTATTAATCCACATTATACTACAGTAGATGACATGATTGATATGTCATCGACTTAAATGAGAGTGTAATAAGCGGAGGGTGATGGTAACGCTGAAAATTTACTCTACTAACTACAAATGAAGTTGCTGTGGAAACTTACAAACTACCAAAAACAATCCAAATTTAAAGAAAATAAAATCCAAAATTCACTAAATAAATTTTTTGTTCTGCAATTAAGTCTTAACCTAAATTTCGTTTGTTATTGTGTCTTTGTGTTTTTTAAATTCCAATAATGGTGATTAACTGTGTTCATTGTTCTAAAAGTTCTCGCCTAGGACGTCCTAGGCACTAGGCCACTAACCACAGCTAGATTAATCCCTAGGCATTTTAAAAAATTAAAAAAAAAAAAAAGGGCGTTTGGAAATGCCTAGGTGCCTGCATTTTTGCATTTTATGTTTTCGTTAAATTGTAATAGACTTGTTGGATACTTTGGTGAATAATATTTATTATATATTTGTTTCCTAAGTTTCAATATGTTATAGTACTTTATAATTTATGTATCATTCTATTTGGGAATTCGCGTTTACGAATACAAGTACATATTTTTTTAAGAAAAACTAATGAAAAGGGCTTGACAACTTTGAGTTTTAATGATAAGGACAAAATAAAGGGTAAAGTGAATAGTACCATGATCGACTTTTTAGTATAAAATTGTGGTTTTTCGTTAAAATGAACAATACCGTGAGCTTTTCATTAAAACTTCCATTTTTTTAAGTATAGGTGGACAATTATTTATATCTTATATATTAAGTTCAATTAAAATAAAAACCCGTCTAGGCCCTATAAACTGCCTAGACCCCTAACCGCTGCCTGACTACTAGCTTGCGATTTTCAGAACATTGATTGTGTTTGTGTTATTTTAGCTTCAAGGAGATACCAAGCAGCAGAATGGCTGCGGAAGATGGACTATGGCGCTTCCGGAACACTTTCCAAAGAGCCCTCTGAAGAAGAGTTCCGTCTTGCACTCCGCAATGGCCTTATCCTCTGCAACGTCCTCAACAAAGTCAATCCTGGTGCTGTTCTTAAGGTTATTACACATATCCACAATTTAGACAGCTAGGCCTCGTTTGGTCTCTTGGACTGATTGAAATGGAGAGAGTCCACTATATTCAATCTATTGAATGAAGAAATGAAAAAATTGCGCGAATATAATGGCTATCCAGTCCAGTCAAATCCTAGATACCAAACAAGGTGTTATATCATATGCATGACCCCCAGTTGTTTCATTTTGCAAGGAATTGTCCTACATCTATGGTCATCATAATTCACAACTTTGATTATTTTTTAGAACTTGTGGCGGGTTTGTTTTGAGTTTTCGCAAAACCATGCAGTGGCGTTTTAGAATTTATAGAGTCCACCCTACTTAGTGGAATAAAGCTCGTTTGTTGTTGTTATTGTTTGTTGTGGCGGGTTTGTTTTGAGTTTTCGCAGTTCTAATTGGGTTGCTTTCTTTGCTGGATTTCAAATAGGTGGTGGAAAATCCTATCATTGCCGTTCAGTCAACGGAGGGGGCTGCACAGTCTGCAATTCAGTATTTTGAGAACATGAGGAATTTCCTTGAGGCTGTTAAGGACATGCAGCTCTTGACATTCGAAGCATCTGATCTCGAAAAGGTTTGGTTTCCTTGTAGAAAAATTGCAGAAGGGTTGGATTCTATCATAGTTTGCAACATTTCGTAATAAATCATAGCTGCTACTGTCTCTTTTTCGGGATTTTGAGGGATTTGGATTTGCAGGGAGGCTCGTCGAGCAAAGTTGTAGACTGCATTCTTTGTCTCAAAGGATTTTACGAATGGAAGCAAGCCGGTGGAATTGGAGTTTGGAGGTATGGAGGGACTGTGAGGATCACATCCTTCCCAAAAGGGTCACTTTCCTCTTTAGGGAGTGAAAGTGCTGATGAGTCAATAGACGAATCGGACTCTTCACAGTTTGAACAACTATTGGAATTTCTTCATCTTTCCAGTGAGGTGTCAACCGAAGAATCCAGAACTGCGAATGCTCTGGCTTTCCTTTTCGATCGCTTTGGACTTGGACTTATACAAGCTTACCTTCGAGAGGCTAATGGGATCAAAGACTTGCCCTTGAATGCAATGGTAGGTAAGATCCTTACCATTAATATGATTCTATTTTCACAAATTATAGAACACGCGTATATTGCATACTTCTTTTATACTTGCTAAATAGATTCTGATTCAGTTTAGTGACAAAAAACGTATAGGTAATCGATACTTTACTGAGTAAGGTAGTCAAGGATTTCTCAGCACTGCTTGTTTCACAAGCCACTCAGGTATGTTAAGAATCTTCACCCCACGGTGTTTCTGTTACTATCATTGTGTTGATTGTTGAAGTACCTTCACTGGATCATCTTTTCAACTTAAGCAGATGTTATTCGTCAGCGCATGGAAATAATCTTATATCCCTGTCTGTTTTTACAAATTTTCTGCAGCTTGGCCTTTTTCTAAAGAAACTACTGAGAGGAGACTTGGGTGGTCTATCGAAATCTGAATTTGTAGAAGCTATTACACAATATCTAGGTCAACGAAGTGGTCTGGTGTCAAATGATCTATCCAAGTTCTGTATTTGTGGTGGGAAAGGTGGAGAAGCTGTTCAGCGTAGTAGTAGTCACTCGTCTGTTCATGAAGAACTGATTAACATTCAACAGAAACAGCTTGAGGTGAGCACACAACGTTCCGTTTCCTGCAAATAGAATTAAGAAAATTTAGCAGGTGAATAAATAGATAAAGTACATAGCTTTTCTTCCCTTTCCTGTTCGGCAGAATGCAAGACATGGATTTTCTTCTTGCTAACTGTTTGCTTTGTCTGTTTTGGATATCTTTAGGAGCTCAAATCATCTTTCCAAGAGACGAAATACGAAGTCAAACAAGTTCATTCAAACTGGGAGGAGGAACTCAGAAGGCTTGGTAATAATTCTGAAGATTTGATCTGCCTTGAGAATATTTCTTTCAAATACAAAAAGGATTCATTTAGTTGCATTATGTTACTAGTAGGGATTGGATGACCTCACACTTTCAGTTTGTTCCGTCTCAGTGCATCATATTAAAGGCCTCGAAGTGGCATCCTCGTCCTACCAACAAGTTATCGAAGAGAACCGAGTTCTTTTCAATCAAGTGCAAGACCTTAAAGGTGTTCATTTCATCCCAGTTTAATTATTTAGCATTCTAGATATGGAGCTTATTTAGAAGATTTGATTTCCTGCAGGATCAATTAGAGTTTATTGCAGAATCAGACCCTTCTTACCGGGGCAATCAAACGAACAGTCGACTGTGGATTATATTGGAGAAAATGGAACCATAATGATTGTCAATCCCCTTAAACAGAGCAAGGATAAAAGAAGGGTTTTTACATTTAACAAAGTCTTCAGAACAAATGTCACACAAGGTATTCTATTGTAGCAAAGTGTTCAAAGCGCTGTCGTAAAATGATTTTGGAAATTGGAGTTAATGTTGATTGAAGTAAAATGAACAAATGTTACTGCACTACTACTTTTATTGTCTCCGAAAGACAAAAATATGCAGTTTATACCATCAACCATGAACAAGACATTATTAATGATCTCTCTCAACTGTTCTTTGCAGAGCAAATATATGGTGACACTCAGCCGCTGATCAGGTCGGTTTTAGATGGTTATAACGCATGCATCTTTGCGTATGGACAGACTGGCTCGGGGAAGACATACACGATGGTAATGCCAATCTCATTGTAGTTTTGAAAATAGACGTGACCATTCTTCCATATGTTGATTTTCAAATAGTATTGAATACGTATTTCATACTTATCTTACGCAGAGTGGCCCTGATTTAACAACAGAAGAGACATGGGGTGTAAACTATAGAGCCCTTCGTGACTTATTTCAAATATCGAAGGCGAGGCTAGACATAATAAGATATGAAGTTGCAGTTCAGATGATTGAAATATACAACGAACAAGTGAGAGACCTTTTAGTCAGCGATGGCTCTAGCAGAAGATATCCTTGCCCTTCCTTTATTTTTATTCCAATTTGAGTCCAAGTTTAGGTCTTACAAATTCACAAGCTCTATAAACAATGTTATCATGTTATTTCCTTAACTTATATGGTACGTTAGATATACGAAACAAATCTCAACTGAACGGCCTCAATGTACCTGATGCAAGTTTGGTTCCAGTGACATGTACTCAAGATGTTCTTGAGTTGATGAAAATCGGCCAAAAGAATCGCACTGTTGGCGCTACAGCTCTAAATGAGCGCAGCAGCCGGTCTCACAGGTGGATGATTTATATTTCTTTTCGTGAAGTTTAAGCATCATTTTGTGTTTTTTTATGTTCTAACTATCGACTTTTGGATTGGCTATTCCTTCTGCAGTGTTTTAACAATTCATGTACTTGGAAAGGAATTGGCTACTGGATCTATTCTAAGGGGTTGTCTCCATCTTGTGGATTTGGCCGGGAGCGAGAGAGTTGATAAATCCGAGGCTGTTGGCGAGAGGCTAAAGGAAGCCCAACACATAAATCGATCGCTTTCTGCACTCGGAGATGTCATATCTGCTCTTGCACAAAAGAGTACACATGTTCCTTACAGAAATAGCAAACTGACTCAAGTCTTGCAAGACTCTTTAGGTAAATTTAAGAACATATCAGGTCTTATTGATGGAATCCACCATTCCAAGTGCTTAGCATTTTGTTTTGAGCTGAAATGTCGATGATCTTAATTTTGTCTGTGTTTAGGTGGTCATGCAAAGACCATGATGTTTGTGCATATAAATCCTGAACTTAATGCTCTCGGGGAGACGATCAGTACCCTCAAGTTTGCTGAGAGGGTTGCATCCATCGAACTTGGGGCAGCTCGATCTAATAAAGAAACGGGTGAAATCCGTGAACTTAAAGACGAGGTTTCTCTCTCATTTCTGCAGTTTTACTCTAAATTTTCAACTAATTTTTGTTATAATGCTTGCTTAAAAGTTAATTTGTATCTGTGTAGATTTCAAATCTAAAACTGGCATTGGAGAGAAAGGAAGCTGAGCTTGGGCAATTCAAAGGTGCCACACAAAACGCCATGGACTCCCACAAGTCAAGAGCTGTTTCACCTTTCCGTGTTCCGAGAAATGGTACTGGAAACAGTTCAAAGCCTGAAAACTGTCAGCGACCCTTGGATGGTACTAAGATTTCTGAGGTAAATTCCGTCATGCGAATGACATAGTTGAAATTCGGTACTATATTTTTCTTGAGAACTAATGATAGCATTAGACTTGGGAGGTTCTTTAATTGCAAACAAATGAAATAATTTGATAGCAGACGATAAAAGTTCATCTCATTTTTGTGCTTAAATTTGGTGGCATTCAGGCTAGAAGTTGTTCTTCGGGCAAACAAAGGCGGTCGAGATTTCCCTCTGCATTCGCGGACAAAGAGATTGCACCGAAGATGCCATTACTAGTTGTAGACAGATTAGTCATCCCTGGAAATCTCAGATCACCATCACCTCCAGTTAGGAGATCAATATCTACTGATAGAGGGGCCTTCATCAAAAGTAGAGTTAAGGCTGACACAACCGAAAACCAACCTATTGCGAAAGTACCATTTCCAGCTAGAGTACCTGTCAATAAATCCCTTGCAACTATGCCAGTGTTCCCATCAACCGACAACAACTCGAGGGTATGCATCAGTTCGGAAGAACCAACAAAGCATGAGGACATTTTCGGTGCATTAAACAGCCTCCAGAAGGCCAACTCCAAGAAAGTTTACCAAGAACATGAAGACGAGCAGTTTGAGCAAAATCTTAACGTAAGACAAGGCGGTATTAGAAAAATCAAGAATGAGAGTAAGGCAGCTAAGGCCAAGCAGAACCGGGTACCAGCTAGAATTCAAAATTCGGATGCAGTGACAACAATGTTTCCTAACTTGGATGCTGGTGAAAAGATGGAAGAGGCTCGAACAAGTGACTTCTCTGAGCCAGAAAATGAGCGTATCCTCATTTCTTCACCCGTGCATAATCCTTTGATGGCAAAAAAGCTTCGGCAACCCTTGCCAAGGAACTACATAAATCTTGAACCGCGGTATGATCGACAAAGTAATGGTTTTCCTTTATAATTTATTTTTTCCGGATGCTCATTCTGAACCAGTGTTACTTATGTTCTGTTTTATGCAGAGGACTAATGCAAGCATCAGAACCTTTATTGGCTGGAAAACCCGAAAACAAGCTTCAAAATGGTGTAACACGGAATCAAAAAGAAGGCGGCAACATGGCCATGTCTGAAATCCGAAGGAGCCGGTCCACACGAAATTTTTAGTATTACCATGAGGAGGAACTTGACATTGTGATTGAAACATTGTTGTCCGGGCCCAACGATCCTGAAATGTGGATTAGCGTAGACAGGACAGTGGCAATTCGGATTATGAACTTAAATTGGAGATTTAGAGGGAATGAAACTGTTACGCTGAATGATATGCCAGTTGAAATTTTTTGGGATGTGCATGATTGGTTATTTAGTAGCTTAGGCACAAGCCAAGGGTTTTTCACTTTTAAGGCAGGGAGGGTAGATTGGGAATCATCTAATGTCAATTATGATTAGGGATGGGTAAATACCCATTGATTATGGGTAAACGCAGTTATCCGCCCATTTAAATTTGACGGTTACGGTTATGGGTAACCATTTAGATAAATAAACGGTTATGGGTATAACCGCTTATCCGTGAAATTTAAATGGACGGTTATGGGTATTACCCGCCGTTATAAACAGATACCCATATCACCATTTATTTTAATATATATAAAACTAAAAAATAAAGAAATTAGTTTCTAACTAGGTTTAGTATCCCGAGATATATTTGATTATAAGGGGCTATATAATATATATACACTTATATTTATGCCTCACTTGAGAGAAAAATATAGTTGATAGAACGGACTAATGTTTAATATATGTGATTGAATGTGCTAAAAACATTATAGTGTTCGACAATTTTGTTTTGGAGTCTTTTGGAGCTTTGACCAATTCAAGATAATGATTACCTTTAGCATTTAGAAACATGTTATTATCAGATGATGCATACCTATATATATTATTAGAATTGTTAGAGATTGAAGTGAAACGGGAGCCATGTATTATTCTGTTTATTTTCTTCACTAGTATCAGATAAGAGAAATGAACGTAGAGAGAGACAAATGAGGAAAACATGATTATTACTTTCTGCTTTTCATCTTTTTATACTACCCATACGATCCAAGCATACGTCTCTTTTAATGTATATAAAAGGCTTACACACCAAAACAATAAAAACCAAACTTCTACTATTTAAGCAATATAATTTTGACTTCTATTCTTTCACTTTCCACCCTTAGCCATATGTGGTTGTTTTCTTTATGTAGGCATTCACACCATATTCACAACAGAAATCATTACTTGAGTATTTATAGTCTCAACAACTACTAATGTTAGTGAGAAACAATTAAGAATTAATTACAAAAAACAAAAGGGCACAACTTTGTATTACTTGTAGGGCAAGTAACCCCATTATTTTTCTTAAAAAAGGCACAAGCTACAGAGAAATATCATCACAGTAATTCCCAAGCCTATCTTTTCTCTTTATGTAGCTCCACCCCTCTCTTTCCTTTAGTTAAATTTAGGCCACAATGCATTGTTAAATACGCTCCTGACATTAAGCTAAGGAATTGAATGCTTGTTTACTACAAAGCCGTTCATAATATTCATCAAGCAATCCAAGTAATCTATAAAATATGGTTTCAATTTCGATATTTTTTCAGCAATGATTGCATGAAACATTCACCATGAAGCATGAACTCTAATTTTACGTTTTTTTTTTTTTCAAATTATAGATTCAGCTTAAATTTATTGTTCTTATAATTGTGGTGAATTGAATATGCGTGAATAAGAGAAGAAAAAAAATGGGATTTGTCAAACCCTACACGCATATGAGCCGCAGCCTAAAGCCGCGCTACCCGAGCCACCAAGTCGTTCCTGCTCCAAAACTCTAAGGTCCAAAACAAAGCCGTTTTGCATCACCTTTCTTACAGACCTGGGCTGCCTGCAGTCGACCCGCAACCCAATTGGACATATGCACCAAACCGTCCCACTTGTTTTTTTTTCTTTATGGCCTTGTTTTATTTTTGGCTCGCATAAAATAACAAGCCCATGGGTTAGGCCTTATTTTTCACTTTTCCTTCTTAGCCCAATTATTGGGTATATAATCTATTAACCCATTTACTTCTCATTTGTTGCCCAGCAACCCAACAACCACTCTTTTGGGCCTGCAAGCCATGACAGGCCCATATTTTAGGTCGTCACTCGTTCTTTTCACACATAGGTCCCAAAGTTATTCTCGTTCACTACATATGTATATTGTGTTTGTTTGCAGGTATCATGAACCTAGAGTTTGTACTTAAACTCGAAACTTGAAGTTTTGAAAATAAGTGCCATAGAAATTCGAAGTTTCATAAAACAATACACCCATAAAAATCCGGAGTTCTTGTAGGTGATTTGTTAGGATTACATGTAGATGATGCTTTTAAAAACAACTGTAAAATTTAGTTTGTGGAAATTACTTTATTGTCCATAATTTTATTTTGTGATAGAAGATAAAAATGTTTTTTCACCCTCTTATAGCTGACAAAAAGAGTTTCATTAATATGTGGTTTAAAATAACTTCTTCCTTACAAATCTGTTATATGTAAATAAACTAACTTGAAATAAGTCCAATTTTATGGAAAGAGATCCTCTCCGGATCCCTTCCACCAAATCCACCCAAGCAATCAATCCAGGCCCTTGAAATTTGATCCAACGGCTACAAACAGGAGTCCCTTTAAAAGTTATAATAACTTTAGCCGTTGGACCAAATTTCAAGGATCCGAATTATGTGATTGGATGGATTTGGTGAAGAGATCCAGAAATGATCTATTTCCCAATTTTATGGCCTAACAATTAGATTAGTCCAATTTTTAGTTGTTTTTTTATTTAGGTCCATGAATAGAACTCCATGTGTCAGCACTTTTTGTTGTTAGGTTGATACTTTGCATTGTGATTACTATTTTACTCTACTATAGCTATTCAATAGAAAAATAAAAAGAAAAAAGAGAAAAAAAAAGAAAATGATACGATCGGTACTTTGATAGCGATTCGTTTTCAGGATACTCGCTAAAAAGATAGCGACTAATTCAAGAAAAAGTCGCTATATTCATACCGATCCCTCCCTTTTCAATTTTTTTTTTCAGTTTTTTATTTTTATTTTTTATTTTGTTAATGTTTCTTTTATTTCTCTCACCATAACAATAAACTATCATATTCGTGTTTTTCAAAATATATTTTTTCCGTGCAAAATATATTATAATTCATTTTTAAACATTTGTAATCAATGATTTAAAACCTAAATTTAAAGATATTTTTCTATTTTCTCACTTTAAGAATCAATAAAAAATAGTTTTAGGACCTAATAATCGGTAGGATCACATCCAAAGGTTTTGCAATATTTTCCTTAACTCCAGCGCAAAATATTTCTTAAAGCTAAAAATTTCAATTTTTTTTTTTCACAAAAAACTATGTGCTATAAGCCAAAGTTAGAGTCATTCTAGTCGCACCACATATTTTCTAAAATTAATTTAGGACATTTCCAAAATTCCGAACACCTATAAATCTCTTGGGGGGCCTCGCTATTAGTTATATTATTTTTCTATTTTTTTTTCAACTCAGGTACCCTATTAGTCGGCATAAACCCAGATTTTAGCTAATCTTTTACAATCTAAACTACCTATCATATAAGTACTTTTACAGTCTAAACTACATGTCATATAAGTACTTGTACAAGCTAAACTACCTATCATATTATAATATTAGTCGGTATAAACTTAGATTTCAACTGATCTTTTATAATCTAAACTACCTATTATATAAGTACTTTTACAGTGTAAACTACCTGCCATATAAGTACTTGTACAACTAAACTACATATCGTATTGTAACTACCTATCATGGTGCAATAAGTAATTTTACATGATTCTAACAGTAAGATGTAGTCCTCCATCTTGGTAATATTAAAAGCCCCCGAAGCTAACACAATCAATGTCGAAAGCTCTTGAGCAATTACTTACGTACGACAATCAATGTATAATGCTCGCGAATCATGTAGACTAGAATCATGTAACAAATACCAGCAAAAATGAAGCTTATTATTGTAAACGACTCAACGAAAACATGTAAAATTACTTGTAGTTCTCATAGCTTCATGCGAATTCAAATTCAAATTTGGATACTAATCTGCAGGAATCGCAAGGAAAATTCAAAACATGAGTCGGATAGAGTTTTTGATGAAACGACGAGATTTGATGAGTAACTTTTTTTTTTTTAATTCAACGATATATTTTACACTAAAAAAGATGAAAGTTTTTTATGAAATGATGAGATTTGATGCGTAACTTAAAGTTCTATGTTAATTCTAGAAGAGTCATGATAAAACATTCAACGACAATCGGTGCAATTTTGTTTTCAAATTATGGACACTTTAATTGCTTTACTTATTAGACCCTACCTATGACTGTGCAATACATTAGACCCATATCAAAACATACGGATCAGGATCCTCTCCTGAGCAAAGGGTGAGGATCCTCCTGACCAAGCCCATCGGGCCGTTGAAATTTTATCCAACGGCTACAAACAGGGGGGCCTCTAAAAGTTATAATAATTGTAGCCGTTGGATAAAATTTCAACGGCCCGATGGACTTGATCAGAAGGATCCTCAGTTTATGATTATGGGAGTAGAAATTGCATAGATGGAAACTGCAGCGGTTGCAGTTTGCAGCACATTCCGTTAACTCACCAAAAGGCAAAGAGAGCTCATCAAACATAGGAGGATTTTGCCACTTTCTCTGTGCTTGGAAAACCGATTGACACTCTCTGAGCCGTATATATATAAATTACGGTTAAGCACTCTGTATTGTTAGTTCAATGTTCATCTAGTTTGATATTATTTTAAAAGTTTGTAACTAGTTCTATTTGAGCATGTTTCCCTATTTTATATAAACTTCTTCAAAGTATAGGAAGATCTTCGGAAGATCAAAGAAAGATAACCTTATATTCTCATAAAAGTTCGTACAGTACTTTTGTTACGACTATAAATTTTGATACTAACTCTCTTTTCTTGAGATCCACTAGCTCAACTCAATGACACCTTTATACGCCAAAAGTTCCATTTAGATTTCAATTCAGACATAATAAGAAAATAGAAACTACGAGGTACAAACTGAAAGGTACGACGAAGCAATGCTCATTATTTGAAAAGGAAGTTGATGTACATGGAGGAAAATGTGGGCAGGAAATTATTGCTTCGCACTAAAGCCGTGTTGGATGAAGGAAAAAAAGAAAATGACACTGTGATTGAAGTTTTGTTGCCCGAGCCTAACGATCCTGAAATGTGATTAGTTTGGATGAGATTCGTTATGAACTTAAATTGGAGGTTTAGAAGGACTGAAACTGTGATGCTGATTGAAATGCTAGTTGAAACTTTTGGACATGCTTGATTGGTTGTTTAGTAGCTTAGGCACAAGCCATGACTTTTTCTTTTTGAAGGCTGGCAAGCTAGATGTACAGCGGGTAGCATCTGGTAGCTTAGGCAGTCCACAGAGCCAATATAACTCACTAAAAGGAAAAGGAGAGCTCATCAACCAAACGAGGGTTTGCCATTGTCTCTCTGCCAGGAAAATGGAGTGAGAGTTTTTGAGCCGTACATGAACCACGGTTTAGTATTATTTATTGTTTGTGCAATGTGTAAAACTTAGAGACACAGGTTGTTTCACTTCAATTGCATACCCATACAACAATGGGATGCATGTATTTATAACAACTTCAGGATTACAATATGGGTTTGAAAACCCTGGATACAAGGAGCTTTTCAAAATACAAACAGAAACCCAAAGATTACATACACAGCTTGCGTACAACAAATATTTGAAATACAAGTCCTATAAACTAGGAGTAACAGAAAGGATAAGAGTTGGATCAGAATCAAACTCCTCAGAGTGCGGTGAGTACTTCTTGACTTTGACTTCGTCTAACACAATGTTCTTCCAATTCTATGTTTGATTAAAAAGTTTGTAATTGGTTAATGCATAAAAAAATTATTCACTAATTTAGTTTTTGAAGATAGAAAGTTCGACACTATATAAAAATTTGAAGCCACTCAGTACTACGGGTGGTACTCCTCTTCATTTGGAAGTGAGTTCCAATCTCGTGGATGACGTATTTGATATCAAATTAGACTACCCATTGTATAGTTTTACCGAACTCCTCATCCTCTTAGTGTAAAAATATCAATGTACTCAAAACAAAAAATTAAAAAAAAAAAGTATTGAGAACTAACAAAAAACAACACCAAAAGTTGAACTGAATTCTTAACAATCACATTCCTAAACAGTAACCTAGATAATTAAACCATGCTGGACTGCTCTTCAACTTCAACTTCATTCTCTCTTGACATCTCCTCCAGTGACTTTCCTTTCGACTCTGGCACCAAAAATGTAAAGAAGAACCCAATAACGTTGATCGCTGCAAGAACATAGAGAGCATTCTGCATTCCAATTCCAGCTGGGTACCCTGGATCAGCCTTAGCCGGGTCTTGATTCTGGGCAGCATACAAAAACCCGAAAGCCCCAATAATCGCTCCCAACTTGCCCGCTGCCGCTGAAATCCCATGACAAGTGGACCGAAACCTAGCTGGGAAAATCTCCACTGGCACAACAAACGTTGTAGCATTGGGTCCAAAATTGGCAAAGAAAAATGTTAGAGCATACATGACAATAAATCCAATATTGTTTTCAGGTCTAATCCAGTGGTGGTATGGAGCTGCCAAGGCAAGCATGAAAACAGTCATGAAAAAGAACCCAATTAGCTGAACTGCCAACCGACCAATGCGATCTATGAGAACGACCGTGACCCAATACCCCGGAATTGTGCCGCATAGGGCTATTAGGGTTTGTGCCCTTGCGATTCTGAAAAGCTCATCTAGGGCACTCATAGAGCTTGCTGACGGCAGCCATCCGACGGCGCTGAATATGTCCTTTTGGAAAAGATTTTGGCTATAGTAAGCAATGTCTAACAATAACCAACACATAGCTGTGCCCAATAAATGTTTACCGTGACGCCTAAGAAACTCTTTGGAAAATAGACCAAAACTTGAGGACTTGTTATCTTGGGATTGCTCTTTGATTTCAAGATTCAACACTTTTGCCATGTCTTGGCACGCCTTGCTTTGATCCTTGGCTACTAAGGCAGTATAACGAGGGGTCTCCGGCATCTTCATTCTCGAATAGAAAGTTAGTGCGGCTGGAACTGCTCCGAACATGAGAATAATCCTCCAGACATAGTCCGCTTGAGGGACTGTCGACCCAAGTGGATCAACCGAGTAGGACTCGGCATGGTATAGGACGCGAAAGATAGAAGAAATCACAAGAGTCACCAACCCACCAGCCAATATCCCGAACCCTTGCATAGCAAAAACCGAGGCTATAAATGCCCCGCGGTTCTTTTTGTTCGAGTACTCCGCCATGATCGTTGCCGAAAGTGGGTAGTCGCCGCCAATTCCAAAGCCTAGCCAAAACCGGAAAAAGCAGAGTGTGGCCATAACAGTAGTTGGGGAGTTGCCAAAAGAAAGGCCGGAACAAATAGAACAACCCACCATTAGTATTAGGGTTAAGCCATAAACACGCTTGCGGCCGAGCTTGTCCCCGAGCCACCCGAAGAAGAGCTGACCGGCTAGGGTTCCGCATAGGGCAACTCCATTGACAGCGCACGCCACGCTTGGAGGAAGGCTGCCCGGCTTTGAAGATCCGGGCACATGGTAATAAATGCGGCCCAGGAGCTTGGTGACGAGGGAGATACAGAAAAGGTCATAGGAATCGGTGAAGAAGCCCATGCCGGAGATCACAACTGCTTTTAGGTGGTAGAGCTGAGTTTTGGCGGTATCCAGCATGGACAGGACTTCGTTCTGCTGGTCTTTTACCTCCATGATTGAAGCCTATAAATTTCTCTCTCGATTAATTTGTTTCTAAACCATCTGTTGGATTGGGAGTGTGAGTTATAACTACAAAGAATAGAATAGAAGGGAGAGTGAGTCGTGCATGATTGTATTTATAGGGAAGACGGTGAAGTGTCCTATTCCAAAACTATTTAGTAGTCCGTTGTAGTGGTAGATATGGATTTCAATTGTTGTTGTATCCAAATCCAACAAATAAAAATCATATCCAACAAAAAAAAAAAAAAAAAAAAAACTAAAATCATTAAAATAAAATAAAATAAAATAAATATATAAAGGTGTGCTATCCACACATCTTATTAAATTTCGTCATTTGATATTCTTTTATTCAGTTGATTCAACAGCCACAAATTAAGAGTGTATATGAAGTAAATAGAGGTGTGCAGGGGAATTGGTGGGCAGTTTTGTATATACACACACAATTAGTTACTTCCAAATTTATCCTTTGCCAATTTCTTCTTCCTATATTATATTCTGCTCTAACAAAAACAAACAGAAGCAGATGCGTGCAGGAGAATTTGTGAGCAGTTTTGTTAAAGAGAAAAAAATAAGGCAAAAAGCCACAGAAAATGTGACTCCCTCCTCCCAAAACCCAGAGAGAGAGAGAGAGAGAGAGAGAGTTATTGAGAGGGATCCTTGTGCACTTGGGTAGTTCGTGAAGCTCTCTCTCATGGGGTTTTATCTGATATTCTTTCTCTTCTCTTTCATGCCTCCTTGAAGCTTTCTCTCTCAAGGGGTTTCTTCTCACTTTTCCACAGTGATCCGAGCGTTTCTGAGCATTCTCGGTGCTGGAACTTTCTCCAAACTTTTTTACTGTTGAATTTCGTTTTAGTTTTGTTTTTTATAAATATTTCAAAATTAAAAATAAGGAACATTTGTGACATCCCACATCGCCCAGGGGTGTGATCCTTATATGGATATTCCCACTCTACCTAGCACGAGGCCTTTTGGGAGCTCACTGGCTTCGGGTTACGTAGGAACTCCGAAGTTAAGCGAGAAGGGGGCTTGAGCAATCCCATGATGGGTGACCCACTGGGAAGTTGCTCGTGAGTTCTCAAAAACAAAACCGTGAGGGAATGGTAAGCCCAAAGATGACAATATCGTGCTACAGTGGTGGAGCGGGCCCGGGATGTGGTGGACCCCGGGTCGGGATGTGACATTTGGTATCAGAGCCTAACCCTGGCCGTGGTGTGCCGACGAGGACGTCGGGCCCCTAAAGGAGGTGGATTGTGACATCCCACATCGCCCAGGGGTGTGATCTTTATATGGATATTCCCACTCTACCTAGCACGAGGCCTTTTGAGAGCTCACTGGCTTCGGGTTCCGTAAAAACTCCGAAGTTAAGCGAGAAAGGGGCTTGAGCAATCCCATGATGGGTGACCCACTGGGAAGTTGCTCGTGAGTTCCCAAAAACAAAACCATGAGAGAATGGTAAGCCCAAAGCGGACAATATCGTGCTACGGTGGTGGAGCGGGCTCGGGATGTGGTCCCCCCCCGGGCGGGGATGTGACAACATTAGTATATAGAAGTTAATCAGGTTATGAAACAATACGTGACAGAATTTAAGTTTTAAGGTGAGTATACACCATAGTTAATTTATGGTAGTGAACAAAAATGACCCTAATTATATATGCAGGTCTTAAATCTTGATTTCCCTTCTTTATAACAATGCTTTGTCAATCTTCGAAAATTTGATTTTTTTTTTTTTTTTTTTTTTGTGAAATTTTGCAAAGTAGTCAAATTTCAAATAAAAATATGTAAGTATTGTATCCAAATTCCAAATAAAAATAAGTTTGGAACCAAAACATAGATAGAAACATATATTGCATCCAAATCCTAAATGGAAACATGTTAAAGACTTTTATTCTAGTGTTTTCAGAAGTTTACAATTTTAACTGTCTGAGGAACTTGAGCATGCTCGAGGGGAGATCGAGCACTGCCTGAGGAACTCGAGAGGGGTCTTGAACTGCTAAAGGGAGCTCTTGAGTCTTAAGTGCCTATATTTATAAATCTTTAAAAAAAAAAAAAAGACGCCAAGTTATTTAAGTTCATAGAAATGTTAGGACTTGCGTCACGTAACATTTTATCAATTTTCGAATTTAAATAGAAGTGTTGAAACTCCAGGTTAAACGCATACCTGAGCCCATGATATTGGCTAAAATAAATGTGCTCTCATTGTCACTAGCACAATTTAATCGTATTCCTCTACACTTATAGTGAAAAGTTTTAGTTTCGATTCTTGTTTATAGCAAGTTTGAATCAAATTGTTATAGTTGACCTATTATGTGGCTTAACTTAAATGCCCTACCCCTTAGTTTAATTATCATGGTACTAAGAAAAATGCTCTCATATGCACGAGTTCGTGTCTCACTCTTTACAATTTAGTTGCACACACTTTTTTATTTATGGTCATCAAATTGAATAAATCATATGGAATCAACGCCCAGAATTAAGCATGAGTGTTTTTAGAAGCTAAAAAAATTGTGTGACTTATCGTTGGCTAAAATAAATGTGCTCTTGTAGTCACTAACATTACAGTGTAGCGGTATTTCTTTCCATTTGTAAGTTCTCGGTTTTAGGTTCGGTTCTCGTTGATGACGAGTTTGAATCAAATTGTTATAGTTGACCTATTATGTCACATCCCGGCCCGGGGGGAACAACTTCCCGGGCCCGCTCCACCACCGTAGCACGATATTGTCCGCTTTGGGCTTACCATTCCCTCACGGTTTTGTTTTTTGGGAACTCACGAGCAACTTCCCAATGGGTCACCCATCCTGGAAGTGCTCTAGCCCCCTTCTCGCTTAACTTCGGAGTTCCTACGGAACCCGAAGCCAGTGAGCTCCCAAAAGGCCTCGTGCTAGGTAGGGATGGAAATATACATTTAAGGATCACTCCCCTGGGCGATGTGGGATGTCACAATCCACCCCCCTTAGGGGCCCGACGTCCTCGTCGGCACATTTCCGGCCAGGGATTGGCTCTGATACCAAATTGTCACATCCCGGCCCGGGGGGAACAACTTCCCGGGCCCGCTCCACCACCGTAGCACGATATTGTCCGCTTTGGGCTTACCATTCCCTCACGGTTTTGTTTTTTGGGAACTCACGAGCAACTTCCCAATGGGTCACCCATCCTGGAAGTGCTCTAGCCCCCTTCTCGCTTAACTTCGGAGTTCCTACGGAACCCGAAGCCAGTGAGCTCCCAAAAGGCCTCGTGCTAGGTAGGGATGGAAATATACATTTAAGGATCACTCCCCTGGGCGATGTGGGATGTCACATATTATGTGGCTTAACTTAAATCTTCTACCCCTTAATGTAATTATCATTGTATTAAGAAAAACGCTCTCATATGCACATGAGTTTATATCTCACACACTACAATTTAGTACACCTTTCTTAGGTTCTCACACCCTGTTACCTTTCTTAGTTCTCACACACCTTTCCTTATTTATGGTCATCAAATTGAATAAATCAAATGAAATCAATGATCAGGATTGAGCATGAGTGTAAATGACTTCATTAGCACTTAAAATAAGCCCAAAAAAAGAATAAAATGGATCTGGAAGCACCAATTATATGAAAACCAAGTGGCGCGAAAGTCTGTTACACGTTAAATAGTTCTTCTTGCTAGCAATCATTATTGTCAAAATCAAATCTCATTAGCTAGAGGTTGAAGATTTTCAAACAAATAGAGTATAAACTGTGTAAAAGAAAAGAACATCTGAAAAAATGGCATGTGTAACACCGCAGGGGCTCTCTAATTACCTGGATATCTCTTCCCATCCTTATTTTCTTTGGACCAGTCGTTATTGGATGACTCGTACCACCATATAATCGATTTTGCATTTGTGTTATCGTATGCAGGAGTCAACTGATCTCCAATTATGTGTTTGTGTTTTCTGGAGTTATTCTTTCATTTACATCTTCTGTGAGTTTGACCTTGAAGTTTATTGTAGAGGCCTAATCAATGATAGCTTGTATGCGGAAGCATTTTCTCGTTCCAGATGGTCTTCCTCAAGTTGGGGACCAAGGCAAATAAAGCAAGTAAGCCACTATTTCTGTATGAAGAGAAATGTCATAGACAGAGATGACTATCGTTAGATTCATATGTTCAAGGACTCAGATTGACAAGCTAAACCTGGTTTTTTTTTTTTTTTGGTGCTGTCCCATTTAAGCAAGAGTAGTCATGTTCATATTGCACTAGGTTGTTGGCCGTTGTTGGAGTCTTTTATTTTAAAAATCTAATTAAAACCAATAAGCAAGCGTAATCGCTAGAGTCCACCATCCACATTAGCAAGGGTAAAATGTCTGATTATATGTAATTAACAAGAATCGTTATTGTTGGATTAGGCGCTTTTCAACAAGGGAGTGAGTACTGTTAATGCTGAGAAGGCAATTAAACTGGTTTTTGAGGAGGGAGAACCAGGTGAAGATAAGGAGCTAATTCACGGCCTGTCGAAGCTCTCAACGGACAATTTAGTTGTTCAGGCCTCAAAGCAGTGGCTCAGAGGTCTAGAAGTGCCTAAACAAACAAGGAAACCAAGGGTGTCATCGACTTCATATTAAAGAAGTTGGAGTTTCAGTACCCACCCTAGAGCACATTGAGGCTCTATTTTTTCCATGCCACGTAATTAGGAACAAAACGGTACTGTCCAAAACCCTCAACTGGAATGTTAGTCGTGTAGTATGTGAAGAAATTGGGATTCCATCATATACCAATTAGCAATATGAGGAGTAACTCAACCTCTTATAAGCTCACGCAAGATCCCTCTCATTCTCAACAGCATGGATAGTGTTTGGTCTGTAATTTTACTTGTTGCTGTGGCCAAAAAACAATCACTTTAGCGGTTTAACCGTTATCAGTGCCGGACATATGTTGCGTTAGCCTAGCCTGGCTTCACCTAGTTGAGGTGGGGTGAAGCCGACCTTAATGGCAACATAGCTTGTAGACAACCCAGAAGTGGGCACTACTTAGCTGTTTTTTGATAGGGTACCAACATTTTCTGGCTGAAATCAGGAACTCTCATGTCTTCAAGTATTGTGAAATGAATAATTAGCTCAATGAAATTCAGTTTTTTGTGTTGCTAAATCCAAAAATTCGAACCATTCTATTTGTTTCAATACTTTTGCCTGTTTTTGTACCTCTTAAGAAAGTATCTAAGGGTGCATTTGGAAATGCTCATGTGGAAAACTCTTCTGCTCATAAGCTAAGTGATTATTTTGCTTATAACGAATTTATTAGAAGAAAGCACTTTCTAGGTGCTTTTTCAAAAAACACTTCCAAGTGATTTACAATTACAACCATAAAAACTTCTAACTTTTGAGGCCGAATATATGAAAGTACTTCTAGCTATTTTGAAAAGCACTTTCAAACTAACCCTAAATGTATATCTCAGCCATGTGCTCAAAAAGTGGATGCTAATTCTTGTGCAGTTGTAACGTTTTGGAACAGTTTACTTGGTTTTGTGTATTTTATACACACACACACTTATATATATTTATATATTATATGTATATGTAGAGGTATAATGGTCCTGCTTTTTTGTACATGTGCTTCTGATCGTGACACACCAGGTCTTGTAATCCAAGATTAGTACTGTTTCTTTGCTGGAAAGCCTTGTTTTTTCAGATAAGCACATGGACATGCGATGTGGAGTTGGGGTGGAGGGGGGACCATGTGAGTGCTTCGTTGGAAAGAAAAATATGTCATGTCATGGAATGAAATCTCATTCCCCTTCTCCTTACATTAAATGTAATTACATAAATCCAAATGAGTAAAATCTAAAATTGATTCCGAATTTTCGGCCTAGTTCAGATTATGTTTTTGAACTAAAAATTCATTAATTGAGGTCCTTGAATTTAACAAAACAGTGCACCATTGGTTATTCTCGTTAACTTTCGTCTAAAGCTCGGTTAGTATAATGATGTGACACATGTATGAGTCTTACATAAGCAATTTTACTCAAATCCATAAATGCCAATCATTGTTTAAACTTCTACATACCCCACATTTACTCACACTCCTAAATACAAGAGAAACTTGTCAAGCGTCGCCGTGTGCTATAACTCTCTCATGTGAAATCGCTGGATTAGTTTGGGCATACCGCGGCCTTGACGTCTCTGCTGATGTAAGTCCTCCCAAAAGACAGTTAAGCCACTTTCCCTTAAATGCCGTTCTTTCTTAGTGGGGAGGCAATTAATTATTTCAATCTAACCATAAATAATGAAAAAAAAAAAAGGGAAATTTACACTAATAATCCTCTAATATTCTTCCTTGCTCTATGGGATTTTGATTCTCCCTAAAGATATATGTACAATAGTAGATAAACTATGAAGCACATTAGCTTCTCATTGAGACCTTGAATCTTCAGAGAAAGCAAATGAGCAGTTAGAAGAGCCTTGTGAAACTGCTCTCCTAGCAGGAGGGGATGCCAGAATTGATTGCAACCCTCCTCCCTTTAACAACTCTGGTTCCGGCCTTGCGCTGTCTACATGTCGAATTTCCTTGAGCATTGCAACGACATCTTTCATCATCGGACGTTCCTCAGCGCGAGTGCTGACACAGAGAAATGACACGGCTAGTGTCTGCAGCATTTCGTGCATTGTAGGATCAGATCTTCCCCTGAGCTTTTGATCGAGAATGTCAATAGGCTCTCGCTTGCTCGCCATGTGATCTCGAATCCATTGAACTAAATGTGCACCTCCGGGCAGAGTTGGGTCTAATGGATGCCTTCCTGTTAGTACCTCTAAAAGAACAACACCGAAACTGTACACATCGCTCTTCTCAGTGATACTCTGCATCGATGCATGCTCTATAATCACCGCAAAATGAAAGCGCGAAAACAATAGTTAGCGATTTAATGGTGAAAATTCGGTAAGAAGATTAGGAACTAACTATACATTGTTGAAAGTATAGATTACCTGGAGCCATGTATCCATATGAACCAGCTAATTGAGGCCGTTGACCTGTTTTCGAAAATTCATCATCACCATTGCTGTTCACAATCCTAGCTAACCCAAAGTCAGCAAGATAAGGCTCATAGCCAGGACCCAACAGAACGTTCATGGCTTTCACATCACCATGCAGAATAGCCGGCACGCAGTCATGGTGCAAGTACGCAAGCGCATGAGCCACGCCTAGAACAACATCGTATCTAGCTTCCCAATCTGCTCCTCCCTTTCCTGAACCATGTAGTAGTGAGCTCAAGCTTCCATTGGGGAGGTAATCGTAGAACAGAATTTTCAGGTTTCGATTTGAACCCCAACCCAAGAGGCGGATGATGTTCTTGTGCCTAATTAATCCAAGCGTTTGAATTTCGGAATTGAATGCTCCTGACTCTTCTGATGACCACATCTTCTTCACTGCTAGTGTTTCTCCATTCGGAATTGTCACTCTGTATACAACTCCAGAGCTTCCGGTGCCAATCACATTCGATGATGTCAAATTCCTGACAATGTCATCAATAGAGAAATCGAGCTTCTGGTACAAGGTCATTTCCCAGCTGTCATCTTCCCTGAGAATGTTGCTGGCTATACGCGCACTGACTAGTGTGTAGACTGCGAGCAGGAGAAGTACAGCACTGACACTAATGAGAACCGATGTGATCAGCTTCATAACTGATCTGTTGTGCCTTGATCCCATCCTATCAGCTGGAGTTGTGACTCCGCCGGAGATGTAGAGACCTTTGTTTGCAGCAAGGTCACTAAGAGGGAGTTTCCGAAAGAATGGGGTGTTAGGCAATTCGCCGGATAAGTCATTGAAAGAGACATTTAGGGAAACAAGGTTTTGAAGGCTTGTGAGAGTGTTTAAGTTTCCGGAGAGCTTGTTGTGGGAAATATCAAGGATTCCTATCTTGGTAAGACCAGAGAACTCCGATGGGATTTCACCCGAAAATAGGTTGCAGCTTAGGTTGAGGGATATTTCGAGTGAAGGAATTTGACCAAGTTGCTTTGGAATTTCACCTGAGAAGCCATTGTTGCCAATGTCTAGCAGTTGAAGCTTACTGCAAGAAAGGATCTCAGCAGGGATGCTTCCAGAGAGCTGATTCTTCCCGAGATTGAGTTTTGTCAATTCGGTTAATGATCCAATGCTGTGAGGAAGCTGGCCGGTGAGCCTATTGTCAGAGATGTCAACAAACTGCAGGCTTTTAGGCAGAGTGCCAGGGACAGAGCCGGTGATCCCATTTGAATGGAGATCAAGAAACTCGAGGTTCTGACATCCTGATATCGATGGAGGGATTTCTCCAACGAGGCGGTTGTTGCTCAAATCAACAAAATTTAAGCTCTTCAAGTTGCCAATCTCCGATGGAACAGTACCTGCAAGCCGGTTATGATTCAACCTTAACCTGTACAGGTTTGTGCAGTTTCCTATATCCGGCGGTATAAAGCCAGACAAATCATTGGAAAGCAGCAGCAGCTTGGTGAGATTTTGCAATCCGAAAACATGTCTTGGTATTGAACCAAATAGGTTGTTGTAAGAAAGATCAAGACCCTGAAGATTCTGACAGTCTGAGAGACTCTCAGGAATGTTGCCTGTAAGCCTATTTTGCCATGCGAAAAATAGAGTTAAGCCCTTGAGGTTGCCAATGAGAGCAGGAATCTCCCCCGAGATGTCGTTGTTGTCAACTTCCAAATGAGTCAGAGCAGTGCAGTTTGAGATTTCAGAAGGTATAGTACCTGATAACTGATTGACACTCAACTGAAGCTCTTGAAGATTTGAAAGCTCACCAAAACTTTTCGGTATCTGGCCTGTCAGAAGATTTTCGGAGAAGTCCATGACTGTGGCCTCCCTGCAGCTTCCAAGCTCACTTGGGATTGAACCGACCAAGCTGTTCTGCCACAGCAACAGACTCTGAAGTTTTCCGAGCTCTCCAATTCGCTTTGGGATTGGACCGGTGATGGAGTTCTGGTACAAGTACAGGTTCTGCAGCTCGCTGCAGTTTCCGATTTCTTCAGGGATTGGACCGGATAGCAGAGATGTGTACAAGGCTACGGTTTGGAGTCTTTTCAGCATTCCAATTGATGAGGGAAGGCTTCCAGTAATGCTGGTTTCAGCAAGGCCTAACATGACCAAGTTGGTGCAGTTTCCAATCTCCCAAGGTATCTCACCATTGAGATTCTTGTTCCCACCTGCTCTGAAAACTTCTAGCTTTCTCAATTCTCCAATACTCTTTGGCATTTCCCCGCTAAGTTGATTGTCGTAGAGTGTAAGATACACAAGGTTCGAAAGATTTCCAATGCCGGAAGGGATTTTACCTTCGAAAAAATTTGTATTGAGCGATATAGTTTGCAGCTTGTTTAGGCTGCATATTTCTTCCGGGATTTCACCCGAGAGAGAATTGTCACTGAGATCAACAATACTAAGCTCGCGATACTCTCCAAACTGTTTTGGAATTGCGCCAGTGAGATTCGTCGAAGAGAGGACAAGGGTCTTTAAGGACTTGAGACGCTGAAAGTTTGAAGGCAATGAACCTTGAAAATTCAATGCCTTCAAGGTTATCTCCTCCACTTCTCCATTGGAGCTGCAGCGAACCCCGAACCAGCTGCATGGACTTGTGTCGGAAGGATTCCATGATCTCAATGCGTCCGTGGAGCCGTTTAAGCTGTTCTTCCATGAGAGAAGAGCTTGGCCTTGTTCGTCAATGGAGTAACAAGAAGAAAAGAAGAAGAGAGAGTTTATTGAGAGAAGTAAGGTGATGGAGAAGATATTGGGAGAAAGCAAGAGATTCCTTAGAGTTGCAGGCATTGCTAGTGAGAGAAGAGAGAAGAGAGAGAGAGAGAGAAAGAGAGCAGCAGGTGATTTGTTTTGGGATTGTAGAGGGAGGAACCCCATGTTTTGTTTATAGAAGAAAATAGCAGAAGATCTGGATCCAAGAGCTACTTCTTTATTCTATTAATTAATATTGTTTCTTAATTTTAGAGATGGTGATGCAGATGGGGTCTTTTGGTTTTTAAATGTAAGTGGTTTATCTTTTAATTGGCAGAAAGTTTTTTTTGTTTTTGCTCTCGAATTATACTATTTAAATGGGAATGTTACTATGACGGTATCACAAACCAATCATGTATTATTTACCTCAGAAAGTTAAACGTACAAGAATACATAATTGACCTTAAATACTGCTACAATGACATTTCTGTTGTAAATAAGTTCTTCTCCTAGATATATAGACTTCTAGTTGTTTTCTTGTGTGCAAAAGTAACTTAGACCATCTCCAACTGAAGGGTCCAGAGGGGTCAAGGGGCCGAAAATAGCCGGAAAATCGTCTCCAACCGAGGGTTAGGCCAGAGAGTTTGTGAGCCCCACAGAATCTGAAAGGGTCAAAGGGTTGGCCGCATACAGCAAGCCAACTAGCCCGGGACTGGCCAAAAATTCAAAAAATCATGTCAGTTATAACTGACAGGAATGCTTAAACAAAAAATTTGAATCCAACGGCTAGCTAACTGGCCGTTGTATTCAAATTTTTTTTTGTTTTTTTGTTTGGTTTTTTAGGCCAATTTTTATTTTTTTTTTCAAATTCTTAAAAATTCTAATTTTTTTTTTTCCTATAAATACCTAAACCATTCATTAAATTTAAGTTCTAATTTTTTTGGCTTTTTGGGTCAATTACCGTTGTAGTTTTTAAATTTAAGTTGTTGGATTTGAATTTAAGTTGTTGTAGTTTTTAAATTTAAATAATAAATTATGTTTGGTCCTATGGCCCTTTGGATCTCAGTTGGAGACAGTTTTTTATGACAGAACTAAAACGAGTCATATGACGCTTTGGCCCGGTTGAAGACAGAGGCAAATATGGCCCTGTATTGTTCATTAAAATATTAATATCTTAAAGAGCTAGAGGGCTAAAACAAGTTCTCTGACCAGCACTCGGTTGGAGATGGCCTTACTTTTACCAAGTGTAATTGTAACAGTCAGAACTCACATTGATGTTGCTGAATGTCATGAAAGAACAATTGCCCTTTTTTTACTGCTCATTTTGACAGTTATATTATCTTGTTTCCTCTTTTGAGGCATTTGTTTTCATCCATATATTCAGGTATTAATTAGTTCGATAAAAACAGACATGCTTTTAGTGGGACTGATACAGTTAAAGGGTAAAATCTGCCCATGACTCTTATAAAAAGATATAAACTTAAGTTTAGCCAAGAATGTATGTCGTTTTTTTATCTCGTTCATCACACTTAAGTAAGATAAAAAGAGCGCACATTTCCGTTAAATTTACAAATCTCCCCTTATCTAATGACACTGTTCAGAGTCTTCAGATTGTGATAGTTTAGTGACCAAAACCAATTGGATGTATTTAGGTCTGGAATTGTTAATCAAGAGGACAACATCTTTCTTAAATAATCCCCGGTCCCCAAAATTGTGGTCCAGGAATTTTAGTGGTCAGCAACATTTGCTGAGCCAGCCATATCTAATTTGATAGCTTGCTCAAACAGCAATTTTGTGGTGATTGAAGGAGCTGATGAGGACCATGTTCCTACTCAATTGAGGAAACACATTCTGGTTGGAATTAATAACTTCATCAAGTAGCAACAGACTTCAACAAAGTCTCAAGTGGTTAAAACATTTACTAATGTATTTGAGGTATTGTCACTTGTTTTCGATTTTACTATCCTAATATCGGTTATATCAAAAGAAAGACAAAATTGAATATTAAACAAGATTAGTGAAGGCCCACTGAGTTCAATGTTTAAAATATGCAAATTTATAGAAATATCAATAGACATATCGATATCGGTTGTCTTTGTTGAAAATTATTAAAATTTGCAAATTGGTGGATATATTGCATTCAAATTCAACAAATTTTCTAAAAAAAAAATTTCAAGCGTTTGAAATGTGCAATGGGTTTAGGCAAATCTCTGTAGTGAATCGATAAATTTCTTATCGATATTCATTGATTTTTTTTATCTCGCCGATATAGAGTGAAGTTAATTTGCATTTCACCCCATTTATTGATCCTTTATTTTTTAGATATTTTGACGGAAATATCAATAATTTCGTGAATATTTTAAACATTGACTCAATTTTTGTTAAAATTTCATTTATTTAGTTAAAATTTACCCCCATGTTTTTCGTTGAACTAAAGACTTCGTCAAATATGTAAACTCATATCTTTGATAGCAGATGCATGGCCTGCATATATTGCAGCAGACTTGTGGTAAATGACTGCAACTGGGTTTTGGTGGAAATATTGAACATGATTAGAAAAGGTCAACTGGGTTTTGGTTAAATAAGAAATTAAACAAAAAGAAACTAAATTTTTTTATATTTAACGCAAATTTACTTGAATTTCAGGGATCTGGACAGATCATTCTGCAGAAACAGCATGGGAATGTAGAGTAATTTTGTAAAAGCACGTCGTTGAACAGTGAAGTGCACATGGAATATTGAGGAATATGTGAAAATTAAAATGGTTCTTTTTAACCATTTTAATAAGCTGCAAATCTGGTTATGCTGTCTTTTCTGTGAAGTATTATAAGAAAACAAAGAAAGGAATGCTGGCCTCGTTTGGAAGGAACAAAGTCCCATCAATTCAGAGTTTTTAAGTAATTAATTAGTATTTATTCACAAATCAAACCCAAATTACCTGCACAAAGCAAAGCTAATGTTGCATTATTGCTCACGGCATCCATTGGAGTTTATAATTAGTGCCTTGTTTAATTTCTTGGGATCAATGGGGTGGTGGTAACATGCTCCCTTTGTCTCTCTTTTCATATATAACTAAGTTGTCGTGCATATTTTTTAATTTTTTTTTATGATAGTGGCTACCCAGTCGGAGAAAAAGATTAATATTTGTGTGTAGATGTGATTTCAGTATATTTATGCTAGAAAAAGTTTTATTGCAATATTTTCATGTTTAACAAAAAAATGATGAAGAATTGAACTTGTTAAAGAATATTGATCAACTGGGTCAGTCTTTTAAACTGTAAATTCAGATTTAAATTCCATAACAACAAATTGTTAAGCTGAACTCTAATGTTAGGACTTTCATAAATTACTTTTATCAATAAATTCTCTCTTTAAAATGACAGAAACATGAGCATATGTAATGCTATAGTTTAAGAATGCATGGTTCATTTGGAAGTGCTTTTAAAATGACTGTAAACGTTTTTAAAGAAAATTTTTTTGCGTTCCAAAACACTTGAAGTGCTAAGAAGTTCATTTGTGTATACTAAGGATTGGTTTCAAAAACATTTTCACCAAGAGTGTATTCATTCATTTTAAAAACGATTCCAAACTAGTCAGCAACTAATATTAATTGCTTGTAGCTAATCATGCATGGTCCTTAGAAATATTTACTGATATAGACCCTTCAAAGGTTGGACAACTTTTAGAACAAATACTCTCTTGATTTGATTAGAGATCTCCTTACCACATTTCAACTGTAAATTGTCATTCACTTTCTATAAGTTATTGTACACCTTACAATATATGAAACGAAAATCATCCATGATATAATATTATGGTCCTCACGTGTGCTTCACTTGTAGGAAGATGGGAAACTTCCAGTTTCTCTCCTTTTATGTTTAACTCATCAAAAGCAACATATATGAACATCTTGTGCACATTAAGGCCACGTCTGATGGGTACTTGTACATACATAGAATTAGTATATATGCTGAGGGTATGAAACTCATGTCCGGAAGTACAGCCTCACATTACTGAGATAATGTCATATCGTATAAACAATCCATATGTTATCATACATAGGCTTAAATAACCTCTCTTAATGTATAGTATCAGTAAATATATATATAACAAGCAAACTAGTTATTCCACGTTGATGTATTTCACTATCGTAATCACTACGGACTGGTCTAGTGGTTGGAGACGAATTTTAAACTCAAATTTCACACAGCATCTTATGGGTTCAATTTTTAACGCTAATGAATGACATGATGATGACCACGGAAAAATTGAAATATCTTTGTGAGTTTTTCTATTGTAACACAATAATTTCTCCTCCACCAAGTAACTGTATGTGTGAGCTTACATCATGCTTGACGTGAATACAAGTTACCGATAAAAGGGAAAAGGAAAAGTTAGGAAAGAAACATTTGGTAGTAAGAACGTCTAAAAAGAGAAAGCGATATAGTTGTATATGAGCCAAAGTAGGCGAAAAGGGACACTAACAAGTAACATCAAAAGAAGGTAGAGGAGGACACCGTCGAATGTTTTTAGGCAAGAAAGCCAATAACTAAATGATCCCTCCATCGACCCCACTTCTAATTGTGAAGTTTTCTTTGTGAAAAGCAGCTCATAAAGGCTTCCTATCTAAGGTAGAAATAAAGAATTATTTTGTAGGATATAAAAATTTTCTGTGCAAGTATGGAAGTGATGTTACTTTTTCACGTAGCAGTAATTTGTATAGTGAAGTTGTGGGACAGAGATCTCCGAATCTCATTCTTTAGAATCAAATGGCCAGACAATCCAAATCATTTAAATTAAATTTGACAGTCTTCATTAACATATTTTGCTAGCCCATTTCACACACTTTGATTTCTCTTTCACATAAATTAAAAGTTCAAATTTCTTGATCTTTAAAATTTAAACACCGATCACTAAGATCTGAAGAAGATCCAAATTCAAAGTTGTGCACTGCCAGATTGAAAAAGAAAGGAAGTACTTCGTCAAATTCTCATTTATTTCTTAGTTTTTCGGTAAGTAAATTTTCTAGAAAATTATATTGCCATTTTTAAAGATGGCTTATTAATTAAAGCTTGCGTTAAATTAGATTATTATTTTAGTTATTCGTCACGTGTACTATAATACATTGTATGTACTTACGTGTATAATATAATATGCCTAATTATTGAAAGGTCAAGAACAAAAAACTACGAAACACTTGAGCTTGAGTAAAATATTATATAAAAGAATGAAAATATGTTCTCATTTTACATTTGCATGCAAGCAAGTAATTAAGGAAAATGAGTTTTAAGGAAAAACAATAATTCATAAGTTGTTCATGTGAATATATTAGCTCACAAATAATTTATGAAAAAGCGAGGAAAGTGGTTTGGATCTGGATCGAAATATGTTTTAGATTTCAGATAGCATCCAATACATATATTCATGGGTTGTAGGAATCTGAGATTTTTGTAAGGTTAATGGCAACAAATATAAAAGGGCACAAGACATGACTTGACCCTGCTGGTTTAAGATAATGCACCATCTAGGAATATAGTGCTACTGGCTGCTGCATGCATGGTGCAAACATGTGGAAGAAAAAAATGAAAGTTTATATTTGTGGTCTATACTTTTCGTCTTGTTTATGGACATCGTGCTTTCTGGTTTTATTAGTGCCATGTTAGTAGGTTACAACCTCCCTTATTTATTTGTTTTGTCATTTCTGGGTTTGGCATGAGAGTTGCACATGAGAGAGAGAGAGAGAGAGAGAGAGAGAGGTGATTGTTTGTTTATATATGAAGCTTTGCATATGGCATTGTACACACACATACATAGAACCGGCTTCTTATTGTGAATTATGTCAACTGTGTACAGTGACGTGTGGGTAATACACAATCACATTTCGGATAATAGGAAAAAGTTATCGACATCGATCTCGCTCTATAAATAGTGGAGCTCATCATTTATTTATTTATATATATATATATATATATATATATAATCAGCTTTACATCGATCTCGATCTACTGTGAACGGTGCTATGTAGGTAATACACAATCACATTTCGGACAATAAGAAAATGTTATGGATCTCGCCCTATAAATACTGGAGCGGAATCCCTCTTAAAAAATTGGCTCATAGTTTTATATTTAAGTAATGTTAGGTAGACTAATTTTGTAAATTAAAAGACATGTAAATTGATGATTGATTTATTACGTATCGTTGATAGACGTGCTCATTTGTATTTGTGACATATCATTTAATTTACAATTTTAACCTTCAAATTTAGTCTACATAACATTACTTTTTATATTTTCCAAACCTTTAGCAAACCAAGAAAATGAACATGCATATAAATGGCTTCCCATCCTTCATACTTGTGCTGAATTGCTGATCGAGAATATCAGAGAATATGATTGATTGTGAGAGAAATTTTCTTTGAAATTGCACAAGTGGACCCTAGACCTTTTGTCATTGGCTGTTGGGAAAATTTGTTAGAACCCTTTTTTTTTTTCAGTCTCAGAATAACAACAAGGTCTATCATTGATCCAACGAGATCTGTCATAGGTGATCTCTTAAGAAAGTTAAGGTTGCGACGTAGAACTAATTATTAATATGTGGAGTAGCTTACGTATAAATCAATGTAAGACGTTCCTTCTATTAATGTGAGATTCAATCTCGACGATCTCTATCTCTACAAATTATAGTCTCTAAAGACCGTCTAAAACAAAAGGAATTTTTTTTATAAAATTACTACACCATGCACTCTATTATATATAGATGTATAGATGTATAGTTATAAACTTTTATTAATCTCAATAATAATAATGTCTATGATTGATCAAAAAGATTTTTCATAGATCTCATCCATTAAATCTATACGGTCTACAGCCGTCTAAAAGGAGAAAAATATTGATAAGACTAGAATACAATATGTTATCATGTTGACTTAATAATTCTAATCATTTGGAAAATGAAAAAGTAATTTGATTTGTACTTCTCAATGATGAGAAATTTTTGTAGTACGTAATCATAATATTGTCTGCTGGTATTAGCATTAGGTGAAAGAAATTACAAGAGAGGCAAAAATAGTATTGAAATGTTGTATGGAAATCTTATGGAGAAAAATAAAAACAAGAAATTCACAATCTTCTTTTGATTGAAAACTTATAACTTCTTGGATATTTGTTTCAATCACCTTTTCTTTACCTCCTAAAATCCAATTCTTCCCTAAGAACCCTCTCTAAGCTTGTTTTTATTTTTCTAAAATTAAATTCTCCCTTAAGAACCCTCTCTAAACTTGTTTATTTTTCTAAAATTAGTGCTACCACACTTGTGACATCCCGTCCCGGAAATATCGAAACGTACATTTGAAATTACAATTTTACCCCTAGTTCGTTACATTTACGTGTAGTGTTGTGTTGTGTAGTGTTGTAGGACCACACACACACTCACACACTCTCTTTCTCTCCCGTGATTCCCTCTCCCTCTGTCTCTTTTCTGTCACTTCTCTCTCTCTCTCTCCCGAGCTCCGTTCTTCCTTCTTCTTCCTTCAGAAAACGTACGGACAACACACACATCACCCAAACCTTGATGGATCGAAGAAACTAAGGACACCATCGAACTCGTGAAGCTCGTACGAGTGCAACCATACCATTTTCAGGTGAGAAATCCTTCGTTTTCGCGTCGATCCGAGGTAATCCGTTTTGAACACTGTTCATGCGAATTTAATCTAGCTTGTTTTTGGGATTTTGAAGCTCATAGATGTCTTAGTGAGGTCCCAAGGAGCCTCGGAGTACTTCGTTGGAGAAGTTTGGACGTCGGGATCATCGTGGTCAAAGTTGGCCGGAGCTTTCGAGGGGTTTTCCGGCGAAACCACGGCGAGTTAGGGGTCAAGGCAGGTATGGATGTGTTCGTCTCGTCAATACCTTCATTTTGATATATAGTACGTCGAAAATGGTTAAGAAATGAAGAAGTTATGACACTTTGAAATTTACCCAGAAATTCCGGCAAAACACCACCGCCGGCGAACCAGTCCGGCGACGCGAGGAAGAAGACGCGCGCGTGGGCAGCGCGTGAACAGGGCGCGTGGGGGCGCGTGAGAGCTCCAAATTGAGTTCTGAAAATTGTCACGCGTTCGTGACGTCGTGTAGATCACCGTGGTATATTCATACACCCAAATTGAGTAACGTATGAGAAAGTTATGGACGAATGTTTGGTGTATGTGCGTTAAATAACGTCAATTTGGTTACTTTTTGTTTAGGTGAAAATATTACAGAAGAAGAATGTAACCAACCTAGGGGAGGCTCAGAGACCTACGAGACGTCGATGTGATCAGTGAGTGGGCAGTTATTTTTCAGTATATATATATATACGTATGCTTGACGTATTTCCCAGAAACGTATTTTAAAAGAAATACGAATTAATTATCCTGTCATATATGCATCATATTTTAATATGTGCATTACCATAATTATGCATACTGTTGCATGGTGCTGAGGAGGCCCAGGTAAGCTACGATTGAACTACTATCATCACATGCATTGGTAGTAGCATACATTTATATTTATGTGTATTTGGTGCTGTGGACGCAAAGGTAAGTACCAGGTAAGTGGTATTCATGGTTGTATTTCATTAGTAGTTTGAGATGCTTAGAGAGCTCATAATCTGCACCCCCGGTGTTAGTGCTCCCGCCCAGAGAGGGGCAGAGCCCTTCACGTGTATGTTCACCAGCACCACACGCTCGCCTTGGATCCAAGTTAGGTGCAAGCCTTGTCGTGGAGACCACATTAGGTGGTTCCGACTCGTAGGTGACCCGCGATTATTCGCACAGTCTTCACGTGATCGTAGCACTAGAGCGTATATATTACACCCAGTCCTGTCGTGCAGACCACGTTAGGTGGCTCCGACTCGTGTGCAGATTCAGATATTGAGTTGAGATTGGAGCTCTATCATTATATGTTATTGATGTGAATTATGCTTGAGCATTTACATTTATTATGAGATTCTAATGTTGCATATTCTCAAGCATGAATGGCATATTCTCAAGCATGAATGGCATATTTTGGAGCATGTTTGGCATATTTGTACATACGTATATATGTTTATTTTCTGGGAAATTATACTTGTTTTACGGCGAGGGGTTACAAAGTTTTGAGAAGTGTTTGGATTTGGAAAAGAATTGTTTTGCTGACCCACTCAACTTTGTTTTGCGCCCCTCCAGGTTCAAGAATTGCAAAGGTGTGGTGACTACGAGGAATTTCACGGTGTTCTGACAGAATGGACCAAATGAGGACTCACCTTCGGGTGTTTCATCTTAGAAATTGTGTATCTTTAAAGCTTCCGTACTGTGCAAATGGTTACGTCACTCTCACGTGACGGCCAGCATGCCCTCCTTCGGGACGGGGTGTGTCAGTTGGTATCAGAGCCTAAGTTTCAATCTTGGACATCTTGAGAAGTTCTAGTGAATTCTGTCAGAACTACACCGCCTCGTAGCAAACCACGTAGTTAGAGGAACT
Organism: Pyrus communis; assembly: GCF_041283825.1. Classification (NCBI taxonomy): domain Eukaryota; kingdom Viridiplantae; phylum Streptophyta; class Magnoliopsida; order Rosales; family Rosaceae; genus Pyrus; species Pyrus communis. The sequence continues at coordinate 2,504,628 of NC_142575.1, read as the reverse complement.
TAGTCTCCCTGATTTAGCTGTGAGGGGAAATTATTATTTTGGTGATTCAGTATATTATCAAAAAGGGACATTGTAAGATGGGTTATGAGTTGAATTTGAATCACCTTATGGAAAAATGATGGACCTGAGGGAGCAAAGTGATGGATTAACCAATTGGAAAAGATGTTTTAGATTATGCAAGTCAAAGGAATCTTCCTTTGACAGAAGGGTTGAGACGACTACCTGGTTTGAGTTATGAACTTGTATCCTGGTAGAAACAGGAGTATAATTCGTTGTCACCGAAGGAAACAGCCGATTAAGAATTGTTTAAGGATTTGTTTAAAGAAAAGAATTATTTCCTTTGGCATCTTATGATGGTAGAAAGCAAGAGTTTGCAAATGTGAGACAAGGAAAGCTGACGATCAATGAGTATTATAGAAAGTTCTCAGACTTGCCTCGTCCCATTCAAATATTGCTGTTTTTTTTTATTGAAGTGTTATATTGTTTTAGGCTGGGTGGCATAAGGCAGTGGTATTTTGGGTGACCACTATCCATTGTAATTCTTACCAGGAGTATACAAGATGTTGTTGAGTCTTGAGGACTCTGAGAACATGTTCAGCGAGAGTGAAGAAGAATAAAGGAATAGGAATCAGAGGAATGATGACAAGGGTAAAGGCCAGTCATCTCGAGAACCTCGAAAGATTCGGAACTTCAAAAGAAGTGAAGCTAATTCTAGTTCTTTTGGCAAATGTTTTAATGCCATTGACCAGAAGCGAAGTGATAGATGTATTGGTAATCCCAGATCACAGAGACAAGGTGATTTTGGTAAAAGAAATGTACCTTTGGGTTGTAGGTACAATAATGGACACCTTTGAGAATGTAGGCGAGGAAGCATTGGACGCTTTACAAGTGGATAGATAGGACATAGAACTGCAAATTATGTCCAAAGCCAACAGAAGCCCTAGCAGTCTTCTTTACCACAACTAGCGCCGATTCAGCAAGTTCCTGGATCTATTAATTATGGTCAGTTAGGCCGTGGTGTACATGAAAGAAGTATTTACACTAATAGAGGTTGTGGGAGACAACAACAAGCCCAGGGATGTGTTAACCACACATCACTGCAAGATACTCAGAATTATTTGGATTTGATTAGGGGTACGATAATTATTCTTAATGACTTAGCTAGAGTCTATTTGTTAATAATGTAGAAATTTTACGTTATTATTGTTATTGCCTTGAAAGTAGTATTTAAACGCGGTTGAGACGTGTGTATGTATTTCCTAATGAGTGGCAAAATAGTAATATTACACCCTCGAGAGTTGTTGCTTACTTATCGAGACAACGATGATTTATCAGTATTGCGGGCTGCAGACCGTAATATTAATAACTTATTCGTGGATTCGTTAAGCAAGTAAACCGATAGGTCATCCTATGTTAGTATCGTACTTATTCAGAGTGCTCAGTATTAGTAGAGTATGTATTGTTGCTAGCTACTTTTGTTCCATTAGATTGTAGATCTCAATGTTATTCTAGAGCATATTATGTTATTTACAGTGATGAGTTGCAGACCACGCGAAGTGGTACTGAATGTGTGCAAGATATATTACGTATATGAGTATATACTTTATTTCCGGGAAACCAATTATTTTCCATCGGTCTGGATGACTAAAGATTACTTTTGTAAGTATGCAAAGTGGAGTGAGGCAGGCCGTTATTTATGCTGTGAGAGCAAAGAGATTATTATCAAAAGGCTGCCAAGGATATTTATATCATGTGGTGCTAAGTGATGTCACTCCTAGTAGTGTGGAAGAAGTGGGAGTAGTCAAACATTTACCTGACATTTTCCCTGAGAATTTACCTGGATTGCCGCCAGTCAAAGATGTAAAGTTCACTATTGATTTATCTCCAGGTACAAACCTTATATTATAGAATGTTACCTTTTGAACTAAGAGAATTGGAAATTGGTTGATAAAGGTTTTTATTCAACCTAGTGCATTACGTTGGGAGAACCCCAGTTTATTGGTGAGAAAGAAAATGGACGTTAAGGCTGTGCTTTGATTATAAGCAATTGAATCGAGTAACAATTGAAAACCGTTATTCGTAACCTCACATTGATGGTTGTTTGATCAGCTTCTAGGTGGTTGTATATTTTCTAAGATGGACTTGAGGTTTGGATATTATTAGTTGAAGATTATCGTTGAGGATGCCCTTATGATAACTTTCAGGATTCGTTAAGGTCATTTCAAGTTTTGGTGATGCCATTCGGAGTGACGAATGCATCTACTACCTTATGAATTTGATGAATGAAGTATTCCAATGATATCTAGACCGATTTGTTGTCGTTGCTATTGAAAAGATTGATAAGACAAGAGCAAAGTATGCTAAACATCTTAAATCGGTATTGCAAAGATCGAGGGAACGTCGATTGTATGCTAAGTTTAGCAAATGCCAATGTTGGATGAATCAAGTAGCATTTTTGAGATATATTATATCAGCTTCAGGCATTCAAGTGAATTCATAAAAGGTAGCAGAAATTGAGAATTTAGAACAACCACGAATCGTGATTGGGATTCGGAGTTATCCTAGCTTAACAAGCTATCAGGGACGGTTCGTGAAAGATTTTTCAGTCATTGCTTTGTCATTGACGAGATTGTTGAGAAAAGAGGTTATGTATGAGTGGGAAGGAAATTGTGAGCAAAGAATTCAACAACTGAAGTATTTCCTCACTCATGCACGTATTTTAGTATTCCCAGAGAATAGTGGTAATCATAAATTTTAGTGATGTTTCTTGAATGGTATTGGATGCATGTTGATGCAAATGTTAGGGTGATTGCATACGTTTCACGACAAAAGGAACCTCATGAAATGAATTACCCTACTGGTGATTTGGAAGTCATGATTACCATTCTTGCTGTGAAGTTATGAAGACATTATATTTGGTAAGAATGCAAGATTTTTACGAATCCAAAAAGTCTCCAATATCCATTACTTGGAAGGATTTTGATATGAGGCAGCGAAGGTGGATTGAATTGTTTAATGAACATGATTGTACGACCAGGGTGATCATAAAATTGTTCTAGCTGATGCACTTGGTGAAAAGACGGTGGTAAGAGTTAATGTCTGGCACGCTTGCCAAGATTGTCTTCTTGTGGATTGGAAATCAACTGAAGTAAAGTTGAGAATGGAAGTTTGAGAAGAAGTTGTAATTGCTAATTTTCAAGTTAAGTCTTTTTAGTAAGGTCGTACTCAAGACTTAAATGGTTAACGAAGAAAATTAAGAATTAACCAAGGCAAAGAAAGAAGGGAAAAAGAAAGATTGCTGAGTTCAAGAATATGATGGTTATGATTGAACTTGAAGTGATAGTTGATCAATGTACCAAGTTAGTACATTTACTCCAGTGTTGAGTAACAACCACAGTGCAACAGTACTTATATGTTTTATGGAGAAGAAATTTGGGTTACGGAACTGCTGAGTTTTTTTAAGTATGTTGGTTGCGCAGTTTTCGATGTAACGCCATAAGGACTATGAAATGTGTCGATTTTTGTTGATTTGTGGAAGAAATACTTCTGGATAGAGAAGATTCGATCACGAAAGAGTTTTGGTAGGCCCTGAAACTATGGATAAGTCTTCTCAAAGTATTCAGGTGATTAAGTTTAACCTGAGAGTAGTCAGGAATGGCAAAAGAGATTAATAGTTGAACATGTCACTAATCGAGTGTTTAACGTAGATGATCTTATAATTTTGAAGTTTTCACTTTAGAAAAGTATGATACGGCTTGGAAAGGAAAGCAAATTAAGTCCTAAGTACCTCGGACTTTATGTGATCATCGAAGAGTAGGTGAAGTTGCTTGATTTACTTCCAGAGTTTGTAAGAGCATGATGTGTTTCATGATTCAACATTTTTAGAAATTTCATCACGAAAAGAAATAGTGAGATTTGGAAAGGAGACAAAATAAGTCTTAAACACATTAGACCGTTTTTGACCACTAAAGGAATCGATGAAGTTGCATACAAGTGGTGATGTCTTCAGAATTTGCTAAGGTGCATAATGCATTATATTTCGATGCGTTGTCACTAGATGGCAGATTCGTTACATGGAGTTCCGGTGCAACTATTGAGAATTAATCCAGATTTGACGTATGACGAGGAACCGTTAACGATCTTAGATTGGAAAGAGAAGGTTCTGAGGAACAAGACGGTGAATTTAGTGAAAGTTTTGTGGAGAAATCAGTCAGTCGAGGAAGTTACATGGGAGACAGAAGATTGGATAAGGGATTTGTATCCTAGATTGTTCTTTGACCACTAGGGGTCGTTGATTGGTTGTTTTGAATTTCGGGACGAAATTCTATTAAGGAGGGTAGGTTGTGACATCCCGTCCCGGAAATATCGAAACGTACATTTGAAATTACAATTTTACCCCTAGTTCGTTACATTTACGTGTAGTGTTGTGTTGTGTAGTGTTGTAGGACCACACACACACTCACACACTCTCTTTCTCTCCCGTGATTCCCTCTCCCTCTGTCTCTTTTCTGTCACTTCTCTCTCTCTCTCTCCCGAGCTCCGTTCTTCCTTCTTCTTCCTTCAGAAAACGTACGGACAACACACACATCACCCAAACCTTGATGGATCGAAGAAACTAAGGACACCATCGAACTCGTGAAGCTCGTACGAGTGCAACCATACCATTTTCAGGTGAGAAATCCTTCGTTTTCGCGTCGATCCGAGGTAATCCGTTTTGAACACTGTTCATGCGAATTTAATCTAGCTTGTTTTTGGGATTTTGAAGCTCATAGATGTCTTAGTGAGGTCCCAAGGAGCCTCGGAGTACTTCGTTGGAGAAGTTTGGACGTCGGGATCATCGTGGTCAAAGTTGGCCGGAGCTTTCGAGGGGTTTTCCGGCGAAACCACGGCGAGTTAGGGGTCAAGGCAGGTATGGATGTGTTCGTCTCGTCAATACCTTCATTTTGATATATAGTACGTCGAAAATGGTTAAGAAATGAAGAAGTTATGACACTTTGAAATTTACCCAGAAATTCCGGCAAAACACCACCGCCGGCGAACCAGTCCGGCGACGCGAGGAAGAAGACGCGCGCGTGGGCAGCGCGTGAACAGGGCGCGTGGGGGCGCGTGAGAGCTCCAAATTGAGTTCTGAAAATTGTCACGCGTTCGTGACGTCGTGTAGATCACCGTGGTATATTCATACACCCAAATTGAGTAACGTATGAGAAAGTTATGGACGAATGTTTGGTGTATGTGCGTTAAATAACGTCAATTTGGTTACTTTTTGTTTAGGTGAAAATATTACAGAAGAAGAATGTAACCAACCTAGGGGAGGCTCAGAGACCTACGAGACGTCGATGTGATCAGTGAGTGGGCAGTTATTTTTCAGTATATATATATATACGTATGCTTGATGTATTTCCCAGAAACGTATTTTAAAAGAAATACGAATTAATTATCCTGTCATATATGCATCATATTTTAATATGTGCATTACCATAATTATGCATACTGTTGCATGGTGCTGAGGAGGCCCAGGTAAGCTACGATTGAACTACTATCATCACATGCATTGGTAGTAGCATACATTTATATTTATGTGTATTTGGTGCTGTGGACGCAAAGGTAAGTACCAGGTAAGTGGTATTCATGGTTGTATTTCATTAGTAGTTTGAGATGCTTAGAGAGCTCATAATCTGCACCCCCGGTGTTAGTGCTCCCGCCCAGAGAGGGGCAGAGCCCTTCACGTGTATGTTCACCAGCACCACACGCTCGCCTTGGATCCAAGTTAGGTGCAAGCCTTGTCGTGGAGACCACATTAGGTGGTTCCGACTCGTAGGTGACCCGCGATTATTCGCACAGTCTTCACGTGATCGTAGCACTAGAGCGTATATATTACACCCAGTCCTGTCGTGCAGACCACGTTAGGTGGCTCCGACTCGTGTGCAGATTCAGATATTGAGTTGAGATTGGAGCTCTATCATTATATGTTATTGATGTGAATTATGCTTGAGCATTTACATTTATTATGAGATTCTAATGTTGCATATTCTCAAGCATGAATGGCATATTCTCAAGCATGAATGGCATATTTTGGAGCATGTTTGGCATATTTGTACATACGTATATATGTTTATTTTCTGGGAAATTATACTTGTTTTACGGCGAGGGGTTACAAAGTTTTGAGAAGTGTTTGGATTTGGAAAAGAATTGTTTTGCTGACCCACTCAACTTTGTTTTGCGCCCCTCCAGGTTCAAGAATTGCAAAGGTGTGGTGACTACGAGGAATTTCACGGTGTTCTGACAGAATGGACCAAATGAGGACTCACCTTCGGGTGTTTCATCTTAGAAATTGTGTATCTTTAAAGCTTCCGTACTGTGCAAATGGTTACGTCACTCTCACGTGACGGCCAGCATGCCCTCCTTCGGGACGGGGTGTGTCAACACTTTTGGAGGAATCACTATTATGCGCAATTTGATCACCAGAGACCATGTTTTCTTTATTAATATCTCTTCCCCCATAATGTTTTATTGAGCAGATGTAGAGAGAGCGTTGGTGTCATTGCTTCAAGTGGTGGTGATAGTTCTCACGATTTAGGATTGGGTTGTTTTAGGAGTTTTGTTTTCTAGGGTATTTGGGCTTGGTTTGAGATAAAATTAAATTTTGGTGATATAAGATTTTTAGTTGTGTGACATTTATCCAATGTAGTTTGTGCAGTTTTTATTATATGTTTTACAATTCCAATATAATGTTAGAGTTTATGTAATGAAATTAGTTTCATTGAATAACAGAAAAAAAAAAAAAATCTAGTGCTTATTTGGTATCTTACAAAAAATATTCATAAATTTTAAAAATATTTCTTAAGACCACCTCTTAAGAACAATTTTTTATAAAACTCAAAAACTTTTTTGAGATGAGTCAAAATTGTTTTTTAAGTGCTAACAATTTAAAAAAAAAAAAATCTGCCAGCAACTCCCCAATTTCCTCTTTTCTACTAGTGGCCCAAGGCAGAGGACCTAGAGAGAGACAGAAAAAGTTAAAAGAAAGGGAGAAACAGAGAACGGCAAGAGGCAAAGAGGGGTTCGAGAGAGAGGAGATCAGAAGAGATCGGGAGACAGAGAGATAAAGAGATAAAACATAGAAAAGCGAAAGAGATGGGAGAGAGAAGACAATGGAGAGGGATGGGATGGAGAAAACAGGATTCAAAAAATAAGAAAATTTTCATTGTAACCGGAATACAGTAGTACATCACATATTTTTATATAAGTGGTGAAAATTTTTATAATTTAAGTTATTAACTTTTAACACACATATATCATCATTTATATAATGACACGTGTTGTATCACTCGTGTTTCGATCACATTGAAAAATCTCTCTCAAAAAAAGAGGAGATAAGAGTAAGTTTTTAGTTTTATAAATTTTAAAAACAAACTTTTTATGTTTTCATGAGATAAGCTATATTTCAAGTTGTTTTTGAGTTCATATTTTCAAAATAATCATACCAAATAAGAATTTTAGGCTTGAGACTCAAAAATTAATTTTGAGTTAAAAAAAGTTGAATTCAAGTTAAATACCAAACAAACTCTTAACTATTTTATTTTTCACAAACTTTGACTTTCTACCGTCAAACTATTGGAATTTGGAGTGCATAATTGAGGTTGCACTTATACACTGACAAAATTGACTCAATCAAGCATCTAACCATGTTTTTGGTCACTTTTAATTGCGATCTAATCTACCATCCAACCTCAACTATGATCATTGCTAGCTTTAGTAATCGGCTAACGATGGACGAATTGTCTCCTCATTTATCCTCTTTACCTAGTCAGATTAGGTACCCAATAAATATTGAAACGGATTAATTGAAGAAAGTGAAGGTGTCATCATAAAATTAATTGGTAGTTTGGAGAGTAACTCAACCTTTTATGAGGTTTTGCATAGTTTGGTTCCTCATCGATGTGGGACTTTGTGCTCACGTTCTCACACATCTTTTTATGTGTGACGTTGTTGAGCTTCACACGCAGGGCAACCTGTTGTGATACCATGAAGAAAATTGAGGTTCCAACATAAAACTAATTGGCACTATAGGAATACCCTCAACCTCTTATAAGCCCTTGCATAATTTGTCTCTCGCCCATGTTAGATTTTGTCCTCACATTCCCAAATTAATTAAACCATCATTGGAACACTAACTTGGCCTGATTAGCCTTTTGTGTTTGCCTTGATAGTTGATATATTTGTGATGATGCCATTTGATCTTTAAACCCATCACACTCTGCCTCTTTGTTTTTAGCTTTGTGTTTACTTGGTGGAGAAGATGGCCCTTCTCGTTTCCCAACAATTTTTTTCAATACAAAAAACAAAGGCTTTAACGTGTACAATGCATCTTCTTGCATAATCTCCATATCAAAGGTCAAATCCTTGTCCCAAGTTACATTTTTCTGTCACCATCTTTCCTGGATTCCTGGATTTGGGTGTTTGAACACTTTTTTTAAACCATTTTTTAAGTCATAGTTTTTAATTACATTAAAAGAGGGACAATGGGTGTTAGGCAGATGATTGTTGCTTATAAAACTTGCTTCTTTACCTAAAGCACCACGTGTAGCGATCCTAAACCAACCCTTAACGGTCAAAAATTGTGTGATGAGGGTCCGAACGCGCTCGGCTTTTATATCTATAGAATTTGATCGTCCAATGAAACTATTTATACTATATTTATGGATCAAATATTTGACCGTGGAAAATTTCACGTATGATCTAGCTTTTGTAAGCATGTAATTCCATATAACTGCGAATATTGCTACAAAAATTAATTTTTTTTATCAAGTTTTGTTCACCAAATGATGTGTAAATATGTTATTTCTTCATACCTAATGTGTACAAAAACATTGTCTGATGAATAGACTTGGAAGAAAAACTATGTATTATTAATTTCAATTTATAAGAGATGTGCTAACCAATGTGATCACATGATATTACTCAAATGGATGAGAAAATGACGGTTCGAGGATTTATAATTGTACAAATAGTGCTAAGAAGACTATATATTTAAATTATATTTAGTAAACCATATGATATGATTGTTGATGATTAGACTATCAGTAGATACATTACATAATTTGCAAATTTCGTCTAAACAATGTTCGGGCCTAAAAAACAGACCTTTCAACCCAAAGAAAAATGGCGATGTCATGTGTCCATGTGAGAGGAGCCTCTCAACAAATCTCAAAGGTGGTTTCCGAGACGCTTGCATCTTCTTCAAGCATATACAGGAGTTTGGAAAGCATTTTTTATTTGTTGATGACGCGACAGATCTAAACAACTCTTACCTCACGGAAGGGAGAATCGAATTTGAGTACTCTATCATAGATACGTAGCTTTATAAGAACTTTGGCTTCATGAACATGAAAATTCACAGCAAAACTCTCCAACCTAAACTTGGCAAATAGTTTGTGTTGTGTCAAACTCGTTATCTTAATGGATTCTTAATAGGTGATCCAATAACTACGCGATTTGTTAATGGACCGTGTCGTTTCGTGTGGGGTAATAGATCATGCAAAAAAATGTCATGTTTAATACCTAAATCTGACAAACGATATCTTATTGAATTCTTAAATGGTGATCCGATAATGTCCAACATGTTAACGGATGAACTGATAATGACCCAACTCATTAGGGTTAACCTAAAGCTTGTTATTTTCGTGTCGTTTCCTGTCAATTTAACAGGTCATGCAAAATATTGTCAAGCCTAATTTTCTAGCACGACCTAGTCCAACCCTTCTCTACATTCTCTTTGATAGATGTAACGTGGGTTAAATTAGTTGGCCGAGAAAACTACAAGGTTCCAAAAAGGAATATGCCAAGAGTATTTCTTGCTGAAAATTTTCAGATGTCAAACATCAGGCTGCAGTTACAGGGCCAAGACTACTGAAGCAAAACAATAGCAAATTGAAGATCTTCAATGGGACGCATATTTAACCCAGCTTATGATAGATCGAAGCTCACATGTAAACAATAAATAGCAGAGCCTGTTTTCTCAGTTAGAATTTCACAATTCAGCTTTCAACAAAATCTTCCCTCCAAGGCTTCATCACGCAAGACGTTGTTTCGGTTTTCATTTATACCTTGCGGGAAACGCATTGCAGTTTTCTCCGCAAATTGATCTAAAATCGATGTTTCACAAAGAATTAAACCCTGAAATTTTTTAACATGACAGCCTCCACTCAAGAAAATGCCTCAGGCCATACTAGACTGACCAAAAATCGTAAGAAATATACAAGGCAACAAAGAGGTCAGAGTCACCTCCCAAAACATCTCATTACGGAAGATGTAAGGGCAGAAGATAGGAACTTCAAACCCGCAGATCCACCAGGAAAGTACGAAACAGCATAGTAAGCTAGTGCCAGAACCTGAAAGTTTTCATTTGCACACAAGTTCAGTGTCTGATAGGACAATTAACACTCTTCGTTAATCATCATATTTGAAAACAAATATCCAGGCAAGTAAGACATGTTGAAACAGATTTAAAAAGCAGAATCATCAGCCAGCTGGAAAAAGAATCAAATAGTAAATCGTAACGATGGAAAAGAATTAGATACCTGTAACACAGAGAAGACAACAGATAGAATGTAATTGTGGAGCACCATGGATACATATATGGTACCCACCATACTGCCTAAAAATCCAACAGTAAACGGAAGTCTCTGCATACATCGTGGAAAAAAAAGTACATCATCAGACAAGTAAATTAGGCGTGGGACAGGTTACAAAGACAACTGAATAGGTACATATGCGATCGAGTTACCTCTTTTGAAGACATGTGAGCAAGCTGATTCTTTGGACCTTTGAGTGCAAAGAAGGATGCGATAATAAAGGCACACCCAAGCGTAAAGCAGATAGCAAACTTCTGAGGCATCAACACCATGACAGGAAGGAACATGGTAAATGCGATAAAAACAAAGAACATCCCCGTTGCTAGAAACAAGCCAAAATACATGAGAGCTTTTCCTGAAGGGACATTACTAGTAGCAGACTGGAGGCTCCCAGGTATATCTCTCACTCCTTTGGAAACCCTATACAGGAACCGAAAAATTCAAACAAAGACCGCAGCAATTCTGAGATAAAATAAAATCCCAGAAAACAAATCAATATTAACTTTCGTCTCAAACTTGTCCATTCAGCGGGTGTAGGCAAACTATACAAAACTAGGGTACTGGGTGAATGATATGTTTCAGGCAAAGAATGGGAGTGAATTTATATTTAAAAATGATTAACCAGTTAGATGTTTACAATCTGAAAAAATCATTCCATAGAACAACAGAACGACAAGAAAAAGCAATATGCGTTCCCTGCGCCCCCACTCCTCTTCTTCCCTGACTTCTGATTTATGTCTATATGCCACATTACTAGGATAATCTTTCTGCCCATCATGAAGGAACAACACCACTATTGAAATAACTGTTGGATTTTAGTCTTGCTTAAAGTTATTTGTGAATTGTGAAATTTAAGAACTTTAGATCTACTACTAAAAAACCATTGCGCATTTTGCAGCTTTTTTCTAATCATATGAACCTGAGGCACACATATTCAGTCTACGCATTCTACTAACTTAAATACACTCTGCTATGAGCTAATTTTCTCATTTCGTAAATACCTCACCAGGACCCTCCACTAATCCTATAACTCATATAGCTTGGAAGCTCTTCGTTTAACTATAGTCCAATCATACAGTCAGGACTCAGAAGGAAATTCATAGACCCTAAATCAGCATATGAAACATCATAACCAGTATGATGCACTCAATCAAATACTAATCACAGATCCAAGCACAGAAATCAGATGCCCGTCATCACATTACATACCTAATCCCTATTGCAAATTTTACGTAACGGGTCAAGAAATTAGCTTACTCTACAGACTCAACAGCTCCTAAACCCCTAAAAACCAAAATCTCCATATCAGATTCACCTCAACATTTATTTACACAAACATAAACATAAACAGCCCCATACAAAATTCACCAAAAATATACACAAATATCATTAATCCAATATCAGATTCACTTATTTATACAAAAATCCCCAAACCCATGATCAAGTTCACCTAAATATGCACTAAATCGAAAACTCAATTACCAGATCACTTAAAAAAACAGAAATTAAAAAAACTCACTACCAAAATCTCCAACAAATAACTATACAGTAACTAAAATGCTGAGTTAACTAAGCAAAAAACTATGATCAGATACGAACGTACACGCTGAAAGTTCCGGAAACGGTATCGTTAGCAGAACGGACCGCAGATTCGAGATCGAATCCAAGTCCCAAAGAGGAGCTCTCGTCCGTAGATTGTGAAGCGGCGTAGGAGTTCCAATCCGCTAACAAGGAAGACGACGACGATTTCTGCGAGTCATCGACGCCGCTGCCTGTCTGCGAAAACCATTCCTGCGCCATCTTCTGCATTGTGAAGAAGCTTCGCCGGGGAATAGGAAAGTCACCGACTTTGAGCTTTCGGGGAATTTAAAATCGGAAAATGGAAGGGAAAGCACGTTTCTTTTTTGTCGAGTTTCCTTGTCGAAACGTCGAAACGTGTTTTTGGTTAATAGAAAAACGGCGGTGTGCTGGTTTCCCGGGATAATTGCCGCCGTCGAGGCTTACGAATTAGACGTAAGGTTTGTTGCTGGTAGTGGATTTTAATTTCAATTATATATATATATATATATATATATATATATTTGTTTTTTTTTTTTTTTTTTGTGAGATGGGAATTATTTGGGCTTGTCCTCAGCATTGGGCCTAGAGAGGTGTTTTAAAAATGCGCTATGGGCTCAATTTGCTTGTATTCGAAGGTTCTAAAATCGTATTAATTTTCTTGCATCGAAGTTCTGAAATTGCGTCAATTAGCTTGCAATGTTTGAAGCCTTGAAATTGTACATCTGACTAAAAGATTGTTGTAGAGTTCATTTTTTTTAACGTTTGATGACTAATGTAGAGTTCATTTTTTTTAACGTTTGATGGCTAATGTAGCTTAAGAGAGACAGATGGAGCCGCCAACCAATCGCTATTAGCAGCTTCTGCCTATTCTTTCCTCATAAGCGTAACAAACTAAGAGGCTGCGCATTGCCCTAAGAATCTTAAGTTTGACTTTCTTATGAAGGGATTCGGTAGCAAAGAGCCATGTGATATCTTTCTGTATGGATTCCTTGCCTTTGAAGCAAAGTCTATGCCTCATAGGACCTGAAGTTTGGGGGTTACGGGTCCTTGCAGCTATGTGAGTGGTAGCTCAAGCCCAAAACTCCTCTGACACAAGTCCTGATGGTTGCGGTGTGGTCTGTTTCCAAGCTTTGCTTGCACGTTTTGTACGATCTGCACTTCTGATTGGTTCCATCCATCCCCGGGCCTTGTAGAGTTCATTTTTGAACATTTGAAAACTAATGTATAAGTCACATATGTACTACTAGGACCAAACTATGCAGTTGGTTTAGGATATGAAGCAACAATTGAGAAGTTGGAGCTTTATAAGGTATGTTTTTAATGTGTGTGGTGCAACTGTGACTTTAACGCAGGGTCAGCACCAAGAATTTGGGGGCTCTAGGCAAGCATTCGAAGTAAAGCCTAGAGTTCTCTTACTCTTGACCCTTTGTACATTAATATGTATATAAAAAAAATGCTAAATACATGTAAAAGTCTAATTCTACATCAAATATCCATAGAACTTAATATCAAAAAAGGAGTCGCTACCCAATATGTCAAATTCCAATCAATTTTCTATTGTTTATTGTTGCAATGTTACTTATTACTTTCAGTAAATAAATGAACAGTTGGATTATACAGACTACATGTGACGACTGAGGAAAATACTAGAGTAAAGGGGATAGTAATTTCAGTAAAATTATAGTTACACTTACATATGGGAGAGAAAAAAGAAAAAAAAAGTTTGTGGAAAATTATATTATTGCTTATATTATTATTTTTAATATTTTTATTAAATTAGAATTGCAAAAAAAAAAAATATATATATATATATATGTATATATATCCATATACATATATAAGTATGTGTGTGTGTGTGTGTGTGTGTGTGTGTGTGTGTGTGTATTGGAGGCCCTTCTGGAGTGGCGGTCCTAGGCGGGCGCCTACTTCAGCTACCCTTAGAGCCATCCTTACTTCAACGTCAACTTCATCAATTAAACCACGAGTATCAAATAGCAATCAGACATAAATTGATACAATTTTTAAATTTCGAGTTTGACATGAGAAACTTTTTTTTTTTTTAAATAAATATTATCTATACTAAGAGAATGAAGTGAGTTTAGCCTTACAATGGGTTAGCAATAATGTAGTTCAAATTTACGTTTGGCGAAAATTGAACCTAAGACCTATCACTTACAAATGAAGAGGAATACCACTGGACCGTAGTATTAAATGGCTCATCCGAACCCAATTCGCCCCATTGCCATCCCTACTCATTAATTAATTTTCATATTTAATAATGCATGATTGTTAACATGAGTCATGTTGAAAAAATTATTGCTATAATTAGGTTAAATTTGAGGAATCATTTATCCAATTGATTAAAATTGAGGGACCATTTATTCAGTTGAGAAACCATTACTACAATTTTTTTCATTTTGTTTTCTATATTTGCCCTTTAATTCAGCCTCACGTGTGTAGGACGTGACTCATTTTGACGGAAGTTATAACGGAGTTGACGAAAAAGACCATAACTATACGTTTTGAAGAGTTAAGAGACCAATGGTCATGAATTTAGTTGAAAAACTATTACTCCAATTAAATTAAAGTTGAAGGACCATTGCTACAATTTCCTCTTAAAAAAATAGAAAACTTCTCCACAATATATTCACTACATACGATTAAAAATTACCAAACAAGTTTAAAAAATAAAAACCAAAAACTAAAAATTTAAAATGAACGGATTTATCAAACGACCTGTAGATGTTCATTGTAATCCTTAAAGATTAGAAATTTAAGAATCTGTTTGATAACTATTTTATTTTCAGGTTTCAAAAACATGGAAATTGAAGACCAAATTTTAAAAACTTAAGAAATGGTTTCGGATTTTATTTTTTTTAATTGAAAGTATTTATCAAATTTGATTTCAAATTTCAGTTATCAAGAAGGTAAAAAAAAAAAAAAAAACTGAAAACAAGTGTTTATTAAATAACCCTTAAATATTTTTTTTTCGAAACCCAAAAATATTACAGTAATTCAACTTCAAATTGTACGGTCACTTTCTCTACCATTGTTTGTCATTCATTCTTTACTTCAATAACCTCCCTCCGAGATACATTACATAGAGGTACTAGTTCTATATATTTGATGGAATACATGATAATTAAGAAAATGAGAATCCACGTTTAATCAACAGAGCCGTTTGTACAAGGAGGAGGATTCTTTTTCATTCCCTCTCCTCCTCTCACATATTACTTTTTATTTTATTATTTTTATAAAAAATTTAATATAAGATGTTAACCTGGCTAAACAGTAACGGTTCAAATAAGAAATGAAAAAAAAGGATAGAATCCTCCTTTTTTGTATTAGCAAACATTGAAGCAAAAAAGTGAAAAAAAAAATAGAAAAATAATTAAGACCAATATTTTGTTAATTGAAGTTTGCTCTAAATAATTTTGGGATTATGATCAATAATTTTAATTTTTGGGCATTATGATCATCCAACAAGAAGAGTTTAAATTCTTTCAAATGAACGATTTGAAAGCCTGTTAATTCCAACAACTTCTTGCAAAGTTGTTCTGCAGCATATGAGCATTTTGCTTTGAAGTTGTATATTTTTTTCTGAGAAGTAAAAGCTCCTGCACACCTACCTGACACCCGTTCCCCACTCCTCAGGCTATGGTACTACCATGCATTGCATGCCCTTCCTTTTTCTGCCCCTTCTAGTTTCAAGGAAATCCGCCAGGCCGCGCAGGCCACCTGCAAATCTGTAGAGCTGAATTATTTTCTGTCGTTAGGTTAGGTTGGCGCCATGATTGGTCGAACCTGCAAAGAGCCCTCTTTCACGGACCTGGCTTCTCTCTCCTTTCAGTTTTACATTTTTATCTTTTTCTATTTGTAGGATCACGGTTAAAACAGATCAATATTTTATATCTTTATTACTTTTTATCTTATTATCTTTATAAAAAAATCAATATAAAATATTAACATGAATTCACATTGACCGAACAAAATAAGAGGGAATGAAAGTATATGAGAACTAGAAGGACAGAGAAGACGGGTTCCTCTTTCACTCAGCCCCGCTTATTTCACCCCTTATCAAACACATTGCAAATAGGATGGGCAACGGTTATGAGACGGGTAATAGTGAATATTTATCTATAACTTTCTATGTTAATACCCGCATAACCGTTTACCTGTTGAATAATTGTATAAATGGTTATACATATACCTATAATCGTTTATAAATGGTTAATCATATTCATAACTGTGTACCTATTTAACCATAACTCATTTACCCGTTTAACTGTTTTTGAACCTACTTATTTTTTTTTTTACCCATTTATACATTTTTTCAGCCGTCTATATATTTTTTTTAACAACTTGAAAATTACAAAATAAAAATTTGTCATAAATTTTGTTTTCTAACAATTAAACACTGTTATAAATACATTTTAACATGCAGTTATCTATTTTAATCATTTAAGTCCTCGTACGAATTTGAATAATTAAAATAATATTTTTCTGTTACATCCAAACAAATCTTTAATTATAATGCATGTGATTACAAAGTAAAGCTTCTAAAAATAAAAAGTAGTTATTATCTTGAATACTAAATGATTCAAAACTTTAAAATATTCTAAAACTAAACATTTTTAAACATTAATACTTTAGCACGTTCAGTAACAAAGTCTAGAGATCTACAAAATAAATGTGTAAATTCACATAACTATTTTCGGTTCATGAATTATTATCGGTCAACTAAAAACTTGGTCTTTTGACCGTGCACTGTCTGAAAGCAAATCAATCACAATCAGCAGGCGCTTAGGCCATCTAGTCACCGCTCCATTACCCCATCATCTCTTCAAAAGTATTACTACTACAGCTATGATCTACACAATTCAAGACATCGTGCAGGGTCCAAATTACATGGATGAGCGGAGATGAGAGAGAAGACGGCGATGAGAGACAGATGAGCAGTAACGATGAGCGAGAGGGCAGCGAGGAGGGATAAATGAGCAGAAATGGGAGACTCGAGTTTAGAGGAGAGATTAAAAATTTAGGATTTTCTAAATTTAACATATATTAAATTAAATAGGTAAATGAATACCTATAATAACTGCAAGTAATATTCTTAACCGATGGATACATATTAAAACCGGTCATTTAAATTTTACAGATAAAGGGTTATATCTATAATCGTTTGTTCGTCTAAACGGTTATCCATAATCGTAATCTTAAAATTTAAATGGATTGATAATCACGATTATCCAAATCTATGAGTATTTTGTCCATCTCTAATTGCAACTCCGCCTATGGGCTAATACTTTTCAACTCTTTTCCCACACAATTGTGTTTTTACCTATAGATATATATTTTATGTCGGATTTGGATCCCATCAAAATCCTAGAAGTCCTCATATTGATTTTATCAGTTTATATTAAATCATGGTATATGTAGCCTTACTCTTCACTTATTTCGATAAAAAGCGATAGTGAATTTTCATTAACAAAGGATGGTGTGCAAGGGTTAACATATAAACACATTAACTCTTTATGAATGTGACTATTCATTGATTTGGAAATCATTCGCATGAACCATATTAATATTATTGCTTATGAGCTAGTTATTCACTATAGGTGAATGTAACTTACAAGGATTGCATCGAGATGTTTTGCAATTTACAAAGTTCAACTTGGTCTCATGTTTTTTCACGCTTGCAATAGTATTGTTGGGCAAGTTTAATTGCTCCGTGTTGGTTGTGATATTGTCTAATTTAAGAAATTAGATCATCTCTAATCGAAGGAGGACCAAAAGGGTTCCTTTAGCCTTATAATCATGCAATAAATTATATTTTAATAAACAGTGTCATATCATATTTTATATCATCTTCAATTGAGGAGGATAAAGGGTCATGGGCCAAACATAGCTCTTTGACAAAAAATCATCACCAACCAAGGGGCCAAAGAACCATAGGTCAAACATAGTTTGTTATTTTAATTGAATTAATATGGTTAATTAAATTAAACTATCATATTAAAATAAAGTTTTCAGACATATTTTGAGTGTCACTTATCGCCAAATGAATAAGTCTCCGAATTTCTTATCTTTATATAATCTCAATGATTTTTTGGATAGAATTTCAAGTGACACGTGTCGCTAACGTGAGTAACTCTCAAGATTTCTTATCTTTATGAAATCTCAATAATTTTTTATTAGGATTTCGAGTGACACGTGTCGCTAAAGTGAAATGTATGTCAGAAATGATGTATGAATGACTTAGATATTTATACGAAGAAAAAAAATTAGAATTTTTTTTTAAATTCGTCCAAAAAAAAAATTTCAAATTTCAATGGTAACTTGACGACATCATGATGTCAGTTAGCCATTGCTAGCTAGCATCATGTTGACGTCAGGTAACTGTTGACATTCAAATGAGCTGAGCTGGAGGGTTGGCAAAATGTCAAGTTTTACATTATGGTGCTGGATGGCCAGCTTGCTGGCCTGATTTGGGGTTTTGACTCAGTGGGGCGCACAAATCCTTTGGCTTAACCCTCGGCCGAAAACTGTTTTCGTGTCATTGTAAGTTAATTTTAGTCCTATAACCATTTGACCAGGTCGGTTGAAGATAGCCGTAATCTCATGATGTAATTCATAATTTTTATTTCATCAAGAGATTGTAAATTTGTAATGCTTGTTGAAGATATAGCAAATGCTTTTGCAAGTTGAAGTCAAAGCTCTCGAAATACCTTGTTAATGTTGATGTATATATTTACTCTCAAACATCAATTCCATTGTTATACATAAAATAAAAAGGAGCATGCCCTTAATTGAACAAGTTAAAAACTGACCACAAAAAGAGAGCCAGTATCTGCCAATATCCAAACTTTCATTGATTTGAAAATATGGTTCGCAGTAATAAGTGTACCAATACTATCATCTAGAAATTTGAAGAGTAAAATTCTAAATAATTATATTATTACATTGATTGCAGTAGCCTTATGTATTCGATACATTAAAATATTTCTTTATTTTTCAAATTTTTAAGAAAAGCAAAGTGCAGGGTAATCTGTACGATAAACCGAACCCATTATATATGCAGGAGCTCCCGTCTTTCAAAAACCAGGTTTCACTGACATACGCAACAGTGAAGAGAGAGAGTGAGAGCAGCAGTGATGAGAAAGATTCTCAAATCAAATATAAAAGACTAGGTTGGAACTAAGACAAAAGGATAAGGATCTCTCCTAATCTAAGGATGAGGATCTTTATGATCAAGTAATGTGGACCGTTGAATTTTTATTCAACGGCTAAAAACAAAAAGATCCTTTTAAAGTTATAATAAGTATAACCGTTGAATTTTTATTCAACGATCCATATCTATTGGTCATGAGAATCCTCATTCTTAGACTAAGAGAGGATCCTGATCCAAGACGAAACTGTACTAAACAGTCACAGAGCTTTTGCTTTGAGTTGAAACGGAAAGGGGAACCTAGGCGAGAACCCCGAGCCACTCTCAAAGATGCTGAAAATATGGATTGAAAAGATCCGGGATTCCTTCCTCCTTGGAGAAGCATAAAAGACGTCAATATTTTTTAAGAAACACTAGTGAAAAAAGTTTAAAAGTTTTAAATTTTAACGATAAAAATAAAATAAAAGGTAAAATGAATTGTATCATGATTGATTTTTAGTGTAAAAATATAATTTTTATTAAAATAAACAGTATCGAAAAATTTTCATTAAACTTCTCTACTTTTTAATAACAATTGTTTTGATTTTTAACCAACAATTGGTGTATAGGAAAATGAATTAAGAGACAGATGATAATGCTTACTGTATTCCGTTTAATTGTTGTAATTTTGTTTTATATTTTAATTATTTGTCTCAACCATTCCTGTTATGTTTCGGCATAGTATAGTGATTAGAGTTTTTAATGAGAAGAATTTGAAAGACCAATGTAGAAGTTTCATTTGCTCTATTGGGACCAAACTATGCAGTTGGTTTGGGATAGGGAGCAACAATTGCGACGTTAGAGCTCCATGAGGTATGTTTTTAGTGTGTATGATGCAATTGTGACTTTAACGTCAACTTCATCAATTTAATCAAGAACATCAAATAACTATAAGACATAAACCGATATAATTTCAAAGTTTCGCGTTCAACATGAGAAACTTAAAGCTACGTAAAATAACAACAGTTTTCGTCTTGCGATCCACAGAAGATTCATTCCCTTTTTACTTCTAAATTCTCAAGCCTTTTTCTTGCGATCAACAGAATATTCCCACCTTTTTACTTTTTTGAAATAATCTTTTTTCCTAATTAGACGTTGTCACGTTCCCTCTGCTAAACAAGATGTATGCATGTAGAACAGTAATGTAGTGGGATTTTGCCCTCGTACACTGATTTTCGGAAAAAGGACTGAATAAATTTTGATGGGACAAAGGACTGAAAAAAGTTCAAAGTTACTTCTGCAAGATATTTCTCGAGAAGTTCTATCGTTTCTTTTTTTTCCTTTTCTTTTCTCTACTCTTATTTGAATAAACAATATTAAATTTAGTTAATATTTTATATTAATTTTTTACAACAACCATTTGCATACTTAAAAATTAAATTTTCAATCAATTGTAATGACACTTTATGTCTCGCTATTTATGACAGAGCAGAAAATTTCTCCACTTTTGCAGCCTTCCTCACAGACATGGTAGTACCCATTCATGCCCTTTCTTTTTCGGCCCTTCATTGTTTGAAGGAAACCTGCTAGGCCACGCAGGCCACCTGCAAACTCTGTAAGCTGATTTATTTTTTATCGTGAGGTTAGGTGGCGCCATGATAGGCGCCTGAGTGCTTCCTCTTTCCCACACAAGTGTGTATATTTTATCAGTCATTATCCATGCATTTCCCTAAATACCATCACACTACCGTTAAACGCCACCAAATCAAACATTGGCACTTCATTTTAGTGTCTAAATTTTGTATAGCAAGATTAATTATATTATTGACTAGTCTTGTGTATAAATAAAATTTGATGTGGGTAAAAGAAAAACAAATCAAACATTGACACTTAAATCATTTTAGGTGTTCAGATTTTGTAGAAAATCATGGTGTATTTATAGGGACGAATCCATTAATGGACTCGGGTAATCTTGGAACCATCCTGGATCCTAAAGAAGTGCATGTGAAGACCTCCGCGGACCACCTAACGGTTTGAACATGTGATGGAAGAGAGAAGATCATTATTGTTGTGCAACATAAGCTTTGAACCAAGAAGAAATATCTAGTATCAGACGAATAGGAACAGAGAAGACCATCATGGCTCTAGTGTTTTTGGACCTTGGTTCCAACGAAGAAGAAGGACTTTCTCCCTCCATTTCCCCTGTGACCAATAGCGGAGTCATGAATTATTTGGTAGGTGAGCTAAACTAAAATTATTACAACGAGATCAAATGGTTAAATTTTTTGTTACTTACATAATGTTACACAATAACAAGTCTGAAAACAATAATTTAAAATAAGAAATTTAACTATGAATAAAGCAAGTTTCAACTAGATTTAAACAAATAAAACATTTGAAGTTGCAGCTTATAGTAGAAAGAAACATACATAATCAATGTTGTCATAACAACTTAACAAATAAAAGAAAAAATACATCTTCAAGTTGTGCCCTTCAATAATGGAATTGAATGTTAACCTAACAAATTGAAAAAGTACTTGTTCAGAGGGTATATAAGTCTCTAATTTATCACCATCATCTATTTTTTTTTATTTTTTTAAAATGATTCAATAGTTCTTAATTTCTTCTTTGAATGTTAACCTAACAAATACAAGTTTATATAATAAATTATATTTTTAAGAAATCTATCAAACTATTAGAAAAAATATATATTAAACTTGAAATTGAATTTTTAAAATATGAACTCTTAAAATTAAAACAATAAACAAATAAAATCACCACGACTTAAAAATAAAGTGGCCAAAAACTTAACTATTTATTAGAAAAATAAATAAACTTTCTCACTTACATGCTTGGTTCTTTAACCAGCAGACGAGACGAAAGCTTTTTGAAAAAATGAAAAAACGGCCATTGTTGCACCCCAAAATTGAAAATAAAATAATAGACTATTCTTAGGAAACCTAAAATAATAAAATATTAAACCTACTTTTTAATACCGGATGACTACTCATAAAAAACCTAAACTAATCACTATAAACTACTTCCTAAAAACTAATCAAATAAAATGACCTATAGACCTATAGTGTGTATGATTTGAAATATAATATTATTAAATTTTAATACTGATTAAAGTTAATAATTTTTAAATATTTATTAACTATTGTTTTTTCTAAAAGTAATCATATTTTTCGAAACTTTTACTTATTAGGTATGCTATAAAAGTTAAAAATAATACAATAGTCTAAATTATTAGTATTTTAATCCTTAAACAACTAAAACTTTTTCTATGCTAGAGCTCATCCTAGCATTGTTACTGTCTTTGCCGTTGCCCACGAACTACTCTCCATTTTTTTAATTATTGTTCAATTAGGTTGTGCCACCTAACATTTTAATTAATAAAGTGATGATTTATTACTCAACTAATACTTTTTGTACTATATGTTTCACACTGTTATTTATTTTAATTCACTATAATTCATACAGCTTGAGAAATAATAAACTCGAATTATTAATATAAGCATAGCTTTTTTAAGTGTAAATAAGCAATCTACTTAAATCAGCATAGTAGGCTTAATCTCTACCTAGATCTCATCTAGGCGTATAATTGCTAAGTTCCAACCCGCTGTTCAACTAGCTCATAGCATACATTAGGTAGGACCAACCGATATTAAAATTATGGACGCATTAATGTGTATTTAATGTTACTCTTCATTGAATGAACATTGAAGTTATTCATTGTTGGTTGGTGTACGTAGTTTGGTTCTGTGGACTGCATGGAGACTTTTCAGTGCACACTCACCATATATACCAGAGCTCATTACATTAGTTTAAAGAAGGCTTTCCAATTGAAGTGTAGAAATGAATAGTCTTTGGACCAGAATATCACTTTATTTACGAGGCTAGGGTTTCGAACGGGTTGGGTGGGATAGACTTTCATTTCCTTTCTCTGTGAGCTGCAGTGGGGCTCGGTGAGAGCATGCCGTCGGGAGAGAGAGAGAGAGAGAGAGCGAGCGAGCAGAGAGAGAAGAAAGACAGGAAGGGAGAGAGAGGGATTTGGTGAGAGGAAGGCATGCGGCTTGCAGGCAGACAGAGTCACGGGGCCTGTACGATTCGAGGGAGAGAAAGGGGTTGGTTTCGAAAGCTCTACCTAGGGTTTGTTCCTGCAAGATTTCAACAACATTTTCCCTCTTCTCCACTATTTTCCTTCATTCCCTTTTCTCGGAACCAGAAAACTAGATTCCTCTTCTGGAGTCTCTCCCAGTGTGGAACCCCCACCACCACCAGGCGCCACAGCTGCGTCAAAGGTTTGCGTGTTGAATTTCACATCGACGGCATCTCCCTATAACCTAGGAGCTTGGTTCGGATCGAGCGATTCCGGAGGCCCTGCCATCGAGGTTAGTCTTAAGCGATTCCTATCCTATTGACTTATTGCATGTCAAAATCTGCTCCAAATTTTAATATAATTGGGCTTTAGAAAAAAAATTCATGATTTTGTCTAATCCAATAGAATGATTAGAAAAGTTTTCATTAAATTTCTGGGTTCTTGGTGGGTTCTGAATCGTGATATTGAGAGAGCTTGGTTGCGTTAATTGCTAATGAAATTAGCTTGTAAACGTTCATAATTTGCCTTTTTTATGTTCGTTCTATATTTTCTTTGAGCTCAGATATATATATATATATATATATTAAAGAAGCCATAAAAAAACTGGACATTTTTATCATATTATGATATTCTCTGAAATATTAAAGAAGGCATAAAAAACTGGACATTTTTATGAGATCTGGGTCGCATGGGTGAAAAGTGAAAAATTACATGTGAATTTTTGACTTCCGATTATTTATTTATTTGGGTTTGATACGGGTATGCAAACATATTGTTGATATTCGACTTCCGATTATTTATTTAATTATTTAGGTATGATTGACAGCGAAACATATTGTTATTACATGTGAATTTCAAATTAAGGCATAAAAAACTGAATATTTGTTTTAGGTCTGGGGTTCTCTGTTAATTGTTGTAATTATTTTTATTTTCAGCGGTATGCTTTTTTAGCAGTGTTTGTAGATGCGTATCAGCGCATATATGTTAGAGTACATGCCCACCTATATTCTCGTTGGATAGTATAGACAGTTATGTTTTTCATGAGCAAGCTATAAATGTCTGAATGGAAGTTACTAAAAAAGATAGAGAAGATGTCCTCGTAAAAAATGGGTAAGATGTTATCAGATTGCGATGTTAGTGTAGTGGACGCACTTCGCTATGCATCTAGATTCGGATTTCCTTTTGAGGACTGGTCATTTGTTAAACAATCACCAGTTGGTGAGTTTCTATGTAAATCTTTGTATTTTTGTCATAATTATATCTGTGTACAAACTATAACAAATTAGATTAATATTTAAATTTTGTTTTTGTGAGGGATAAATTGCAGAAATTCATGGTTCATTATTACAGGGAAATTGAGGTGGTGATGAAGTAACTTTAAAACATATGGTGAAGCAATTCCCGTTAATATGCAAGACTTATCTGTCAGATGTAGTATTCGAATAAAAATCCTAAATTTATTATCTTAAATTTAGATTAATGTATAAACTTTTTAGATAAATATTTTAATGCTTCAAATAAATTTCACCTGTATCATAACACCCATAACATTGTTCTTGTCATCCCGTCTATCTTCTACACTTGTTTTGCTGGACAGACCCGCATAAAGCAGTCTGGTTTTTCATTACACTAACGAGGTTGCTACTGTAATGGAAAATCAGACTCATTTGTGCGGGTAGTGCTGCAAAACAAGTATATGGATAATAGGCGCGATGTCTAGGATAATGTTATGGCTGCCATGATGCATGTGTGATTTTATTTCAAGTATTAAAATATTTATCTAAAAAGTTTAAACTTTAAATTGAATTTCGGAAAATAAACTTAGGGTTTGTATTCGGATACTGCATCTGACATATAAGCCTCGCATATCACGGGAATTGCTTTAGCATGTGTTTTATAGTTACTTTATTAGCACCCTCAATTTCCGTGTAATCATCAACTTCTGCACTGTATCCCTCAAAAGATTAATTTAGTTTGTTGTAGTTGGTACAAAAGTATAATTGTAACAAATATAGAGAGATTTAACGGTCATACTGGTGCTTGTTTGCCAAATGACCAATCCTATTTAACAGGAAGTCTGAACCTGGATGCATAGCGAAATGCATCCATTACGCTAATGTCGCAATCTGGTAGCATCTTCTCCATTTGTACGAGCACATCTTCCCTATCTTTTTTAGTAACATCCATCTAGGCCTTTATAGCACGCTCATGAAAAACACCCTTGGATATATTCTCTAACGAGAGTATAGGTGGGGCAGGTCCTCTAACACGCATAAAATAGTGCGTTGATACCAACCACAAACATTGCTAGAGACACATACTGTTGAAACTAAACTTAATTGCGACAATTAAACAGATAAACCCAAACCTAAAACAAATATTCAGTTTTTTATGCCTACTTTTTAACTTGACATGTAATTTACACTCTCATCCAAAAAATTTTATGCCTACTTTTGAACTTCACATGTAATTCATCTCTTTTTTGGTTTTATGATATGGGTATGAATTGATGTCTTCCAGGAACCTTACGTGGCGCTATGAGGCTAACAACAAAATGGTATATGTGAGTATGTGCGCGCGCTACTTGGCTGCAGCTGATTACATAACTGTGCATTTGCTTATAAGAACATTAAATAATGGCATGCACCATCTTTGCTAATACGCGGTGTATTACACATGTATTTGCATATAGGACCAAAAAATAAGGTATATATGTTGCTAACTTTGTTCTGCTTGCCTTTATTTAAACAGACTGGATATGGTCATTTC
Source organism: Pyrus communis (assembly GCF_041283825.1). NCBI lineage: Eukaryota > Viridiplantae > Streptophyta > Magnoliopsida > Rosales > Rosaceae > Pyrus > Pyrus communis. The sequence goes on along the minus strand of NC_142575.1, from coordinate 2,478,416 downwards.
TCTCCAATGTAGCTGCCTTACCCCAATACTGAAAAACATGCATATTGCACCCTGGAGGAAATCAGGAAAGTAAAGGTTCTGATCTGAATTTGTAATGGCTGCTGCCTACTTCTTACGTTAGGATCTTCTGTTTGAGGAGTAATCTTTAATAGCGCACTTGTTTTAATATAATACTCTGCATGACTTTCTTTTTTAGGGCCTCCAAGCGCATTTTGTGAGAGTGGAGGCATACCAATTCACTATGAGGCCGCTGACCCCGCGACTATGAAAAGAAGCTTTACCAAGCAATGGTTGTTCAGGCGAATGGCAAAAGGGAAACGATGTTGTTTGGTCTGGTCAATTCTGATGGCCGTTTGTAAAAAAATGCGTCACACTAGAGAGGGAGTTGAATATCAGTTTTTGTATAAACTTTTAAATATATCCAGAAATAGGAAAACGTCGCCCACAAAAAAAGAAAACGCTGTCCAAGAAAACTGAAATCCTAACGATAACTAGGTCTCTAGTTGTTTTCTGTTAAGTTTCTGTAATTTGAGAAATCCTATGTTGGAAGCAAAGGGAAAACCGTCCTAAAAGACCCATTGAGCTTTGGGGTTTGAGTTGATTCGGAAAGGGGAACCATAGGCGGGAATATCGAACGAGATAAAAAGATTGGAGAAGTCTATTTGAGAGGGAATATTATTAATAATTTTAATTTCTTTTATGCAGGAAAATGTATTTGAATAAAATGGAAGGTTTTTGTTGATGAAAGAGTGACAATAATGTATGGATGCGGTGCGGAGATGTATCGGAAAGGTTAAAAGTGTAGACGAGAAAAGAGAGAATTCTTTCACCTGTTCAGAAGCATATTTAAATGTAAGTTTTTTTTTTCGATATTTTTTGTTGTGCAATTTATAACTAGCTAAATTGGAATTCCCTTAAAAATTGAAGTGGACGAATTTGGATATGTGCGAAGATTCTAGTGGGAAAATATTTGAAAATTTGACATTAAAGTTAGATGTGGTGAATAACTTTGGGATTAGGTTGATAGGGCTTACCATATCTGTGTTTGTTGTTTAGAAATTTGTGTTTATGGTCACTTGATTAGCATCTATGGTAAAATTTTGGTGTGGAAAATTCCTGTTAAAAATTTATTGTACTGGAATATACTTTTATAAAGGAATTTTTGGATGAGAGTGTAAATTACAAGTTCAAAATTTTTATGCCTACTTTTGAACTTCACATGTAATTTACACTCCTTCGTCCAAAAATTCTTGTACGAAAGTATATTCCAGTAAAATAAATTTTATACTCTAAAATATCACCATATATGCTAATTAGGTGGCAATAAACTTAAATCTCTCAACAACAAAAACAGATACGGTAAGCACTGTCAATCTAATCTAAAGTTTATCATTCGCAGCAAACTTCAATGTCAAATTTTCAAATATTTTCGTCAATCTTTGCACATATCCAAACTTTTCCATTTTAATTTCCAAAGAGATTTCAATTTAACTAGTTATAAATTGTTTAAGAAAAAATAACAAAAAAAAGACACATTAGAGGAAGAATCCCTCTTTTCTCCAGTTTATGCTTTTGGCCTTTCCGATGCTTCTCCACACTGTATCCATACATTCTTGCCACTCTTTTGTCAACTGAAGCTTTTCCATTTTCTCCAAATACATTTTCTCACATAAAAAAATTTAAAATTATCAATAATATTATTCTCAAATGGTAATGCTTCTTCAATCGTTTTATCTCATTTGGAATTCCTGCCTATGGTTTCCCAAATCAACTCAAAACTATAGAAAACAGGAGTAGAGAGCTAGTTACCTTGGGCGGCGTTCTTTTTATCCGGGCGACGTTTTCCTTTTAAATAGCAGTTTTTATATAAACTTTTAAATATTTCAAGAGTATTTATCCAATATTGGCTCGTAATTTCAAAAAATGTTAACTTTTAAATATCTTTAAAATATCACTTAAATAGATATAAATGCCTTTAAACTTGAAAACCAAAACCTTATTAGGTGGAAAATTTTGGCGATAGAATCTTAAGAAATGGTGGAGAAATATCGATGGCATTGGCTACTGGTCGAGACTTGTGTATCCCTAAACGAAATTGAACGTAGATGGTTATTTTTTTTCTCGTTTACGTGTTCTTTTTGCTTTTGTTGTTTCTTCCTTAGCTTGAAATATTTATTGAAGAACTTTCAGTCTTTGTAACGTAATTTGTCTCAACTTTCCTTCGGATTATGTGTTACATATGTAGTTTTCGACACCCTTGCATTATTAAGTGTTTTTTGTGTTTGGAATCTGTTTTAAAGATTACAATTGACTGTGGTAGGGAATCGAGGGATGTGCCGCTCCTAGAAAGTGCAAAAATATTATTTTAAATTTTACGGAGTAGAGACTCTTTAGCACATGTTAGAAAAATTAAGTCTCTTGTGTCAAATGGAAGATTGATAAATATTATAGTATTTGCGAATCGGTTGGAGGCAAAGGTAGTATTAAGTCGGTGCAGGTTAGAAAAATTAGGGTTTGCGGAATAGAAAATTTTCATTCTTTGTAGTTTGGAAATTGTTAATTATTGTACTAATAATCCGAGCAATATTAAAAATAATCTGAGCAATATTTGATTATTTATCAAAAAATAAAATTAAGAGAAGCCTATGGTCTTTGTTTGACAAAGAAAATAAAAAAAAATAATTATTTTGGTTCTGGTTTTTAATCAACCTAGTTTTTAGACTGAAATCTTGTTAGTATAAGTATTTTGAGCAAGATCTTTATTAACATTATTTAAGAGATTTAACTCATGCATTTATGTATTTAATGTTCCATAAATTATGAAATTTAAACAAATTCAAATAATATTTTTCAAGTATGATACTTAAAAATAAATATTAGTGAAATATTGTTCTTCACAAAATTATACCAAGAAAATAATGTCTCCACATAATTATTAACCTATTTTAAAAAACAACTAATGATATTTTTTGAAACATAACATAAATCCATATAATTACCATGTAAGAATGGGTACAAATAAATTAAAAAAAAAAGGAGTTTTAACGAAAAGCCCATGGTACTGTTCACTTTAACGAAAAACCATATTTTTACACTAAAAAGTCAAACCTGGTACTGTAGTATCCCACATCGGCCACACGAGGGTTGAGTCCTGGCCTTATATATCCATTCGCAACTCTTAAGTTCCAAGGAGGCCTTTTGTGGGCAGGCCCTTCGGGGTTGGCAGGCGCTGCCTACGGGCGAGTACCGGTCCACAGAAACAAAACCGCGAGGTAGCCCTGCCTTCGGGCCAGGGAATGCATGAGCGGACAATATCCTTGGAGGCTGGGAGTTGGGATGTGACAATTTGGTATCAGAGCCAGACTCGTGTTGGTTCGGTGTGCCGACGAGGACGTCGGTCTCCCTAAGGGGGTGGATTGTAGTATCCCACATCGGCCACACGAGGGTCGAGTCCTGGCCTTATATATCCATTCGCAACTCTTAAGTTCCAAGGAGGCCTTTTGTGGGCAGGCCCTTCGGGGTTGGCAGGCGCTGCCTACGGGCGAGTACCGGTCCACAGAAACAAAACTGCGAGGTAGCCCTGCCTTCGAGCCAGGGAATGCATGAGCGGACAATATCCTTGGAGGCTGGGAGTTGGGATGTGACAGGTACTATTCATTTTACCCTTTATTTTGTCTTTATCGTTAAAATTCAAAGTTTTCATACATTTTTCATTAGTTTTCCTTAAAAAAAATATGGGTACAAATACAAATAAAACTTTAAAAAATATGGGCATAAAAAGAAACTTGGGTTCAAATTAAAACTAAAAAGAAATTGGTACAAATTAAAAAAGGGTTGCAAATTAAAAATGGGTACAAACTAAAAGTAAAAATATATGATAAAATTTTAGAATATTTGTGTCTATTTAAATGATATTTTGAATACATTTAAAAGTTTTATAAAAACTGATATTTTTAAAATTAAAGATTAATTTAATATTTGGCTATATTTGATAAATACCCAAATTTCAGCCGCAGCAACACCCATGCCTTATCTCATGCCACCCTTCGCAGCAGGGTCGTAGCCTCACAACCATCCATCTCCACAGAATTAGATTAAGGCTGCAGCCCATCATGAGAGAAAGGGCATCTAATGAAGGAGGAGCTGGCATCGACGCCACCGCGAGGGAGGCGTGCGGGTGTGGACTGGTTGGGTTTGCAGAGTAGGGTGGGTTTTTATTTTACTTTTTTTTCTTTTTCTTTTCTTCTATTTCAACTTACGCTGATATGGCAAAATGTTAGTGGTTATTGTGTAAGGGGTGTGACATCCACATAACATTTTTTACTTCTCACATCCCTTTTTACTTCTCTCACACTTTTTATGTTTTCAGCTATCGAATCGGATGAATTGAAGAAGATTAACGGACATAAATTAATAAGGATGTATGGATAGCACACCCCATTGTGTAAGTCCTTAAATGTCATTTTATAAAAGGAGATATTTGTCGTTGACATTTATATTTCAAAGGGGATGGTGTGATATGACAATGAGGTGGATTTAATCTCACTCTTAATATTTAATGTATAGAGGCATTTAATTTTTTTTTCTTCATATTAATTAGTATATAGGATTTAGATAAGTAGTATATAAAATAAATTTAATTCAACTAAGGGCATTTTAATACTTATATAAATTTTCATTCTAGGTTAATTAGTAAACAGTTTATGTAAAAACTATACAAATTATTTCGACTCTATAAAGTTTTACTAAACAACCTCAACATGAATCTAATTTTGACTCCTCCCTCGTGATCTCCAACAGTCCACCAACCCCATCTTCAACTTGAAGAAGCTCCAACGTGCCTATGCCTCCATCGGCCGCCTCGACTGGTCCATCCCATTATCCACAGCCGCCGTCAAATCCATTAACATCCATTTGCATTATCCCCGCAAACAAAAATATATTTTCTTGATAAATTGCAAAAAAATATGTTAATTTTTAAGGGCTCATTTACGTAACTGTAATAAAAAAATATGTTAATTTTTAAGGACTCATGTTTTATTTTGCTCCCCTTCAAGACCTAGGAACGAGGCATACGATCCGAGTTACGAGGCATTCCCTTACCAGTGATTCAGTGTCATCCTCTGCTCTTGACATCACTTGTAATAGCACCTTTTGTTATATCTTTTGCTTGTGTTATGAATTAGATGTATGCTCTGAACATGTCATGCATTATCACTATCATTTTATTGACGGTTGAATATTACTATATTATTTTGGTAAGGTTTATTTGAATATTACATTGCATAGTTTGCGCGAAATTTTTATGCATGTTTCTCATGTTCTCGGCATATGCATTCATTAAATAGCTTACGTCACCCTCGGATGTCGGCCAGCACGTGACCATTATGTTGTCCTCCAGACATCAAGATCGGAGCGTGTCACCATCCCATTATGTTGATTCAAGAAGGCTGCAGACTTTGCATTATGGAAGGTCTGAGAACTAAACCCACACTACTTGACTAATTAATTGCCACATCTTTCATACAGTCTTTGTTAAAAAAAAAAAAAGTCCAGGGATTAATATTGGTAGAACCATGAAACCAACAAGCAGAGGCCGAAACATTTGCATCTATTAATTAAAAATAGAGGCAAATATAGAGATTTCTGCACCGAATATTAAGGAGGGCCATATGTTGTAATTTAAACTTGGGATAAAGTTTCAAACTCCATCAGGACTTTCGATGACACTCGGTTTCGGGGTACATACTTTTTATTTTTTCTTGCATTAAACAAGTTAACTTGTCATATAATATAACAAACATACATCTCCATTGAATATGCATATATATGACATTTTATACAAAGAGAATGATGATGTACCGATTTTCAACATTCAGAGCTCAAATGCCCCCAAAACCATTCCCGAGCAGATATCATTTAATGAATAGAGGCATTTAAATTTTTTTTCTTCATGTTAATTAGTATATAGAATTTAAAAAATTAGTATATAAAATAAATTTCTTTCAACAAAGGGCATTTATTACTTATATTGTTTTTCATTCCAGGTTAACTAGTAAACAGTTTATATTGAATCTGTACCAATTATCTTTCGATTTCATAAGGTTTTGCTAAGCAACCTCAACATGAATCCAGTTTTGACTCCTCCACCGTGATCTCCACCAGTCCACCACCCCATCTTGAACTTGAAATACTGGATTGCCTAAGGTTATGCTGCTCCCTGCCCGAATTCTTGCGGTTACTGGATGCATAACTTAAATACATTACAGTTTTATAGCATAAATTGAATATATTATGTTATTTTTCTAGAAGATTACTGAGAGGTACCATCCGCTGGGTTTGATCACTACTTGTTAAGCGAACACTATCGGTCTCCTCTCAATTGCTTGATTGATGAACGAAAGGACTATCGATCTTCTTCATGATTAAACATTCCCGCAGCTCGAAATTGCATCATATGCTAGCTCTTTATACATTTATTAGGTACAAAGCTTAAATTCATGCAAAAGTGCGAAATCGAGATGTGAATCTACGATCATGCCATGCCAATAATAAATCACGCCAACCACGTTACATGTTAAAGTGGGCCCAAGCCACATATCAAGCCTTGCCAAGTGAATTGTGGTTTACGGAAGTTTATTGAGCCTATGCGGAAACTAGAAAGGATCCCTACGTCTATAAAATTGGATCGAAGTCGGCATGAAGAAGAACGAAAAAAGAGGGACAAAAGGAAAGGAGAACCAAGGCAAGATTGATTTGGCTTAGTAACATTATAATGTAGTGAAAAAGTAGTGATATTTAGAACAGAAAATCACATGAGGAAAATCCACCCAAGCTGATTGTTTTTATTGAGAGGAGATTCGATGATTGAATAAAACTACTGGAGCTTTGCTTCTCTCTTTGTTTGTGTGATGCAATGATGAAGGACAATAGAAATAGATAGGATATAGAAGAGACCCAGACTCACTCCGGCCCTTGGCAACAGACCCAAAGTGTATTGGAATCACTCCAGTTGAGAAATTAGAAAAAATCTGGCCTCACAACGAAGGTGCATTGGAATCACTCCAAGATTGATGTGCCTCTCAAACACGAGCAGGAAAACCAGAACTTCTTTCACTAACACTTTACAAAGTAGCCCTTTCAATAATATGTACCAAATTACTTGCAGGGTTTTTTTTATTAACATCCCACATGTTGTTGAATACACCTCACTTAAAAATGTAATACTAAATAACTTGTAACTGTAATATGAAATGATCATTCGAGCTCTAGCTGCTCTTACTTTACATTGTAAGACAAAACCCTAAAAACACAGACAAGTTATGAACATATATCTTTTGATGAAAGGAACAAAAAAAATCAAGTTTTGCTCCTCGTTCATTCGTTGGTTTTCACGTTCAAGAAATTATTTAAATAATAGAAAAAAAATTTGACTTTTTGCAAAGCCTTGCTCTAATTGGAATCCAAGAAATAGGAAGATAAATGGAGAATGTTGAAAATTTTAAGATGTAATTAAATGTAATATTCTTGTGGTTGATTGATGATGAAGAAATTCAATGTTTTTTTGGCTGGTTGGAACTGACATTGCCTTATAAGAATAGTTCCTATCATTTGTTCATCAAGCTTCTTAGAATCCAACATGAATCCATGATTGTTCAAGAAAATTTGATGGATGTTTATAATCAAACAACAACATAAAGATTTTATACAACAATTTAATTCATCTTTCTTGTCTTTAAAATGTGGATTATTCTTTTGTTTGAAAGAGATGAAGAGTTTGAAGTGTGGTTAATTAGTTGATGATTGTGGGTGTGTGAGATGCGAGGTGTGAGGGTAATATTGGAAAATACGTGGGGTGTGCTAAGAAAACTTTTAATTTAAAAAGTAAATATGATATTTATTAAGTATATGGGGTGTAATCAACAAAATATGAGGTGTTAATAAAACAAGCCTTACTTGTATGCTAATTTTTAATATATCCATGCATGTATATAATATATTGGAGTACTTTGTTACAAATTTTTTTTTTTATACATCGATATTTTTACATTAGGGAGAGGGGGGTTCGGCTAAGCCACACCATAGGCAGCCTAATTTGGTATCGAATTTGCCATACACGAGATTCGCACCTAAAACTTCTCACTTTGGTTTTTTTGTTTAAAAAGACATCGGCTTTTTTGCACCCACAATTCAACATTTTTTTTTAAATATTATTATTATAGAAATTTTATTGTTTTTTTCTTTTAAAATATCTCTACTAATTAATAAAACACTCATTGTCAACCAAAACTCTATGAAATTACCAGTTTAACCTTCTAATTAAAATAGAACATGAATAAGAAATATGGTGCATAAATGTAATTTCACACAACCAAATTTTGCTTTTTTTTTTTTTTTGAAAACCTCATCTACATGTAATCTTAACATACCTCTAATTTAAAAAAAAAAAAAAAACAAACTTCGCACTCTTACATTCTCTATCACTATCTTCATCTATCCTTCTATTTCAAAAATAAAAATAAAAAAAAAATTTATCACACACTTTGTGTGTGCCTATATACTAGTATTGAATTAAAGGAGCATAAATTAACAAGGTTTTAGACATTTTCTAATGGTTGGGCTAAAAGCTAAATTTTTTAGCCCGGAAAATTTAGCTTTTAGCCCAGAAACAACTTTTCTACTCCAACCGTTCTAACCTAAAATTTTAGCCCAGAATTATTAAAGAATGAATTTAGGTTTTTTTTTTTTTTTGTTAAATTAATTTTTTTTTTTAAATAAATATGTAGACTATAGTAAATTAATTTTATGAACATTTTAATATAAAAAAATTTAAATGCCGATAAATATTGAGTGGAGTCCACTACAATTTTTGGGCTAAATTTTGAGGGGAATTTGGCATTGATTTAGCATTTAGCCCAAAACTAGAAATATGGCGCGCGCGTTGCTGCGGGATCAGAAACCGTATTAAAAAAAAATATGTTTCAAGGCTATAAGAGATTGTTATAAAACGTTAATGTTATTTAAACTGAAAGATGTTTGAACTTTTTGAAAGAATTTTTACATAAAAAGTATAAATTAGGTGAACGAACTTTTTGATACAATTGATGTTATTGCAGACCATTTTAAATTAAACGAAGAAGGTTGTCTTACTTGGACGCATGATAGTTGATACAAAATCTATTATCAACGTATCCTGCAAAACATCACGGAAATAATAAAAAACAATCCTGAATGATGACAGTAAAATAGTGAGACAGACTTGTACCAAACGTACAGACAGGACAAATACAAATTAAGGGGAAAATAACCAAGAATAAAAAGATGAGGCTTTTCAAAGCTTACCAAATAGAATCACCAAGCAATTTTCCAAAGCATTAAGTGATCTTTTGCAATCCTTCTTCGTAAATTTACAAAAAACACAGGAATAATTATATAAGCAACTAATAAGCTAAAAAGCTGATACAAATTAACGAAGAAAGCATTGAAGTTAAAAAAATACAATATTTTAACACAAATTGAATGATTCAAATCTCTGTATAGTTACCAATAAAATAGGTGAGTGCATTTTCAACTGTTTGGGTTATTTACTTTAAGTAGATTACACCCTTCCCATGCTCGGTGAGGAAAATCAAAACCAATTAATAGCAAATTTCAGGACACATCCATTCTAAATATGAAACAAAAGCACATACGTCAATTCAATGTTCTTACTATATTCATTTAATCCAATGATAATATAAAAATTAAATTATACCTCTACTTTGTAATGTTTTGATTTTGTTTTATCTGCAGCTAAACCTAAATTTCAACGGTTCCCAGTATAATTATGTGAAAAACCAGATAGCAACACCATGTAAAACTCATATTGGGTGTCCACACCCACACCTATCAATTTACACATAAATTTGAACTTTGAATTATTTGGGTTCAAAAATATTTGCACAAAAATTTGAAAAAAAGATGAATAAATTAAAACAAAGTAATATCTACTGGCAATTGAGACTGACCCTAACCTGTTATCAAGCTCTGCTATACGAAATAGAAATGGGCCGCAAAGAGAACTGTGCAGTATCGACAAAGTCTAGAACAACCTGGAAATTTACAAAAGTTAAATTTACAGCCAAAGAAGCAATTATTTACTGAATTATAAAGAAAAATCTTCACAAAATAGTGTCTAGTTTTACAAATAAATGAAACCCAAATTAAATTTATTGATAAAAACTAAAAGATTGAAAGATTAACTGATTAAGAAAAAAAGGCATGAATCCTGCCAAAAAAGATGCAAAATTTTTGCATTGGCAAACGATTCATAATCTACAAATGATATCTTAAACAGAACACATTAATCCAAGTCAAAAGTTCCCAAATTTAAATCAACCAATATGAACAAAATATAAAACATGGTTCATTGTTTCTCTTTGCATTTTAAATCACATGGTGTTTCCCAATATACTATTGTCTTAACATTTCTTATACTCATGCATTAGATAAAAAATGATACCATGCTAAAATTACATGGACTGCTTTATCTATATATATAAAGGGAGAAGACCAGTTTGGTGAAGCATTTAGAAATACCAAAAAGTCCCTTTGCTTACTTCACAATCAAAGTCTAAAAAATCCCAAATTCGAGGACAAAAACGTAAAAAAGAATTTAAATTATCAGAAACTGTATTGGAAACAAAATATGGTAATAAAAAAAATCATGATAATTATCCTCTAAAAGTTAGCAGCTATGGAGAGCAGTTAGAAAGCAAGAATGAGAGTTTGGTGTCCAAGGCTTCACCAAAAAGTTTTGGACAAAAAAGCCCCCCGAACCAAAAAAATCAAAACTGGCTGAAAATAGTAGAAACATATTCGCAAGGGTAATTTTGTCATAAAAACTGAAATAATAAAAAAAAATGGATTAAAACCACATGGGTTAAGCTGTAAAGAGAAGAAGTTTTGCGGAAAAAGAGACAAATGGTAAATACAAACGGTTAAAACCGGATGAATTTCACTCCACTCCATTTGCACGTTGCACTTGCCACCTATAATTCCGGACGATTTTCTCCCTTAATAATAAAAACAATCAATAAAAAACATTAAAATAATTAAAAACACCATGTTTATAAGGTTGAGGATCCTCTCCAGATACCTCATTCAAATAAATTCAAATTTTGTTTTATTTGGAAAAAAATAAAGCCCCGTGCCTCCTCTATTTTAGGAGGGAGAGATATTAATATCTCACAAAAATATAATCCTACTTATCCTATCATTCTTCTCTCCTTGAATTTCTTTTATTTAATCAATTTCAACTTCCGTTAGATCAAAATTTCCACCCACTACCAAGCAGTAACTCCCCATATTCAGTTAGTTGCAGTTTACAAATTTCACTTCAATACCTTTCATATGCTCAGCCAATGAAAAAATTTATAAGCGTAAAATGAAAAGGATGTTCAAAACTAGAGAGCAGTTTATGATTCCCACGATTTGAGTTCAGTTGAAGGTTACACAGTATCTACCCACATACCACCACTGCATACAAATTAATAATCGAAAAGAGGCCAATTTTTGAAAGCAAACTCTGGGACGCGCTTGGAACCCATCCTTCTTCACGCATTGGAACTCGGACGCCCACTTTCAGGAGCCCAGTCTCTTGGCCGTTGCTCCTCTCTCTCCCGATCGTAATATTTAAGTAAGTTCTTATCTGTATTCGGTGTTGGCGGTGGAGATAAATGCGATCTGGTGTTATGTGGGTTCTTTTAACTTCTTCCTTTGAAATCTTCATTGTGTGTTTTTAAAAATTTCGGTCAGATTATGAGTTTCACTTTTGATTATCTTAATGTGATATACGTGTGCTATGGTAATTTTAAAAATTATTTATTTTCATTCTTAGGATATTTACAAGAATACCCACAAAAAATGAAGAAGGAACCTATTGATAAGATCTCAAACAGACGTGTCTCTATTTTTACACCTGGTTGGGAGATATCTGTCGGAGTAAAAACTACTGATCTAAGCCAACTGATTCTCAAAGAGTGGAAAAAGAAGAAGCATGAGCAGTATGTATCCTAAATTATATACAAATTTGTTACAAGAAATCTAACATTATATATACCTTCAATATATAGGTGGCGCATGAAAAAGGTTGTGGAAGAATTAAAACCTTCAACAACTCCTCAGATCATACGTATTTGGAATAAAGTCCAACAAATAAGGTACAACACCATTTTTTACCTATTTATTTTAATGGCATTCTCTATATCATTCTACAAATTAATTATCTCAAATTATAAAATAAAATAAAACAATTTATGGGTGCAGAAAAAAGATTAACAGTGGCCAAACAACTTTTCTAAATACGGTAAGTCTTCTCTTATTTTCATACAAAAGTATACTATAAATTCAAATTGCATTCAATTTTCAAATATAAATAAAATTGCATTTTTTTGTCAGTTTTATAAGCATCACACCCGTCTCAAAGTACAAAGGTTGGAAGTACAAGATTAAGGTAATATTTCTTATTATTTAATTTTGCAAATATTGTTACAATTTGTTACCTCAAACTTGACAAATATATTTATCTTTCAGTATTCTACAAGTAACTAGAGTAAAAGTATTGCCATGAGAAAATTGTCAAACTTAAAGGTATTTAGGTTAAGTTGCTTACAATCTTTATAGTTGGGATTGTGCATTATAGTTAGACTTCTTATTTTATCATCATTGCTTGTAGATTAACCATAATAATGAAAGATATTTAGTTAGACTTAAAGGTATTTAGTTAGACTTCTTATTCCAACTAGACTGAGTAACTTAATTACCAAAGTCATAATAATGATCAAGCATAACTCATTTCGTGAAATCAAATTCTATCAGCCAAAAAAAAAAAAAAGACACCATAATAATTAGCAAGCAAAAAAAAAAACAGAAAAAAAAGGTGGATTGGTTAAGTGTACAATTCATAAATTTCATTTTTGGGTACAATACAATGGGCAGGTGCAAAAAGACTAAGTTAGATGATTGAACATAATAAAAAATTGAAAATAATAAGAAATTGTTGTGATGGACACAAACACAATTTATAAAATAATCACTTAAGAAATATATGAATATCTAAAACAACACATCTTTGGGGCGCGTAGCGCCCGTGAAGCAAAAATACCTCTCGCACGCACGTTAGTGTAGAGAGGCTAGTCAAGGTTTAAGGAAGCAACCCCAAATCATAGTATCTACATTTTTTTTTTTCAGATTATCTAAAACACTTAAGCAAAACCATCACTTCTCCAATGAAGCCATGTGAGGCGAGCACCTGAATCGACAATGAAGAAACAAAGAAATCAATCTTCGATCACCAAACAAAGATTCAAACCCAGAGCTGTGTAATTCTTCAAAAAACATTGACAGAATTGATGAAAAAATTGACAGAATTGATTGAAGAAAGTGCGAAAATTATTAAACCTGATCTTCTGGACGCGATGCAGTGGTGAGAAATCACATCAACCAGCAACCAATCATGCATCCATAATCTTCCAATACGCAAGAAATCGAAATAACAATGGAGAATTCTGAATAGACCTGCTTGTCTAATAACAAATGAAATTGACAGCAGCAATTCTTTGTTCTACGTTCTTCCGATGATGATCGGGAAATACTGTTGTTAATGTAGATAAAGGTAAAGGACACAAACCTATAACAACTAATTCAAATATATCCCTTTCAATCTATAGACTAATTCAACGATCTGCTCTTCCTGGATATCTAGGGAAAGGAATAACATCTCTAATGTTGTCAATACCAGTAGCAAACAGAACCATCAGTTCAAATCCTAAACCAAAACCACAATGTTTGACAGCCCTGAAGCGCAGCAAGTCAATGTACCACTCATATGGCTCAGCAGCAAAGATAAAATCTTTTGCAACACATAAATGGAAACACCAAGTCATCCAACATCATCCAAAACCATAAAACAACACAGCAACGACACCAAAATTAAAAAATAAATAAATCCCACAGATTGGACTTTCACACTATAGAAAACATAACTTTCACAATATTAAAAAATACAATTTGTTGCAGAAAATGCGTAAAAAACCGAAATTATTTACCTTGAACATAATTGGCTTCCAAGCTTGTACACAGAAGCAAATCATACAACCAAACAACAGATCTAAGGATATAAACAAAACACCCAAAATTACAAAAACTAAATTCCAAAAAACGTAGAGCAACGCGTTTTGAAACGAAAAACACAAACAAATCATCGACCCAGACAGCGGATCTAATGATATAAAGAAAATACCCAGAATAAGAAAAAAAAAAAAATACTTCCACAAATCCCCCCTCAACACGGAAAACTACCAGAAAAAAAAAAAAAAAAAAGTGAAAAAATACTCACCAATAAACGACGGTGGACCTTGGAGGTAACCAATCCACCCTGATAAAATGGAAAAACCAACAAAGACGAAAATTAATAGAAACAAATTATTGAAATTAACACCCAAATTCCAGAAATGAAGAAAAATTGAACCTTTACTTGCAGATCGGCAACGGCAACGGCAAATGATATCCAGTGGCAGGGTACCTCAAGAGTGAGAGAGACAGATGAGAGATGAGTGAGAGACGCAGAGAGAAGTCGAGATTTGAGAGCGATGGAAAGTGAAAACGGAAGGAAAAGTGGAGAAAATTCCGAAGCAGAACCTTTCACTGATGATCGACGCGTGCGCAATGCGGGCAAATCCAGAAGACGGAGAGGATGAACGCGTGGCCTCGGAGGGCAAGGAAGCCATTTCACTGTAGCAAAGATGGCAAAAAATTGGCTTAACAAACGAATTGAGGGGCATTTTGGTCCGCACACTGCTCTAGAACAATAACCAGAAGTTTGGGTTTTAGTATATACTAGCAACAGTGCCCGCGCGTTGCTGCGGGTTTTAAAACTGTATAAAACATGTGAAAAGTGCTAAATACATATGATATGTCATACTATTTAGATATATGTTGAAATCTGTTTACAATCATATGGATTGGCGGTTGTATTGCCATTGTTCTAATATTCACATGTTTTACAAATTTGAAATCCTAAGTGTTCTTAACTGAAAGAAAAGATAAAAGTTGTTCTATTGCCATTGTTCTAATATTCACATCTTTTACAAATTTGAAGTTCTAAGAGTTCTTAACTAAAAGAAAAGATAAATTTTTTTTTCTCACTGAAATATGTCAATTTGAATCAAATCTACCTAAGAAGTATAGATTGTAGCATAACTTGTAATTTTTGCAAGCTGGACACCTGCAATATTAATAGTGACATAATTTCTTCCTAAGCCATCGGAAAAACCAAAATTGAACAGAACTTCCTCACCCCTTGTCTGACCAAATAAAAGAAGTAATGTTTCTCTTTTGGAACCTCTAATCACATGACACTCCAATCACATGACACAGAACCAGACATAACATAAATTTAAAAAAAAAAAAAGAAGAAAGAATTGAACACAATTACTCTTGACAAAAACTTATTACCCAAGAATGGAAAGTCACTGAAAACACAAATCACTAATGAAGAAATGAGGAAAGAAATCAGGAACTTAACTTATAAAGTATTAGGATGAACCATGCTAATTTGTTCATAACTGATCTGTCTCCCTACATTTTTCAAACTTGCAACCACATATAGTATTATAACATAATGATCAAACAAAACAGATTAATTCTTAAGCACACATTAACTCTTGATCATGGAAAGGCTTTGGTTTCTTGCAAAATAATGGAAAATAAAATAAGAAACCCGTTGGAAAAGTTGGCAGTAGATTGGTTAAAAAACAATTTAAAATACTTTTTGTACGACTTGGTGATTCTAAACACTATTTGTTTCCAGATGAAATTAAGCTCGCAAAGAAACATGCCCCAAATCAGCTGAAGAACTCATAAAAGAATTTATACCTTGCAATTTATGATAATCTTTTCCATCACAGAATATTCAAAATTTTCAACAGAAAATGGATTTTATAATGTTGGTTAAAGAATAGGTTGGAGCATACCTTGTAGTTTGTGCAAGCAAGAATTACATTGTTATAACGCAATGAAAAAATTGGGGTCAAACCTGTTATGAAACAACATTTTAATTAAACGAAGAAATGAGCTGGTTAAAGTATGTTCATTTGTTATAGTGTAGTTGTGACATCCCACATCGCCCAGGGGAGTGATCTTTAAATGTATATTCTCATCCTTACCTAGCATGAGGCCTTTTGGGAGCTCACTGGCTTCGGGTTCCGTAGGAACTCCGAAATTAAGCGAGAAGAGGGCTAGAGCAATCCCATGATGGGTGACCCACTGGGAAGTTGCTCGTGAGTTCCCAAAAACAAAACCGTGAGGGCGTGGTCGGGGCAATTTGGTATCAGAGCCAATCCCTGGCCGGAAATGTGCCGACGAGGACGTCAGGCCCCTAAGGGGGGTGGATTGTGACATCCTACATCGCCCAGGGAAGTGATCCTTAAATGTATATTCCCATCCCTACCTAGCACGAGGCCTTTTGGGAGCTCACTGGCTTCGGGTTCTGTAGGAACTCCGAAGTTAAGCGAGAAGGGGGCTAGAGCAATCCCATGATGGGTGACCCACTGGGAAGTTGCTTGTGAGTTCCCAAAAACAAAACCGTGAGGGAATGGTAAGCCCAAAGCGGACAATATCGTGCTACGGTGGTGGAGCGGGCCCGGGAAGTGATCCGCCCCGGGCCGGGATGTGACAGTAGTTTTGTGTTTTTATATAACTCCAGGTTTTTTAGCTGGATACAGGTGACATAATGGATGTTTGTTAAAATTATCGACATCACAAATATGTATATAATGAGGGAATGGTAACATACCTTGTAATTTTTGGAAGTGAGAGAGATGTAGAATGTCAATAGTGACGTAAATTTATTGTCAGAGATTTTAAAAACTACAGGAAAAGTTGTAATCACATGATGCTGTAATTAAATGAGAGAAATTCAGTGTGTAGAGAAGGAAAAAAAAAATTTGTACACAGAAAGTTCATAGAAAGACCTATCTGTTAAAAATGGGAAATAACCTAAAAAAGAAAATTATCAACGGGAAATTAGGACAAAATCTTGATCAGACAATGTAAGGAGTTGGGTTTTAGAGGAGCCATCGTTGTTCAACATTGGTTTAAAGGTGTTTCAACGCAGAAAAAAATGTTGAGGGATATAAATGTAACAGAAAAGTAACCAAAGTAAGTAGCATTATTTACAATGAACTGAAAATGTGAAACATATTGTAGAAACGGATCCAAGTGAATCATGTTTTTTTTTTAATTGTAAAAATAGTAACAAATGATGTTCAGAGATGGATCAGATATGCCTTATTTAGTGTCTCTGTGGTATACAGAGATATGAATCAGTGAGTTGTTTGTGCTTTGATTTTTTGCGGCATCACCATCATGTCCATGTTTTCTCTTCAGATGAACTGACTGTTACCAATATATAAACAAACAATTTCTTCTTTTCACCTGTTGTAAATAGATGGTAAACTACCTAGTTATTCGTTTGAAGGATTTAAGATGAACATCCAAAAGTATGAATTTAGATATTTTAATGATAGATATATTTCGCCGATATCCTTTGATTGAGCAAAAGAAGATAATATGAATTGTACAATTATTTAACCTATCTAACCAATAATAAGAATGTTGGATAGATAGAATTAACAATTTTGGTTACAACATCTTTGATAATACCTTTGGATGTCCAACTAAATCCATTTATGGGTAAGTAGTTAATCATGTATTGAGACCAGGTGAAAAGCAGACATTGCAGATATATATCAGTAATAACCAGTTCCTCGGAAGAGAAGGGTTAGCAAAAACTTAGTTTAAGCGGCAAACATATATGGAAAAAGCAATAAATTATAATTTTTTAAATAAACTATTGATTGTTATGGGAATGTACCTCCATATGAAACAAAGTAGGTGATCAACTCTGCAAGTGAGCGAGATTCAACAGGCTGACTACCTAATTTGGAGAAAAAAAAAAGAGATTAGCATTAACATGTTTTTAAGTATATATAGTATTTTTATACACATATTTATAAATTTAAATCCAAACGGTTACATAATCAAAGAGAAAGTATACCAAATGTCGACAATGTAGATGTATTGTTGAAGCAAGAATTTAATAATTTAAAAACATAACGTTTTCGTTGCATAATATCATTAATAAAGAAATTTATTGAATAATTGAATAAGAAATACAAAAATGCTTTAAGACAACGGGAAAAATCCAAAAAGAGTAAATCAATGCGGAGACAAAATGGAAGAAAATTTAAACAGTGTTTCTATGGAGATATGAAACACTCTAACACATTATAAAGTTGGAATAATTAGAATCTATAATGTGGGCAAAGTTAAAAAAAAAATAGTTGTATTAAAACATACCTAAGTTTAATGTTTGTTTTGTACATTATCTTTGGCCTGCTTATATAACTCATTGTGTATAGACAAAACGTAGATAAGCATAGCAGTTAACAATTTGACTGTAAATTTTGAAGGACATCTTTAAAGACTATATTTGCAGTATAATTTTTAACATCATTTTCTCCATGAGATATCAAAATTTTGAGACCTTCTTTTGATGTTACTCTAGATAATGCAACGTATAGCTGACCATGGGTAAAAACTGGTTCAGGAAGATATAATCCTACTTGTCTCAAAGATTGTCCTTGACTTTTGTTGATAGTCATTGCAAAACATGGTCTAATTGGGAATTGACGCCTTTTAAAAACAAAAGGCCACTTATTCTCAGTTGCTGCAAGAGTGATCCTTGGTATGAAAACTTTGTAACCAACATTGTTTCCAGTAAGTATTTTAGCCTCAATAATTTTATTAAATAATTGAGTAATAACCAATCTAGTTCCATTACATAAATTGAAAGTTTGATTCAGATTTCGTAATAGCATAATCAGCATTCCTATTTTTAAAGTCAAGTTATGTGTAGGTAGACCATTGAAGTCTAATTTATTCAAAAATTCAACAGGATATGATGCTTCTAAATTTTCAACATTTCCATTGGAAGAACACAACGAATCATAGCTTAGAAACACATGTTGTTCTCCAGGTAACAATTCAATTATATAATTGTTTATATCTGTAACAGTTGTGTTTCGAGGTGTTATAATAGCGCGTTCTCTTAAATAATCAAAATTGGTAAAAGAAGTTTCAAAATTGGGATAAGTCACCAAAAAAATAGAAGAAATTGGATTTCCAGAAGAATGAACTATTAAATCTGTAGGTATTTTAATCAAAGATGTGTCTTTATCATTCAAATTATTTTCATCTGTTATGTCACTAATTTTTCCGTCACCTATTTGTAAAATCCAATCTGCAAAATCACTAATGTTCTGTTTTTCTTCAGCGCTAATTCCACTTCTTGATAATCTCATGTTTTCTTTCAACTGAAAAATTTTAAAATGGGACCATAAATAAGAAGTATTTAAAGAAGCATTTATTATATCTTCTTTGGTTCCTCCAGGTATAACAGGTAATATTTGTCGAAAATCACCACCTAATAAAATAGGTTTACCACCAAAGGGAATCTTATTCTCTGAACCATGTAAATGTGATAAAATATCAGAAAGTGATTTATCCAATGCTTCAAAGCAATGTTTATGATTCATAGGCGCTTCATCCCATATAATTAAATCTGTCTTCTCAATTAATGTAGCAAGATGCGTTTTCTTTTTTATTGCACAAATTGAAGAATTAGTAATAACTAAAGGTATTTTAAATCTAGAATGAGCTGTTCGACCACCTGGTAATAATAATGATGCTATTCCTGATGATGCAACTGCTAAAACAATTTTTCGTTCAGATCTGAGTCTACATATGATAGTGTCCCATAAAAAAGTTTTTCCAGTGCCTCCATGACCATAGACAAAAAATAAACCTTTTTCTTTTTTATTCACAGTTTCTATAACACAATCATAGATACGTTTTTGATCTTGATTGAGTTGTAATTTCAAAATATTATGTTTTTTTAACAATTCTTCACAATCATAATCTAACTCTTCTCTTAAAAGTTTATTTTTTATTTCTAACATTTTATTTGCATCAGGCATTGGTAAATAATATTTTTCTAAAGAAGTTGATGCATTATTGAAAAGCAATTCTAATTCAAATAGCACACAATTTTTTAATTCATCTTGTGGTACAACCATATCTGGAATTGCAAAAGTTTTTCGTAAATTGTATAAAATGTCATTACACATATTTTGCCAATAATTTTAAAAAAGAATTTGAGGATTTGCTACATCACAAAATAAAATAATTGTAACAAACAATTGTCTTAATTGAGCAGATGATGCTGTATTCACAACATTTGATAAAGCTTCAATCCATTCTTTATCATCTCCTAACAATCCCAATGATTGGCATGCAGCTTGATATGAAATATGCACAACATTATTAATAGTTTTTATATCATCAAAGTTGAATGCACCTTTTTTCAAATTTAAAAGCATTCTTAAATAATATAACTCACCTGATGCAGGATGTACATACGCTATTCTGCCTATAGAACCTTTATGTTTCCTGGGCTTCCAAATTTTTTTCCGCAGATCATATACAAACTTTGATGGAATCTGTGCATAAGTCAATGAATGTGCTTCAACATAGATTTTGTTAGTTTCAAACCAACTTGTCAACATTGTATGGTCAGAAGCATTTTGATTAATAATTGATTGCAGTGATTGGTCACCACAAAAAACAATATTTTGTTCTAATGGTAAATGCACAGGTAATCGTTCCACAGAAGGTTCCCTATGATGTATAGAATACTGAAACAATCTCCAAACAGCTTAATAAGGTGATATATATCTACAATTTAGATATGTTAATATTTCATCATTTGGATTTTGCTGAAGAACCAACCGTGCTCTATCTGAACCTTTATTTACATATTTGAACAAATATTTTATAAGTGTTGATTGACAACATAATTCAACATTTATATGAGCATTATATCTCAAAAGCAATTCAGAATTATAAGGAACAACAAAACTATTATCAACTTTAATTCCATTTTTTACTACAAATTTTGTCTCATCATCACGACGCCTATAAACAGGAAAGCCACTCGGGTCAAAAACCGTCTCATTTTTATACGCCTTGGGAAAATTTTTGGTGCATTTATTTTCTCGCATGCAAGAAGAATTCCAATTGATATAACCACGTGGACCATGAATCATAAATTGATTAACAATTTCATAAAGCCGAAGGTTCATAAATTTGTCTGGTAACTCAGCTGAAATGATAGAATCTATATCTGATGCTGTGTAGCATTTAAATTTTGGTCTCAACCATATTAACATATGAGAATGAGGCAAACCTCTTTTTTGAAATTCAATTGTACAAACATCTATTTGTAAAAACAACAAATAGAAAAAAATTAAAAAAAAAAAACCAAAAAAAGAAAAAAAGTTAGATTCACTATAAAGGAAAAAAAGACATATAATAAAAATAAAAAAAACTTGTAGAACTTACTTGCATCAACCTCTCCAAAAGGCTGTCCAGATTTGATGAAATCAAGCAGATCATCAAGCTTCATTTTAAATATTCTAGAAATTATATCAGGTCTATCTTCAGGTTTGTAACCCTGTTTTTTTTCAAACTCTCTTATAATTTCTGGCCATTTTACATTACAGGTAAATGTTATAAACAAATCAGGATGACCATACTCTCTACAAATAGCCATAGCATCTTGATAATTATTGATCATATATCTAGGACTTCCTGTATACGAAGCAGGCAACACAATTTTTTGTTCTAAATTGTTTGCATCATTATCACCTCTTGATATTGCATCATAAATCCCCTTGTAAATTTCACTCCTCAAATTTTTTTGATTTTGTCTAATGTAATCTAACCTGTCCTCCTCAACTGTTGCATACGAATCAACCAAATATTGTTGAAAAAGTCTACCTCCTTTTAACAACGTAGTTAAACATGGTTCTCTTTCCTGAATTTGATAAGCTATATAAGCTCTCATAGGCACTCTTTGTCTTTTTGTTTTTGGCCTTTTATAATTTTGATTCCACTTTAAATCCGGCCTATACCCGTCTTCACCATACGGAAAAAGAATAGGATATTGAAGGGCCATAAATTTTAGATTCAATTTTGTAACACGCTTTAATCCCTCGCTTTTACATTCTATAATGATGTCTCTATTAGAGTCAGACAAACCTATATCACCAACTATTAAACCACCTATCTCATCACTTGTTGGTTCATCATATTGTTTCCCATCATTTGGTTGCCTACCTAATAAAGTCATTCTTAAATTCATAAGACCATTTGTTTTAAATTTATCTCTTGCTGTTCGAAAAAGTTTGACTAACTCATTCAATTCATCAAACATTTTAATCAATTCTTGAACAATTCTTTCGTCAAGCCTTCCATTTTTTCCATCAAAATTAAAAGCTTTGAGACGATTTTGAACTTCATTATATGTATCATAAACATATAATTGAGCAAATTTTGGAGACTCATTGCCAACAGGTAAAAGAGATCCCATTAAATGACAAACTTGACCACTAATTTTAAAAATGTAAGGACTTGATCCGTCATTAATTGAGTTATCAACTTTTGCTCCCATAGAAGTAAATGAAAACATAGAGTTGTAAGCTCTAATATTTTCTCGAAAAGATAAACTTGTTTTACCTCCATTTGGATCAAGCAAACAATCTAAAAAAGTTGGCGTTGGTTTTGGAGGTTCAAATTTAATTTTTCCTTCTTGACAACAAAGAGTGAAAATAGGTTGAATTTTTTTCCAACTTTGTTTGAGAGATTCTTTCAACCAAAAATATGCACCGCAATGTACACACCTATAATTTTGATCACCTAAGTCCACATAATCTTTCACAACACCTACACAAAAACAAAAACAAAAACAAAACAAAAAAAAAAAAAAAAAGGAAGAAAAATAAATAAAAACAAAAGGAAAAGATTAGCAACAACACGTAATCAAACAAACCGTAAACATAAACATGAAATAACTGAATTTGAAACACACCAGTCCTATTTTTTTGGAAAAATGCTTGACCCTTACTTATGAGAACACGATCTTGAGCACACGATGCTCTGTTTTCAATGTTATCTGACAAATTAACAATGTTTTTGCCTTTTTGATCACGTGTGTACACTTGTTTTTTAAGCAAGAGAGGATTCAACATTTCATCACTGTTAACAGGTGCCTTGCTAGATGAACAACGATTATCAACCAACAAATTTTGCGAAAGAGTTGCGTTAACCGCATACGGAACAACATTTTCAAAGTCTTGTACACAATTCATTCTACACATTTTTTTGGACCGCCTGTCAAAATCCAAAACCGCATTACAATCCGTGTCATCAATATTTTGCTTTCGTTTTATACCATCTGTTTTCCCATCATTTATAATTTTTTCAGCCATAATGAAAAATAATAATCACAACTGATTATGAACCACTGGATTGCAAAACATATTTGAAAAAAAAAAAGAATAAGAAAAAAACAAACAGTCAACAAAACAGTTAAACTATAAGAAACATAACAAAACATTGCAATTATAAATGTAGACAACCAACCATATTACCACATTCATACAACTAAAAAGACAAAAATCAAAACAACCAACCTCTTTGAAAGATCACTGGTTCCAAGCTTTCAATGTTTGATTACTTTAGTAGCAACCAAATTAATCTGAAACAAAAACAGACGCCATTAATTAAATCAACCTAAAACAGAAAACCAATACAAATTTACAGAGACAGAGAAGCCTACATTCACCCAATTGTTAACCAAGACTGTAGATTAAAATTATTTCTTTTATTATGCTTTCTCTTTTCTTCATTGGTAATTTGTGTTTTCAGTAAATGAGGGAACAAATCAGCAACCTAACTTATATAGCATTAGGATGAACCATGCTAATTTGTTGATAACTGATCTGTCTCCCTACATTTTTCAAACTTGCAACCACATATAGTATTATAACATAACAATCAAACAAAACAAATTAATTCTTAAGCACATATTAATTCTCGAGCATGAAAAGGCTTTGGTTTGTTGCAAAATAACAGAAGAAAAAAAAAAACCCGTTGGAAAAGTTGGCAATAGATTGGTTAAAAAACAATTTAAAATACTTTTTGTATGACTTGGTGATTCTAAACACTATTTGTTTCCAGATGAAATTAAATATCGTAAAGAAACATGCCCCAAATCAGCTGAAGAACTCATAATAGAATTTCTATCTTGCAATTTATCATAACATTTTCCATCACAGAATATTCAAAATTTTCAACAGAACATGGATTGTATAATATTGGTTAAAGAATAGATTTGAGTATACCTCGTAGTTTGTGCAAGCTAGAATCACATTGTTATAACGCAACAACAAAATTGGGGTCAAACCTGTTATGAAACAACATTTTAATTAACAAAAGTTAAGCCTAAAAAGAAACACGGGACGATCTATTATAAATTGCCACTTACATCAGAAACAAATGTTAATTTATTCAAAATCAATCATGGAAAATATATATATATATATATACACGAAAAGATAAAAATAGACAATAAGCACCAATAATTTTTTTTGAGATTATTAATCCATATTGCAAATCACAGGTCACAAATTGAAACCAAATGATATCATCCAAGAATACCTTTTGTATTCTGTCTTTATATTGATTGCCAACCAAATTGTCTTTTTTTTTTTCTTTCTCAACCCTGTGCAGTTCAAAAGTATAACCACCAAATCCTGTAATGAACCAAGATATTGTTCATAGCAAATTCCAAAAATTTAATTAGATTTAACCAATATAGTCCTAAACCCATTTAATCTGAAAAATATAAAGAGAATCCTGTACATTACAAAATCAAATCAAATCATATAATCTCAAACATTTTATTCATACTTTTTTTATTTTGTCTTTATACCGATCACCAACAGCCTGTATATGTTTTTAGTCAGTCTGTGAAGGTGAATTTTATCAAAAACCTGCAATCATGAAAAGAAAAAAAAAAATAATATCATAAAGAGAGAAAGAAAATTGCAGCCCTGAATATTTATAACACAAGGAGAATGATCACACATAGATAAAATTGATCAACAAAGATACATTTGTCCACTGAAGTCCAATAAAATACATCCACAAAAGCTGTTCAGTTTTTACACTTCTTAATCAACAGACTTTAAAAACGAATTGAAATGAACTAAACGAAAAAGAATAACAAAAGTTCATGTAAAAAAAAAAGGATTTAAACATATTAGACCATGCACTGGCTAACCTTTTGACTAAATCATCAACACTCTCAATACAAATAAATGAATGTGCACGTAGAGGTGTAAATTAGAGGATCCCAAAATTATCCCAATGTTATTTTGTCTATACCTTTGATGGAAATCCATAAAAGTCAGAGAGAGTTTCATAGAGAAAAAAGGCAGGACATGATTTCAGCATGTGTGCAACTTTCTACAACCCTAGAGGTTCCACTTGTTTTGCGAAAACAAAATCAGTGCTCGGAATCCAGAAAAGCAAAATGATAACCGTTATTGCTTCACCTACTAAAATTTTTAAAACCTCATTTAGTCACTAATACAAAAGATGGTGTTTCCCGAAGATGGAACTGCGAAAATCATTGATGCTAATGATTTCCGCTACACTATTAAAATCTCTTGACCCCGATAAGCATCTTTTACCTTACAAAAATTCTATGGTTAAGTGACTTCTTTATACAACCTTGCTATTCCAAATAACTAATCTCATACTTTGTAACCAAATTATTACATGCTTCTAATGTTGCTTTCAAGTAACAGTAAAAACCAAGAAAAAAATTGAAATGCCATGATCCTTATGGTTTTTTTGCACATAAATACACGTGTTATAATTTAAATGAATGTGTAATAGTTTTTTGAGTACTCTGAAAAATTGTTTTTGAAAATAGGTTATCTCCCAAAATATAAGCCTGCACGTGAAATTCGGCTGGGCCTTAAATATATGAAGCCCGCACTGGAAAAAAGAAAAATTAAATTGAGAAAATGCAAAACCCTAATCTGAGAGCCTATAAAAGCACGGCCTCTTGCTATGCTTCTCCATCTTCTCCTCTGTTTTTCTGTGTTTTCGATTAGGTTGAATGATAGAATAATTACAAAAGCATATCAGATAAATTAGGGTTAATCAAGAAATAGTAAGGAAAGTGATGAGAAGCTCTGTCGCCCCAGTCTTACCCGCATCAACATATTTGCTGCTTCCTGGTGATTGACTCTCTTTCTGATTCCTCATTTTCTTTTATTTTTTTCTATATCAATTTTTTTTTTAAATATTTTTTGGCGCAATAAGTCTGGAAGAGGCAAATTGGGGGAGGTGTGATGATGATTATCCATTGAATCATCCTGAATAATCATATTCTGATGACTAATTATTAATCAAAATTACATGCACTACCATCTGAGCTCTCCATAAATCCTCCACCTTCAAATTCCACCCTAAATGATTCTTTTTCTTAATCTATTAATTCATGTTTTTAAATAATTCTAGTGTACTTTTGCCCATTGGTATGTGATGTCCAGACTAAAAAATGTGGCTGGGCATTTCGTAAGAACTTGGACTTTGGTAGTCCAGATTAGATTAGCTTTTGACTTTGCCAGTTTATTGCATGCCCTTTACCTATAATTCATGTCCTAATTTATCTGTTTAGGTTTTAGTCTTTGCCTTTGGGAAAACGCAAAATCTCTACCTCAAACGATCATGTGCAACCACACTCCTTACACCCCTTGTCTCTTTCCCCAACCTCAAATTTTCTAGGCAACCAAACAGAAGACAATATTTCACTCCTTTTTTCTAGTCAGTAGGCAATAAGACTCAGCGTTTCACTCTCTTCCGTTTCCCTTTGATTCTCGGCAACCAAAGACAAATCTTTATATACTAAAACTCAATGAAGTGGTACTGTTGATGACCAGTGGGCGGACAATTTTGCCCCTGGATTTTTCCTCCAGTTGTTTTCTCTTTGGTTTTTTGGGTAGCAAAATGCCACTTTTGCCCATTGCTTCCACGCGTCTATCATCGATGAATCCTCTATTTGGACTGAGTGTTCTCGATTTTTCTTTTGCTTTCCGTTTCTTTCTCACATCTTTCTCACAGATCTCTCTTCTCAGGGTGAATAGCTTCTCCACCACTTAGCACTGCGAGTGGACGGATTTCATGGTCCTCGCCACCGGAAGATCCACGTCGCACGTCAAGAACATCGCTCAAGCCCTAATTTACAAGGCAGGTTCGAATTTCTTTCTAATTTTAGGATCTTCCGGTGGCGAGGACCATGAAATCCGCCCACTCGCAGTGCTAAGTGGTGGAGAAGCTATTCACCCTGAGAAAGATGTGAGAAAGATGTGATAAAGAAACGGAAAGCAAAAGAAAAATCGAGAACACTCAGTCCAAATAGAGGATCCATCGATGATAGACGCGTGTAAGCAATGGGCAAAAGTGGCATTTTGCTACCCAAAAAACCAAAGAGAAGAACAACTGGAGGAAAAATCCAGGGGCAAAATTGTCCGCCCACTGGTCATCCACAGTACCACTTCACTGAGTTTTAGTATATAAAGATATAATTTTTGAGTTTTAGTATATAAAGATATAATTTTCCCTTGGTTGGAGTGGGTTTGGAGGAAAATTTTGGAAGGTAATTTGACTTTTAGCCCACCGAGTTGGTCTTAGAAGTTTGGTATATATTAGATTTAATTAGTACATTAATTAAAAGTGTAGAATAGCAGTTCGATCAAATCTCTAAAAAGCCTTGCATGTAAATTAATTAAAAGTGTAGAATAGCAGTTTGATTAAAAGTGTAGAATAGCAGTTTGCTCAAGGCACCGCCGCCGAGGTCAAGCAGTCCAGGAGGCAGTGGAGGAAAATTGCTGCTCAAGGCGGCACGCCTGATACGCAGGACCACCAGAAGATGGAGATCACTACTGAGGTCACCTCTTATACGCCCGAAGACGTCGAGGAGTATCGGCTACGGAGGGGAATCCGTGTTGTAGGCTGGGATGATATTCCAAACCCTATCAGGGCCTTCGATGACACTGGGTTTCCGGGTACCTATGTTTATTTTTTTCTTGTATTAAACAAATTGCTTTGTCATACAATATAACAAACATACATGTCCATGTGAATGTATATACATATATGTATTGAATTCTTCAATTCTCTTGACCATTGCAGAAAATGTTGTACAAGAATTTTCAAAAGCTGGATTTGTTAGACCTACACCAATTCAAGCTCAAGTATGGCCAATGGATTTGGAGGACCATGACCTCATTGGTATTGCTCAACCAGGATCTGGGAAGATGCTAGCGTATCTGATCCCTGCAATTCTCCATGTAAACTCCCTGCCAAAACGATGTGAGTATTATATATGTTAGTTATCCTTAAGATAATCAAATCCAAAGCTCTTTGAATCATATATTTGGTTATATATATATATATATATGAATCAGGAATAAAGTTTTCCATTTTATAATTTTCCTTCAGCTCGTGGTGGAGATGGCCCAATAGTATTGATTTTGACTCCCACAATTCAACGCGCTGAACAAATCCAACAGGAGGGTGCTAAATTTGCTGCAGCTTACAACATTAAAGTCTTATCGGGCTTGCACCTGCTAAAACGTGAAAATTATGGTCAGACTTGTGGTAGGTGGTGGCGGTGGCGGTGAACTACATTTTACTATCTATTGCTACTGTTTTGCTACTGTGACTGAATTTTCATGTGTCGGACGTTTGCTACTTGTTTTTCTGTTATAGGCTTTGGTTATGGTAACGTGCAATTTTGTGTAGGTGGTGATTTTAAGGGGATTTCTTGTTTGAGTATACAGTTATTCTACTTATTGATTGCATTTAATATTTTGGCTCAGGAGGTGGGATTTTAATCGACACACTTAGTAGCTTGCTTGTTTTGTTAAAGAGCAAAAGTACGAACTTGAAAAGCGTCACATACCTTGTGTTGGATGGTGCTGATTGGATGCTATCAGACACGCATGAGTCTCAAATACGAAATATATTATCTGAGGTTTGACATGTTACCCTTACTTGGTTCTTCATACCTGCAGTGCTATGTTTTCAACGTCAAACTCTTGAAAAGCTGGAAAACATTATTGGATTCCATTAAAGGGGTCAGATGAACTCTTTAGCATGTTTAAATTCCCTTACACACACGTGTGTGAGTGTGCGCGCGTGTTTATATATCAAGATTTATCTTCAGTTGAAATTGTCATTGCTATCTGTGGGTTTGTTGAATACAGATTCGCTCAGACTGTCAAAAATCATTCTGGAGTACTGGCTGGCCAGAAGAGGTTGATAAACGGGCAAAGCTATTCCTTCACAACGCTTGCAAAGTAATATATCTTACAAATTTTTTTCCACACATATTCGTTTTTAATTATTGTTAGTGGATGAAATTGGTAGTCACATAATGTCCTTTTAATTCTATCTTGTGATTGCAATAGTACTCTTGGCGAATTTTCTCATGTGCAATACCCAATACATGTTTGATATTAATCTTCGGATGTTCAACAGGTTCAAATAGTTTCTCCAGATCTGAAAGTGACACCTCCGGTTGACCAAATTGTTTACGTCCTTACTGAAGATCAGAAATATAACAAGTAGGGGACATTCTAATGGTTGACTCCGTGCAGTTTGTTTGAGGTTATATATATCTCTGATTTATTTCAAATTTTCAGGTTGGTCGCGCTGCTATATGGTATATCGGATGGCAGCAGAGTAGTGATATTCATGGATACAAAGAAAGGACGTGAATCACACGATCAGATCGCCCTGCAGCTTTGCACGGCCGGCCTGCCCGCAGCCTCGTTTCATGAAAACAAAAGTCAAGCTGAAAGGATCGGTATTGCCTCTGAGTTTCAAGCTGGCAAGGTCCCTATAATGATTGCAACAGATGTAGCTGCTCGTGTTCTAGGTATTAATAGAATTTCTCTTAGTTTGTGAAAGACTTGAAATGAACTCTTTTTTGGTTGTGCCTCAACAGTTGCATCTATTATTACTATTATAATTTTATTTAGAAAGAAATTTACGTTCTTCAATCTCATCACAGTTGAATGCTTTATTTGATTTACGAGTCGACATCCCCCCTTCCAAAATCATGTCCTGTTAGTAACCTAGTGTTTGTTTGTTTACAGTGGGGGTTGAGGTGTGTCAACCTGGCAAATTTTTGTTGAATGCGTTTATCCTGTGAAATGACTAGAAGCCTTGTTTCTAATCATCTGTTTTATGCTTAATTTGCAGATCTGAAGGATGTGAAATATGTTATCAATTACGACTTTCCAGGATCCCTTGATGATTATGTTTACCGCATTGACCGTTTTGGAAGTGCTGCAGCAGAAGGAACAGCATACACATTCTTTACAACTGCTAATGCTGGATGCGCAAAGGAACTTACCATCTTACTCAAGAAAGCTGGACAGTATGTTAGTTCTGAATTGGAACAACTGGGGCGTGATGTAACATATCCAGGTCAGTAACTACAAACACTAGGGTAAATAATGTTGTACACACAATGTCATATACACACGCGATGGGCTATGATGCACGGATACTTCTGTTTGGTCACTTATACCGTATTTGATACTTGATCGGATATTATACTTGCCTGATACTCTCGGATACTCATCCAACACGTATCCTGGTTGATGGACACGAATTTGACATGATGGATACACGTATCCGGCTTTTAGGATACATTTACACTTTCAAAAATGGTAATGAGGAGGAGAAAATTAATAAGAGACATCTATAATTGAAAGTTGCTGAATACAAAGAGTTTCCCTCAAATTAAAACCATGAATACGACTCTCACACTTCTTATACAGTATAAAGATGATTAGATTTCGAACTTTTCTTCTCTAACAACTTAAATGTACTTGAATTTGAATGATGAATTATGTTGTAAAATTATATTTTTGTTGCTATATACAATTTTATTTGCCGTATCCATAGCTTATTGTATCTTAATTTTTAGACATTTTCCGTATTGTCATGTCGTGTCGTATCGCCGTATCCATATCCATCCTTTATAGGCGATGGGTAAATTATTCAGTTTCAGGTTCAGTTATGGTTACTGTGGTATCTACCTAGAACCCTTACCCGAAACGAAACTGTTTTCATTTTTTAATGAAAGAATATAAACATTTATTATATGGAGAACTGGTTATAAATAATCATGTATTAAAAAATTTGGAAGTTCATGCTGGTAATTATATGCATTATATCATTACTAATATAAGTAATATGCTTATCAATTATCAGTAGTATAATTATTTTCTTGGTAACAAATATTTAAAAATATTTGTTATATGCATATATATCAATTTTATTAGTATTAGTAGTCTATTTAATCTCATTTTATTTAAAATCCACTATCTAATTAGTATCTAATAAATATAAAAATACCATAATGGGGAAAACTGTTACCCAATGAAAAATCTGTTATCTGATGGGTTGGGTTACGCGATAACCCATTAAGGGATTCTACGGTTTTGTGTTCGGAAAAAATAAACGATTTTGGGTATGGGGATGTGTGTCATCAAAACCCGATCCACCCCGTTGCCCTCCGGTCCTACGAACACCCTGTATACTAGATGCTTTAATGTGATTTCTTAGGGTATTATATAAATTTTGTTGCTTTGATCTCACATCTCTTGTCGCCATTCTTCATTTAAGCCTAAAACTTGTTTAGCTGCCCTACTCCAATGTTGATGGTTGGTAATTTTTTTTTTTTTATGGTTTATGATTCGGGATTGCAAACATATTGTTAATCTTCGACTTCCGATTATTTATTTATTTGGGTATGATTGATGGCGAAACATATTATCAAGATTTATTACTTTTCAAATTCATTTCTTTTTTGGATTTATGATATGGGTATGAATTGATGTCTTCCAGGAACCTACATACCTCGGACGTGGCGCTGGAAGGCTAACAACAAAATGGTATATGTGAATATGTGTGCACGCGCTGCTTGGCTGCAGCTTACTTTACCGTGCATTTGCATATAAGAACATTAAATAATGGCATGCACCATCTGTGCTAATACATAGTGTAATACACATTTGCATTTGCATATAGGACCATAAAGTAAGGTGTATATGTTGCTAACTTTGTTCCGCTTGCCTTTATTTAAACAGACTGGATATGGTCATTTCTCTCCTATGTATCTGCCTTTCCCCAGTACTGAAAAACATGCACGTTACGCCCTGGAGGAAATCAGGAAAATAAAGGTTGTGATCTGAATTTGTAATAGCTGCTGCTCTATTTCTTACGTTAGCATGTTCTGTTTTACGAGTAATCTTTCATAGCGCACTTGTTTTACTATAATATTCTGCATGGCTTTCTTTTTTAGGGGCTCCAAGCGCATTTTGTGAGAGTGGTGGAGGCATACGAATTCTCCACCTTGTGTTTTTTTGTTAGCATGACTTATCTAACTTTTGAGGCCGCTGACCCCGCGACTTACGAAAAGAAGCTTTACCAAGCAATAGTTGTTAAGGCGAGTGGCAAAAAGGATTTGATGTTGTTTGGTATGGTCAATTCTGATGGCCGTTTGTCAAAAATGCATGACATCAGAGAGGGAGTCGAATATCCAAGTAAGTATCAGCTGCCTGAAGCGCTTAAAATTTAGAGAACTTTCAAATTAGTGATATCTGGGGTTCTTAATTAATTATCATGCATTTCATTTGTCAGTCTATAGTATCTGGCGAGAAGACGATGAAGATGATGAGGACGATGAAGTAGAGGAAGATGACGATGAAGACGATGAAGACGATGATGAATGATGGGGCACGAGTCTCATTGACAATAAGCGGTAAATTTGATGTTTTATTATGTTTGCGATTTTATTTTTGAAACTTTATAATAAAGAAGAGTACTTATCTGCACTGATGTGTATCATAAATATAATGATTTGCAGGCAACTGTTATTGCAATGATTAAGAATTTAAGAGAATGGAAGAAGCCGGCCGGGGCCGGGCTACTGCAGGCTAGGGCAATCTAACATGACTCTAGATATTGATTAGGCTTGTTTTGGAGACCGTAAATTACGTAATATGTGGTTGTGTTTGGATATGAGAGTTGGAAAACCCTAAGCTAACTAATTTCGACGTTGATATCAAAACTGGGTGTCAATGGTTGCGTCATTTGCTATGTCGCGTTTGCACAAAGGTAATCCGAATCAAAATGTAGAATTAGTTCTGATGTGGAATACGTCCATGTCTAACGAACATTGAGAATCAAAAAGTTGACGGGACTCACTCGAATTTTAGAATTCGTCTCCATAATTTGGAGGAATTGGAGTTCCTATGTTTAACTGGTATTTAAATTCTTGGTTTTTTGGAGAATCGGAATGGATTTTTTTCCCTATTATACCCTTCATTTATTTCTAAAGGGATCATTTTAGTTCCGGTCTCTAGCTGACCTAATTGTTAAAATGAATTTGTTTAAATAGTTTGATTGAAGTTCCTAAAATCATTTAAGAAAATTAACTCCTGCATTTATACATTTAATATCCCATTATGAAATTTAAACAAATTCAAATAATATTTTTATAATATAATAATTACTTACAAATCAATAATACAATAATATTGTCCTTCGTATAGTTATTGACATACCTCGATCCAGAATGTCTATTAAGACTCTGAATTGAGCTGAGCTAGCCGATACCTGAAAGGTGACGAAACCATAAAATGTAGTGATGTGGAAAATGTGAATAAATTTAAATCTCTGGTGGACCAAATTGTTTACGTGATCAGAAATATAACAAGTAGGGGACATTCTAATGGTTGGCCCCGTGCAGTTTGTTTGAGGTTATATACATCTCTGATTATTTCCAAATTTTCAGGTTGGTTGCGCTGCTAGATGGTATATTGGATGGCAGCAGAATAGTGATATTCATGGATACAAAGAAAGGATGTGAATCACATGATCAGATCGCCCTGCAGCTTTGCACGGACGGTCAGCACGCAGTCTCGTTTCATGAAAACAAAAGTCAAGCGGAAAGGGTCGGTATTGCCTCTGAGTTTCAAGCTGGCAAGATCCCCATAATGATTGCAACAGATGTAGCCACTAGTGTTCTAGGTATCAATAGAATTTCTCTTAGTTTGTGAAAGACTCGAAATGAACACTTTTTTGGTTGTGCCTCAACAGTTGCATCTATTATTACTTTTATAATTTTATTTAGAAAGAAATTTACGTTCTTCAATCTTGTCACAGTTGAAGGCTTTATTTGATTTACTAGTCGACATCCCCCTTTCCAAAATCATGTAGTAACTTACAATGGCGTAGCCACCCACAAGGCTAAGGTAGGCTGTAGTCCAGGGAGGTTTTCTGTAAGAGTAGTGTTATCCATGCACTTATTTTTACTTCTCACACACCCCTTCCAATTTTCGGTTGTTCGAATCGAATGAGTTGGAGATGATCACTAACAGAAAATTAATAAAGCTGTGTTGGAAGTAAAAAATGAGTTTGTAAATAGAACTATTCTTTTGTAAAATCATGTTTATAGCTTACTCAATTTCAATAGAGATTATTATTTAATGTATATTTTATAGAGGATAGGCAATAAATAATCCATTTTATGCTAAAAATTATAAATTAGTTCTATCTACAATCCTTT